>NC_133658.1:845502087-845828618 GCF_037893015.1 Macrotis lagotis
AGTAGGAAAAGAAATTTCTCAGGTACTATCAAAAGAATCTAAAACTGATTGAATGTAGGGAATGATAAAAGATGAACTGAATCTGAGTATATGTACCTGGATGATTGAGAAGATAATAGAGTAATAATATATAGAAAATTTATGTAGGAGGTCTAGATTTGTGGGAAGGATGAAGAATTACATTTAGAACTTAAACTTGAGGATTTGTGGATATCCAGCTATAGCTATTAGCAAACCCTTGGTTTGGAAAGATGGGGCTAGACTTCCAAGGAAAGGTCTAGAGTAAAAACAAAGATATTGTGACTCATCTATAGCATCTCTTAACTCCTTAGTCTCCTTCACTTCAATCGAATGTCAAATTTACTGTTTTTATTCTCTATAATATCTCTCACACTTGAGTCCTCTCCATTCACTATCTCAATCACTGTAAGTTCACACCCTAAGTTATTGCAATAACCTCCTAATCAGTCTCACTTTCTCAATACTCTGTCTTCTCTAATTCATCCTTCACACATCTACCAAAGTGATTTTTTTTAGGTTTTTTTTTTAGGTTTTTTTGCAAGGCAAATGGGGTTAAGTGGCTTGCCCAAGGCCACATGGCTAGGTAATTATTAAGTGTCTGAGACCGGATTTGAACCCAGGTACTCCTGACTCCAGAGCCAGTGCTCTATCCACTGTGCCACCTAGCTGTCCCTAAAATGATTTTTTCTTAAGTCAATATGACCATATCATTACCCTAATAAGTAAACTACGGTGGCTCTCTATTTATTGCCTCTATGATCCAACAATAACTCCTCTGTTTGGTTTTTAAAAAATGCCTTCCCAATGTAGGCTCCAATCTCTGTCCAGTCGCATATATTATTCCCCCTCCTATACTCTGTAATCTATCTAAACTGGTCTTCTCTCTGTTTTTTTATATAGACTATTCCATATCCCATTGCTTTGCACCATCTTTTGTATCTTTTTCTAATATAACTGCTAGTGCTCTCCCCACCAAATTATGATGCATTTAATAATTGTGTATATTTTTATATTTGTTCATCTTCTATACTTAGAGATCTGTTTATTGTTTCCTCCCCCACCCCATCTTGAACATAAAGTCCTTGAAACTAGTTGGGATAGATGGGGTGGGGTAGGAGGAGGAGATAATAACAGTGTCGGGCCCAAAGAAGGGACTTAATAAACATTTTTGATTAATAACTTTATAGTGCCATCCCCCTATGTATGAATTCATTCTTCCTTTACCTAATCCTCAAGGAATTCCTTTCTTTCTTCAGAAATAGCTCTAGTACTAAATTTGAAACCAAATCTTTCCTGATTCCACTAATTACTAATGTCCTCCTTTCCTCACTAACTTATACTATTATTAAAATAAAAATAACACAAATTGTTACTGTAATACAAATATCTTGAATTTATTTTGTACTTATTCTACATATGTATGAACATATAAACATATATATCTATGTGAATATTTATATGTACATACATAGTTTCCCCCAATAGATTGTAAGCTTCCTGATGTTAGGGATTTTTTCATCCTTTGTTTTTGTATCCCTAGTACATAGCACAGGGCTTTGAACTTACTGTCTGTCAATAAACATTTATTAAATGCCTACTATTTTCCAGGCACCAAGAGCTTTTTGATAAAAAGAAATAAAAAACAGTCCTTGGCCCATAGGAATTGCTAATGAATATTTGTTGATTGACTGATGGTTAATTTATATCGAGATGACAACTGCAATCATGGAATTGCCAAATGAGGATAGAGAGAAAAAAAGAGATTCATGGATGAAACTTTAGAGAACACTCATATTTAATGACCAGAGGAAAGATGAAAAGTCAGGAAAGGAAGCAAAGAAGAAATCAGAAAAGAAGAAGAAACATGACAGTGTTTTATCATAAAAGTCAAAGAAAGAGAATTCATCAAAAGAAGATGGTCAATAGTGTCAAATGCCTTAGAGGGTTCAAGGATGATAGTGAAAGAAAAAGATGACTTGATTTTTTAATAAGATTTGGAAACTTAGGCTCAGAGAGTTTCATTAATTTAAATATAAAGGATTCAAACCCAGATTTAGACACAAGTTTCAATGCTTTGACATTACTCTGGAATTTACTTTTCTTTTGGACCTCCCACCAACCACCATTGATCATTCCAACCACAGGGAAACACCTAAATGTATTACCTTCATAGGAAGCTTTGAATCCCAGGGAGCTGCTGCTGCTGTCTGTCTGGAAGAGAAGCCACATTTGATGGTTGGTGCTAACAATCAGGTCTGGGACGCTGTTACCTGTTAATCTGTCAGGAAAGAAAGAGATTGAGAGATATAATCTCCCCACAGTTTTTACTGAAAGACAATTTCATCATAACAAATTACTTCTCAGAGGCTGCACCTTAGTGCCTACCTGCTTAGGGACAATCCTTGTGCTTCTGCCTTCCATAAAATACATTGTTCATGGCTACCCTTGAACTCAAAGTAGAATATGGAATGGATGGGATAGGACCCAAAGAGGAGTAGCACTAGACTTTACATAGCATTTCCCAGGGAATTCTGATGACTTGACTTTTTGACTGTCTACTTAAGTCAAGTGTCTATAACCAAGTATAATGTTTTGATTTGTTCTGAGATGGGCACTATACAATGGGAAAGAACAACAGCAACTTTGTGAGTCAAGGCCAGACCACCATAACAGCAGATTAGATGCAGCTTGTGTTATCACATCAAGGGTTGGAAGCTCTCCTTGCTACCGAGTTATATACAAAGGCATACACAAGCATGCATATGCTCCCCTACTACCACAGACACAAATCCAACTGCAGATTTCTGAAACATGAAAGAACTCTTTCTATTATCCAGTGAAAAATAAAAGTGAAAATTCTACATTTCCAAAGGTAGAAAAGAAGATGGCTGATAAGTAAACAACATCAGATTATTCCCTGAGAGAAACGGATACCTCTCACAAGGATCATGGGGGGGGGGGGGCGAAGAAGTGCTATTCATAAGGAATTTAAATATTAATTATTTCATTCAATAACATTTGTTAAGTGCCTACAAAATATAAGGCACAAAGATTTGATGTACGCTGCTCTCAATGTAAAAATTAATAGGTCCCAATGTATACAAATAGTTATAACAAAACAATAAGCCAATCAATAGTCAAAAATATTTATTGGTGCTGGGTACTATGGAAATACAAAGGAGTGGTCCCAGAGAAAAAATAACTCTTTGAGAAAATTGAAGAAGTAGACATCATTTTCATCTATGAGGATGTGAAGGCAACATAGGGAAGTTAAAACCAAAATTGATGTAAAAGAGAGATTTCAGTAAACAAATGTGAAAAGGGAATCTCCCTTGGTCAACAAGACTTTGATCTATAAAATACACAGAAAGAGGATAATATAGGATGAGAATGAGTGTTATTGAGGAGTGGAATAGTATAAGATAAGACTAGAAAGCTGAGCTAAGATAGTCTATGATAGCCCTTGAATACTGGAATCAAGAATTTCTATTTCATTTAATAGATACTAGGAAACTTAAAAATGATTTTTAAATGCTAATATAAGAGCACTGCATTATGAAAATTACTCAGCAATTTTGAGGGGGAAGACGAAGACTTCAGATATAATGAGTTTTGAGGTGCTGGTGGAAACACTCAGGTTGGAATTTGGTAAATACAGAATAGAGTTTCTGGAATATTACTGCAGCTACTGATTTTGGAATACCATGCATTCAACTGAAAACTGACACCATCAAAGTGCACAGAATCACTAAAAAAGAGAGGGTATATACAGAAGAGAATATATAGCACAGTACCTTAGAGGTTACTCAATTTTTTTTTTTTCTGAAGGGGCAAGAAGTATGGAAGGAGGATGAAGAATTAACAAAATAGTGATTAGGAACTATTGAAAATGCCACAAAAGGGTAAGGAATGATGAGTATAGTAAAAGGGTCACTGAATTTAATAATAAAGAAATCAGCACCCTTAGAGAAGGATTTTTCAGTACAGCATTGAGAACTAATGCCAGATTTTACTGAGTTAAGCAACAAATAGAAGGCAAGAAAGTTAGAAGCTGTGAGTGAAGATGACTTTCTAAAACTTTGAGATGAAAAGAACAAATGAATTATATATAAAGAATGAAAATATATCTCAGAGGCTACTTAATCTAATCACTTCATTTTACATTTGAGGAAACTGAGACCCAGGAGAGGAAATGACTTACCCAGAATTAAATATTTAGTACATAAGCATCAGTTAGGAAGGGCACCCAGGGCTGTTGTTCTTTTTTACACTATCATGATGCCTCCAAAGCAATGAAAAAGAAAATAGTTTGAAGGATTGGCAGTGTCAAGGAAAAATTATTTTCTTTAAGATATGGGATAATTATGGTCTGAGATAGACCAATGGAGAATTGTTTAACCAAATTCAAATAAACTCAAACTGCACATTATACAAAGACTTTTCTTTAGTCCAGAGCAAACAGCCATATACCCTAAAAGGATATCTTAGGCTTCATAAAACAATATGTATAAGTAAATAATGGAAGTATCTATCTAATAACAATATTTTGGATAGCAGGTACTGAAAAACTTCAGAGAAATTTTAGGTCAAATTAAATATTTTTAGAAATTCCTTATTTATAAAGTTTACTTATTTATTTGGTCTTCCTTTTATACCCCAACTGAATATAGGCATTATCTAGCATCAATATCATTTCACAAATTCATCATTATAAATTGAACTCTCCCAGAAAGACACAGTACCCCCACCAGCACCGTTAAACTAATTTTGCTCATTTATATTATTTTTCCTATGGAACATTTAGAAATTGACTTCTCCATCATAAAGTCTGTGATAGAGAAGAAGAGAAAAGCCAGGCAAATTTTAAGAGAGAAGATTTCAAAGTCTCCAGGAAAAAGACTAGGATCCAGTGTACCAATATTTTGAAGGGGAAAATAATCTAAGAAGAAAGAGAAAATCTCAGAAATGAAATTCTGAAGAGACAAGGATGGACAAAAAATTCTACAGAATGAAATGCTGAAGGCACAAGCAGAAATGATTCTCATAAAAAGGGAGCTGCCTAAAAACTTTACTATAAATAAAGAATAGGTGGTTTAAAGAATATAGTCAGAATAGCAAGTTAGCTAAAGATGAATCTATAAAAATGATAAATAATAAAATGAGCCAAAAATCAACAACAAAAATTTTGTTCTATTCTTAATCTATGTTAAGCACCAAAAATAACATTTAAAAGATAGGACTGCTTGTCACTGATGAATTGATTGTGATGAACAATGAGAAGACTGAAGTGACTCAACTCTTACTTTAATCTGTTTTATTTGTCAAGGAAAATTCTTTTCCTCCCAGATCTTTAGATTAGAAAGAACAAATAAAAATGATGAGCAAGGAATGAAAACACAAGATAAGAAGGTAGCAGCAGCTATCTGCCTTCAAAAGATTACAAAGTTCTTAAACTGCAAACTAGAGTATCAAAATTGTTAAACATCTAAGAGAATGGGAAAAATGTGGAAGAACTACAGAAAGGCAGGGGTTGTATTAGTTTCTGTTTTTGTCTCTGTTTAAAGGGAAGCAAGTAGGGTCTAAAACAAAAGATTCTTGAAATTGATGTGGATTCCTGGTGAAATTCTAGAACACATAATACTAAAGAGACAATTTATGAACTCTTAAAAAGGAAGGCACAGCTCATTCAAAGTCAGCAGCAAATACAAATTCCACCAGATTAGTCTCATTCCATTCTAAAATTCAGGGGAAGGATATATTTAGATTTTAGCAAAGCATTTGACAATTCCTTTCATAAAAATATTGTAGATAAGATGATAGATTATAGACCAAAGGATAATATTGTGAAATGAATTTAGATATGATTATATATTTAGATCCATAAAGCAGTCACTGATAGAGTAATGTCAAGTTTGAGGGAGACTGGTAGAAGTTCCCAAAAATGTGTTTTTGGCTCTATTATCTTCAATATTTTAATATATGATCTGTATGAAAGCATAAATGATATGCTTGACATGTTTTCAAATGCCATAAAGCTAGAAGGGATAATTAAACTATTCTATGACATTCAGGATAAATGAAGATCTTGCATGACAAGTTAGAATAAAGGTAAAATCAAATTAAACAAAATTAGAAAGGAATATGTTAAGTCCTACATCTTGATTCAAAAACCAATTTCACAAATAAAGGCTAAAGGGGGTATGATTCTATGCAATTCTTAGAAAAGAGGTTTTTATTGGCCTGAATGCTCAATGTAAGTCAAAATGTGACATGGGAGCTAATAAAATCTATCCTAAACAGTCTTAAGAGTGATATAATATCTAGAACAAAAGTGACATAACATCTAGAACAAAGAATTGTCACAAACAAGCTTAGGCAGGTGCAAGAAGGGAAAAGGGATGTTAGCCTTGAGGAAAAAAAATATTTAGGAGGTGGGGCTTGATAACTGTCAGTAACAACTTTAGGTTTAAATTTGAAAGGTTACAAAGGGGTACATAGAGATTGCATTTATTCTCCTTAACCTGAGAGGGCAAGGGTATAAACAATAATAGAATCTAAAAAACACAAATTTAGACAAGTTAGACTTCAATTACCTCTATTAAACACTGAAATGACTTGGTTCGGTGGTAATTCTCCTCACTGAAAGAAATTAGATACTGAATAAACATTTGGGGTGGGGGCTGTTACATAAGTTTTTGGGCAGGTGCAAGTTGTACTAGTGGACCTCAATAGTTAATTTATGCTTCTGAATCTGGGAATTAATTGTCTCCTTCAACATCAATTCAATTCAATTCAACAAATATTTAGAAAACATCATATGGATGATATGATGCAATGGCCCAGGCAATCAAATATGAAAAATTATATAGTTCCTGCCCTCAAGGAGTTTTTATAGAGTATTTTTTAATAGAAAAAGCTTCAAGAAAGCTGTAGAGATAAAGGTATTTTATTGCTTGGCTTCTACTTTGATTATTTTAGAAAAACTAATGTGACTGTGTCACATAAATGTTATTATTCCTTGTTTTGTGAAAAGGCAAAAGGGGGAAGCATCACTTGGCAATTGAATATAGAAAGATATTTCAGAGTTGTAGATGAGATCTGAATATGTAGAAAGATGTAGAAAGGAAAATGGAATTAAATCAACCTACAGACTTTCAAATTTACAGACTTGCTTGTTATACAACAATAAAAAAGGAGAAAGATCAAGATTCAGTAAGGCATAACAGTTGCTGTATGTATGTTCTCGATAAAGAGAACTCATCATTTAGCTTGAGGAGAAAAGAAGTACTTTAGGAAGCCTGGGATCCAGAGGGCCAACAGAGAGAAAGTAAGGGTAACTCAGTATAAGAGGTATTACTTGAAATGGATAAGGCTTCAGTGATGTAATTTTCATTCATAAATGGCACAAATGTCAGGTTGACCACAGTGCTATTTTTTGGCACCAAAACCCTTAGAATGTAAATAATCAAATAAGAGAGAGTCAATGACAGATCTCAGAAACTGTAATGAGCAGAAGAAACAAGAATTCATAAGAAAGAAGTATATGTGACTTCTTCCAAAAGAGGACCTCCAGTCAGATAGTTGATCTCAATACATTCCAGGTTGGCTTAGCACTCACTTGGAGTCAAGACTCATCTCCTAATACTTAGTAACCTTTGATAACAACTGAAGTGATTGGTGCAAATTTGCCAAGAGTAATCAGATGAGCTTTACCCTAATTTGGTGCCACCTTAGACAAGTCATTGAGACTTGAAACACTACAATTTTATCTAATATGTCAAATGGGCATGGCCCCAAATTTCTACTTCTTCAAGGTGCTTGGGATCATAGAGTTAAGGATTGATTTCTAAGAAAACAGGGAGGGGAGGATGAGGAGAAAAGCCTTGTGTGCCTAAGAAAGAAACTATATAATAGTCTGATCATGGTCTATATCAGCTCTGAGTGCTCATTCTTAGTTAACATTTAAATTTATATTCCACAATGTATAATCCTACAAATAGTGACTCCTCCAGACTGAGTAAAAGAAGATAAAGTCTCAGCATTCTGACATTAACTGATCTTACTGTAAAGCTATATATGCCTTATGAGAAAAGAAATAAGACTCAAGTACATAGATTAAGCAGAAGTCCAAGTCTGGGTTTAGATCTGAACTGGAAAAAGGGAAGAGGTACCACCCTTTCAGTATGAAAATGGAAACATTTAATTATCCAGATATTAAGTAAATTTCAGTTTAAATGAGCAAACATGTCCACATCCAAGTAGGATGGTGCTTTTAATGACATCTGAGAGGTAAAGTCTGCTAATCCAAGAAGAAGAGGAAAATGGAACCAAATTCAGAGAAATACAATAAATCTTTTCTCTTACCACTAAGTAAGAGGATATTCATTTTATTCTAAACTCAGATATTTAACCTTTACTCATAGGCATCAAGGATTCAGTACTTAATAAAACTGAACTGGAGATCAGATCAGTTTTCTCAGCTGGAAAAACTCTTCCATTTCTCAATGAATGATTGGCCTTATTCTGCCTAAATGCATTTCTCCCAGTAATACTGCTCAACACATCTTGTCCCAATGAGTTTTTCTCCTTCTACAAGCTTGGTGGGAAAATAAGTTTTGCTTACACATAGAGAATGGTTTTCTGGTCCCCATCCTGCCCACCATCCCCCACAGTCAGCGTGTCATAGCCTCTTTCCAGGTCAAATTCCTCAAAAGTGAGCTTGATCACCTGTGGGAGAAACACATTCATTAATATCAGAATAGGAACTGTGGCATGAGATTTCTCTGGTTATCATTTTAAAAACAATTTTTAATTCAGCAAAAACTTCCAAGAAAGAAAATGGAAAACATTTTCCTCTTTATACTGTTGGGTAGCTTGTCCCTGTTACCTACAAACAATCCTGAAACCATCCTTTAGATTCTGTTTGGTTTCTTCCTCAGCAAAGGGAAAAAAACTGATCACCATTTTATGTGACATTTCACAAATTTAACTTTAGTACTGTTTTTCTCTGACTTATAGAAAGATTTTCTTCAGATATTTCTTCCCAATCTTGACTTGACCCTGCTCTTCTTAACATCTTTTTTCACTTTCCTTCCACTTAAGTCTAATTAATCAAGGTCTATTGAGTTGCCGGGTAAAGCTAGGGTAGCATGAAGGAGGCCAATTCCCCAAAGCTCATGGAAAAAAGATTTCTTCAGGTGTCATAATGATGTGTTTTTTGATTTGGTACTATCCTCTTTGAAGGTAACTTTGCCAGGATGTGTTGATAATTCTGGGGTTCTTGGAAGTGTAATCCAAAATAAAGTATATAATATCTATTTCTCTATTTTGCTTAGAATATAGTTCTATATTTAACTAGTAGTCCATGAGGGACTTGGCATCCAAAAAGTCATTTTTTCTAATTTTTTTTTCAAAAAGTCATTTTTATCAATTACTTTTTTAATTGATGATTTCATTTTCAATTCCTTTGCCTAATTAGTTTCATCCTTTCCCTGTCTATACAAAGGATCCTAAAATGGTACCATTTAAAAGGCTCCTTCACCCTTTCCAGACCCTTTTATAAGGTTGTATGTCTCCAACAAAGTCTTCCAATTCCCAACTCAAAATGATTATTACTTTTCTGTAGGTCTTCTATGTTTCATTTAAGTCACAGAATAATAGAATATCAATGCTGGAGAACATTTAAATGAAACTCCTACTTGAAACATGAAGCCTCCTTACTAAATTCAAAATGCTCCTGTTGCCTCTGTTTAAATTTCTCCAGGGAGAGGAATTTCAAATATAAACAATGTCTTTTCTTTCTCTTCCAGTATCTTCCACCACAAGCCAAGAACACCTAAGGTGAATGAATTCAGGTTATGATCGCCTTCATTATTTGTTAACAAACACGGAAAATGCACAGAATCTAAAGGTCTAGGTCCAAAAATTACATGACTATGCCCAATAACTCCCCCTATAACATTGCTAACAAATGGTCATCCAGACTCTAAATGAAGACTTCCAACTGAAGGGGAACTCACTAGCTCTCAAGGCGACTTTTGGGTCATGAAGTACATGATGATCAGTTAACAAAAGGATATTTGTGATATTTGGATAAGTATTATAGTCTGCTGAAAAGAAGTATTAGTGCTTTTGTTTTTTAAAGAGAAAGACCCACATAGCTAAAGAGTGAGGCTTTCAATTTTAAAATCAAGGCTACATGTAACACTGCTTTGTTCAAGACGGAGAATGTTAGTTTATCAAAGCACGTTTTCTTAAAGGCTTTTACGTAATAGTGCTTCCATGATTAGAACACTATTATTAATGTGGGAATTTAATGATAAAATAATGTAATTAACACAAAGAACACAGTGCTCTACAGTGGCACACATCATTAAGTGAACCAGTCATTCATGTAAACTGCTTTTTAAAGAGTCTGACCCTAATTAAAGAGCTAATTACATTAGGCAAAACATATACTATCACCTTCATGCAGCACAAGAAACCTCGTGTAATATTTATTTATGAAACTTTTTCTTTTGGTTAAAGCTTAAGTTTTATTTAATGTATTATTAATTAACTGCCCCATAAGGCTATTATGAAGATCAAATGAGATAATTTATATAAGATACATTGCAAACCTTAAACTACTAAATATAAACATCAGCTATCATTATGGAAAAGTAAAATATTGACACATGATGATAAACCAGAATGGCAGTATAGTATAGTAAAAAGAGAGCTAGTCTTGGAGACATAAAGTTCATGTTTCACCTCTGACACATCTTAGTAAAATGATAACTTCTCAGTATCCTTGATAACTCTCTAAGGCTATAAATTGCAAGGTTTGATGCTCTCTGTATTATAATAGATTTTTTCAACCGTATTTCAAATGAGATCAAAATTTTAGTTTAAAAAAAGACTATTTTTTTGAATCAATTAAATAATCACAGAATCCTATTTTAAAACGGATCCCAGGTATTCAAATCATATTGGGATAAAAATTCCCTTTATGAGACATCTAATAAGTAAGATATACAATCTTTGCTTAATGGCTTCAAGTGAAGGGGAATTCAATATTATGGCAGTTTACTTTTGCATAATAACTTTTTAATATTATTTTTATTAAGAATTTAATCATCAATATAATAAGGATATTTCAATATATAAAAATGAGTAAAAAAGAAGACTGAAATGATGAACTTCTGACAACATAGTTTAATGCATACTAAATCTAACATGTTAGTAACACAACTGCTGTTCTTGTCCCCTTCCAAAAATTTTCTCTCTATAGTTAAAAAATATTGTATTGATCTTCACATCACAAATCTTTCATTACCCATTTACTTAAAATTCCCCTTCATACACATGGCATGGAATCCCTTCTTTGTAACAAATAAATGTAGACAAACCAGAAAAAAATAAAAAAACTTTAGTTTTCTTTGAAAATATTTTGAACCACTACTCCATCAAATTTTTGTCAAGAGGTGGGCAGCATGCTTTATCGTCAGATACTACATTTAACAAGGTTTTAAAGTCTATCAGAGTTTTTTTGTGGTCATTATGTGAACTTTTCTTCTGGTTCTACTCATTTTAATATGTATGAGTTTATTCGAGTCTTCCTATGTTTCTGTGAACTGATAGTATTTATCATGTCTTATGTGGTACAATAATGTTCCATTCCATCCATTCATTTGTTCAATCATTTTCTAATTAATTAATGAGCACTCATATTGTTTCCATTTCTTTGCTACAACAAAAAGTGCAGCCATAAACATTTTTGTACATATACTTTTACTCTACTTTTGATTTCTCAAGTATATGTCTAGTAGTAACATTTCTGGGTCAAATGGGATTTTCAGTTTAGTGATTTTTCAGAACAATCTGACTAATTTATAGCTCTAAAAGGGAGAATAAATTTGCTTGTTTGCCCACACTCCCTCCAATAACTGATATTTTCATGACATTTCATTGACAATCTGATTGGTAGAAAATACAACCTGAGAGTTTCATTTCTCTTATTATAGGTTATTTAATCCAATTTTTCCACACGGTGGTTGACAGCTCACATTTCTTCTTTGAAAAGACTGTTTAAATCCTTTAATCATTTATCTACCTGGAATGGCTCTTACTCTTTTATATTTGAGAGTGCTTCATTTTTTTGTTTGTTCACCTCCTATTCCACTCCTATTTAATCTCCAAACCCATCTAAGAGGGGTTAGGTGGCAGAAAGAACCACCAACAACTGGAGTACTTTACCCCCTTACCTTCCTCCTTTGCTTCAGCTGCTTGAGTATGCACAGGCTTGGATGAGGTGGAATTCAACAACTTCCTTCTTTCTGATGAGATGGAGGACAACCAGGACTTACCATGTTCACTCTCACTGACACCTGTGATCCTCTTGTCTAGAGTCTAGACCTCCCTTTCTGTCTGGCTGCTATTCCTTATTTTCTTGCATTGCCACCTTAATTATTTATATTACCTAAGTAACTCAGGGTCTCTGCCATTCACCCCACCCTAAGAATTTCTATGTCTTTCCATTTTCCCTGAATTGATCTTTCTTTGATATATTGTCTCTTCAAATTAGAATGTGAGCTCCTTGAGAGGAAAATCTGTTTTACTTTTCCATTCATATGTCTAGGATTTTGTATAATGCTTTTTGACATAGTAAACAATAAATCATTTTTATATTTAATTCACTCAGTTCTCTCTATCTTACAAATATATTTTTATCAGAGAAATTTGCCACAAAATTTTCATATTCCACATCCCACCTAACTGCTTTCTTCAAATTCTACCTGTATTTATTTTGCTTCAACAAAAGCTTTTAAGTGTTATCTTCTTTTGGTGTTGCCCATTTTATCTTTTATGATCACCTGTATCCTTTAGTTAGTTAAGAAATTTCCTTCCTAGACATAGTTGTGAAAGATATTTCCTTCCCTTTTCTCCAATTATTCTGTGATATGACTTTCATATTTAAGTTATGATCATTCTAATTGTTAAGAAATGACATTATGGATGGAGCACTGGACCTAAAATCAAGAAAATTTGACTTCTGGCCTCAGAAACTTTCTGTGTCTCCTTGGGCAATTCGCTTAACCTTTGTCTGGTTCATTTTATCTGAAAACACAATAGCACCTATCTCTCAAGTTATTGTTAAGATGTTTGTAAAGCATTTTACAACCCTTAAAGTACTATAAAAGACCTATTGATGATAATGATGATGACAACAATTTTTCCTTTAATTCCAGGAAAAATATAATTCTCTGTCACTTATCTATTCTGTCTAGTTCTACCCAATAGGGCTCAAAAAAGCAAAAATAAGAAATAAAAATTCAAATCTGATTAGAAACAAAAAAAATCTTTTAATTTTAAATTGCTTAAAAATTAAGTCACCAGGAATGGTGCCATATAGCTATGATCCCAATTATCTACCAAGCAGATGCTGTCAGATCTCTTGAGCTTAGGACTTCTGTCAATGAGCTTCACCAATCAAATGCACACAACTAAATTCAATATTAACATAGTGAACCTCTTTAGTTTGCCTAAAGAGAGGTGAACTGGACCAGGTCAGAAACAGGGCAGGTAAAAACTTTTATGCTAATAGAAGTAAGATTATGACCATGAGGACACATCAGGCCTGGGCAAGATAAGGAAAACCTGTCTTTCAAAAAAAAAAAAGAAGAAAAAAGAAAGGAAGGAGGGAAGAGATGAGTGGATAAAGAAAAAGAAAATAGGGAAAGCAGAAAGGAAAAAGAAAAATGAAACCCACAAAATTCACTGAACAGGGGAATGAAATGATCATAATCTTATATTAGGAATACTTTTCAATCAGAGGTGAAAAAGACAGACTGAAAAGGATATTAAGAGTGAAAAGGCATCAAGGTCAGTTATTAGTCTATCACAATCACCTAGGAGGTAATAAGGATGTGAACTAAGATAGGTAGCAGCTGTCTTATAAGTAAAAAAGAAAAAGAGAAGGATTTGAAAAATATTCCTGAATTAGAATTAAAAGAGTATGGCAGTCAAAGTTTAATTCTGGACATGTTCATTTTGAAAAGCTAATGGGATGTTCAAGTAGAGATATACTATGCATGGTGAGATATTTGAGTCTTAAGATGGGAGGAGGTTGGTGCTGGAGATTAAGATTTAGGAGTTATCTGTATGGCCAAAGTTATAGGAGTAACTGAATTGTCAAGTAAGTCAATAATAGAGTTAAAGAAGATAAAGAAAAGAACCTCAGGGAACACCTACCTTAAAATGTTGAGAACTGGATTAGAAAAAGAGAAATGATTAGATATATAGGAAAAACAAAACAAAACCAGTAATATATTGTCAATGAAGCCAAGAAAGAAGAGAATATTTAATAAGGAGAAGTGATTAACAGTACCAAACACTGCAGAGATAGAAAGGAGAATGATAAATTTTAAATTGGCCGATCGATTTAAAATCATAGAATCAGACCTAAAAAGGAGCCTCAAAAGTCATACGGTCCAACCTCTCTTTTACATATGAAGAAACACTTAGTGATTAGCAAGTATGAGTGACCTTTAAGAGAACAGTTTCCATACAAAGGTAGGAACTTTTCCATGAGTCTTCAATCTTGTAGAACATGTAGATCAGGTAGAATAAATCTAATAACTCTTATATCTGACTTCTATGCAAATATTTGAAGACATTGATCATATTCTTTCTAATTTTTATCTTACATAAACAGTCATAATTTCTTCCACAGAACTTTTGTTTCTATGGTTATATATTCCTGCACCATCTTGGTGGCCCTCTTCTGGATATAATCCAGTTTGTAAATGACTCTCCAAAAATATGGGACAAGAATAAAGCAACATACTCTCATTATGCTCTTTAAAAAAAGATTGAATATAACAGAAATAAAAATCTCCTTATTATGGATAGCATAAGACTCTTTCTATTAATGCAGCATAAAAGTTCATCTCAAATCACATGACTGACTCAGATTAATATTTCAGTCACTGACATTCTCAGCAAAGTCTAAAAATCTTTCATATGAACCAGTATTTATCTTTACCCCAAATTCAGCACTATATTTACCCCTATTCAATAGAATTTTACTAGAGCTATTTCATTATTCAGGAGGTGAAGTTTGTGTTCATTTCTATTCCATTCTATTAATTGTCACTCTTAGCTTTGCATCTTGTTCAGATTTGATAAGCATGTACTGTCTTCATATAAATCATTGAGAAAATGTTACACACACACACACACACACACACACACACACACACACACACACACACACAGTTATGACCAAAGGCCAACAGTACAATAAATACATCCCTCCAGGGTGACAGGAATACATCAGTCAGCATGCTGTGGGCCCTGTCAATTAGTTCTGGATTCTCCTATGTATATTACCATCATATCTTTATTATCACCTTATTCACAGATAGCAATAAATCATAATGCAAATACAGTATCTAATACTTCCTCCTTCCTTTCCCCTTGTCAGCTCCCCTTTATGCTTTTCCCATTAAAATTCATGATGTCCTAAAATTCTTAATCAAGTTTTAATAGCTTAAAACTGCACTAAGAAGGGAAGGAAAAGGAATAAATATATATATATATATATATATATATATATATATATATATAATATTACCTACTGTGTGCTAACCACTGTGCTAAGGGTTGGGGGGATACAAAAAGTGGTAAACATCACTGCCCTCAAGGAGGTCACAAACAAAAAGAGGGAAATAACAGGCAAAAAAGTTATGTACAAACTATGTAGAGGATAAGTTGGAAATAAAGACAATAGGGAAATGAATTAAGAGTGGTCAGTCATAACACTGAATATGTGGATTTTATCATCCAGTGCAGTTCTCATCCAAATCCTTCTATGAATCATCCAAAGATTTCAATACAAGCCCTGGAAACCTATTTCTGGGTCTGTTTTTTGGGTACCAGTGCTACTCTCAGACTGCCCCTCCAGGTTTCTTTGATATCTGGGCCATTTTCTTGTCTAGACAATCATATTCTTCAAATGTCATTTTGTGAAGTAGCCTACTTATAACCACCATATATATATATAGCTCCATTGCCCTTTGGGAATCTGTTATCTTGATTCTTCTGAGAGTGGATGCTTCATGATGACAGTCATATAGTATAAACAAGAGCAGAGTGGTGCTAAAAGGATATAAATTGGCATAAGGAACAGTTTCAATCTCTGAAAATGCCATAAAACTCCAAAATAAAGTTTAATCTATCTTCAAGAACCAATTGCTTCAGCTAATGAGAATTTTTATTTCTTTTTTTGTTTTGAGAGAAGGGATCCCAATTTCTAATTTATATAAGTGTAAAGAATTAACCAGATGCAGTTTTCCAGTATGGAAACTTCTTTTTCTGGTACAGAAGAGCAAATATTCTATAATTTAAGAGTCTTAGAGAGCTGGCCAGAGCATTGAGAGATCAATGACCTGCCCAGGGTCTCACAGCCAGGCTGTGTCCAAATGAGAACAGATATCTAGGGTTCCCTAACTCCAAGATCAGCCCTCTAAACACTATTACCAGCTGCCTGTTGAATGATTAGATCATAAATTTACAGTTATGAAATTTATGTGTGCAAAATATATGTGTATATATGCATATGTATATATGCGTGCACATATATATTTATGTATATATGTATACACACACACATGCATCACCTCATCTGAATATCACAAACTTTACTAGAGGTTACTAGTACATATGTTATTATCCACACTTTACAAATGAGGACAATGAAACTCAGAGGCTAGACCACTTGACTAGGGTCACAAAGCCAGTGAAACAGTAAAACTAGGGCTCAAACTACCTCTAATTTCAGTGCTTTTTTGCTTTTATATTGCTATTATTGTTATGATTGTTTATTTATGTCTGACTCATTGTGACCCCAGGGACCACACTTTCCATAAGATTTTCTTGGAAAAGATAGTGGAGTGGTTTTCCATTTCTTTCTTTGGTGAATCAAGACAAACAGAAGTTAAGTGACTTGCCCAGGTTCACGTAGCTAGTAGGTGTCTGATGCCAATTTGAGAACAAGTTTTCCTAACTCCATGCCCAGCACAGTATAGATCTAGCTGCCTTGCCTCCACTAGATTATTATAGCCCTTAGAGTTTATGCCATTCAAAGAATACTTCTAGGTATTCAAATCCCTTTAAAAACTATTTGGTTTTGAAGTGACAATTCCCTGATGGCAAGGACCTCTGGGCTCCTTCACAATACAAAGCTAAACACTCAGAAAACCATCAGTAATAGTTCACTTGACTTGAATTCTAGCTCACTCCACAATCATGACAAGAAATCTGACCAAAAAAACAAACAAAACAAAGAAAAAAGCAAAAAAAACAATGGAAATCATACTCAGTCTTTTCTTTCTAGGCACAGGAACCCTCCCTAAGCTCTACCTCCAAAATACCTGGATTAATAGTAAATACCCTTTCCTCATCTCCCAAAACCATTCAGGAAATGTATGGGAAGGGAATAAATTTATTATAACCACAGGTTGTCAAATGTCTAAGCTACTAAATATCTCATAATATTTTATAACCATATGTATGTGCAAGCTAGGAAAACCTCTTTTCCAATATCTGTCCAAAATTACTTCCCTGGGACCCGAGTCCCTGTGTCATTCAAGAAAGAATTAAATCCTCTCATTGGCCATTTTACTTTGGGGCTGAACCCTCACCAAAAACCATTAATAAATAATAAGATATATGGCTAAGTTTTGTGGTACTTCATGATCAGTGTGAAAGTCTGAAACAATTACTTACTGCCTCATGATTAAAAATTTTTGACCTGGGGAATATGGCCCATTTTGTTTACTGCAAGGCCTGCTGTGGTCACCCTCCTTGGTAAATGTAGACAGAAAATCACAGCCAATTTACCTAGTAGAAAAATAAGTTAAACACACACCTAACCCTACTTAACTGGTTTCTCACAAAATTCCCTCAAGAAGAGACTTAGTCAGCCCCTTGCTTCCAGATTACATAGCTAACACCTATCAATTTATTTAAAAACTCCTAGGAAAAGTTAATACCCTTGCAATTTGTAAAATATTTCCCTCAATTTATATTTAATCCAGCTAGAGTTGAATTCCACTTTTCCACTGGCTATAGAGAAGAATTGTTCATATCATCCCAAATGAATGATAAGTGTTCTTGGGGGGGGGGGGGAGAATTCAGGAAAACAATATTCATTCTGGAAATTACCAATTCCTCAGAGGTTCTATATCATTCATCCTCTTGTTTCTGAACATAATCACACCTAAACTATACTGAATTGCTAATATTTTCCCTTTTTTAATTATCATTAAGCCCTTCAAAGAAGATTATACAGCCTATCTCTATTATCTAGCCCTCATAAAATCCTCATAATTAGATCTAAAACGTGATCACCCTGCTCACAGGAAGCTCCCTATTATCTGTAAGGCCACCTGATTTGAGAAGTAAAAGGGCCTTACCTTGGCAGGGTTGATCGCTGTAATAACCCACACACAGTGAGCATTATTGTCATACTGAATGGGGAAGTTAGGGGATGTGATGATGCCTGAAGGGCCACGGAGGTGAGCATCACACATTCGAGCTATAGAGAGGAAACAAAAGAGAGTCATAGGTTAGTGTAAGCCACAGCCCAGTCCCCCTTGCCCAGAAGAGACCCATTACACAGCTACAATCTCACTACAATCTTTCTTGTCTCTTTCCTCAGATAGGATAGATTTATCTTATTGGCATAGTAGTCTATGATCCATGGGAGATGAGGACAAAGAAATTGAATTGGCAGCTGTTCTACCTGCTACTGAAAAAAAAACAAAATTTGAAAACCCAGAAACTAATAAACTATAATTAAACCCTAAATCTTCTACTTATGATGAAATAATTGTCCTCACACTCTTAGACCTCATCCCCAACCTTCCATAGAAACCCCTCCCTTTTTTTTTGAGGGCCTTCTTTTTTCTTCAAGGCTATTCAGAATTATTCATCAGTTGGTGCAACTGACCCTAACTCAAATCACACCAAAATAGTTGGGAAAGGAGGAAACACATTTTTAAGGACCCCCAAATGCATTAGAAAAAAAATAGTGTAACTATTCCTTCCATCTGGATCAGAGAAAGGAAGAGAGGAAAGAGCCACATAAAGTGACCAAATGGTCATAGTCTCTACTCCAGTCTTAGAATGCAAGTCATGAAGCATTCAAACTCTCCAAAGGACTTCAGATATTCACTTCCCTGATCCACTCCCCAGCGCACCTCCGACATGATATATTTATTTGCCAACAGAACAAGAATATTTGATCTTGGAGTAATTTTCAAGAGATGTTACAATAAGAATCCCAGATACTTGAGTCCCTGTTAATCCAACAGGAAAAATTGTTTGTTTCCTTTCCCTTTTCTCCCTTCCTTATCACAAGGTGCCTTGTGATAAATATTGTCAAAGGCCCCAGTGACACACTCCTCTTTGTGCAAGTGATCATCAGGAGCGGTGCGCAGTGTAACCAAAAATACTACTACATATTTATCACTAAAGTCACATTCTGCTCCTTCATACTCACATGATTTTGTTTTCTTGATGTTCAAGATATCTACAACATTGATACAAATATCTAACAGTTCCATTCTCCACTAGCTAAGTGGTCAAAGATATGAAAAGAAAGTTCAAAAGAAGAAATCTGAATAATAAACAATCTGAAGGAATAATGATTGGATGGATACTCTAAACCACTAAAAAGAATGCAAATTTAAAAAACTGAGGTTTCATTTAACACCTCTTAGATTAGCAAAGATGAAAATATCAAATGTTGGCAGGCTTTGGAAAGTAGATACATTCATGCACTGATAGAAGAGCTGTGAATTGGTCCATTCCTGAAAACATTTTAAAATTAAATGTTAAAAAACAGAAAATAATAAAATAATTCCAAGACAGAGATAAAGATCTTACATGATTAAGATAGAAATACTTAAAATAAACCTTTTTGTCTTTCTAAAAAACCTGGAAAGGAAATAGTCACTGCTGACTGGGAAATTGAAGAACAAATCATATTTATAAATGTAATGAAATATTAATGTAGCATAAGAAACTTAAAGAAACTTATATGAACTGATTCAGAACAAAATCAACTTACATAATGTTTACAATATAAAAGAAAAAATTTTGAACTCTAATTTAAGAAATGAATAATCATAATTTTTAAAGAAAGATGAAGCATTTCTCTACCACTAAACAGATAGGTGGTACTTGATAATGATTGAGGGGTGTTATTGGGAAGGGAAGGTGATTTTTTAAGTATCAATAAAACTTTATATTTTTTCAGATAGATTCAATGTTTTCTAAAATCTTAATCTAAAGTAAGTTTGAGTCTTCAATGGTACTACAACCATATTAGAAACATACTTTCACTCATAATTCCATAAACTAAGCAACAGTCAATTCTCATCATAGATCATAGTTTGTTTTCAGATTATCATAGGACTTAAGGGGAAAGGGGAACTTTGAAGCAATTTAGTCCAAACCTCTTCTTTTCAGATAAAAACAAAAAGCCTCAGAGAAATTAGATGACTTGCCTATGGTCTAACATATAGTAACTACTTGGACCAGAACACGGACTCCATATTGAACACTTTCTACTATATTGCTAAGAAACCCCAAGAAACAAAGCAATTCAGAAATCCTCTTGGTATTTCTCCAGTCCCATACTGATATAAATGAACAAGTAAAGACCTCAGGCACATTAAAGCCCTGATCCAAAAGCCAAGGAGTTGACCTGGAAGAACATAGAGGCTAACACTAGAAAGCAGACTGAACACCACAGATTGTACAGGGCACAGTTCTGGTCAATACAACTAGAATGTAGCATGGTATTAATGCATGTATTAGGCATTTCATAAATGCTTGTTGATATGACACAAGTTTCCCTAGTGCTTTAAATCTCCAAGGCTCATCTCTTCAACGATGTTCAAAAACTGAAGAGAAGCCAAGCCTTTTAAAAATACAATTAGTCTTATTCTGATTCTTATAAATACATTAACATAGCTTCAAAAATGGAGGTATTCTTTTGAAGCATAACTAGAGGTATAAAATACCAAGATCTTCATTCTTTATAGATGATCAACACTCAAACTACATACAGAACTTGTGGTTTGCAGGAACTTTATGGCTACATAAATCAGTGACCAAAGTAACACTTCTGCTATCTTGTCACTTTATACACTCCAAAGCACCTGGGAAATCCTGGTATCAAACACTGTATGGGATGGAGTCAGCCTTATATGTGAGCAAAAAGTAGGAGATTGTTTATATGGGGAAAATACCATAGTTTCCAGCAAGGCCTCAAAGATCTACTCCCTCTGAGCTGATATTTATAATTCCAGTGAAAAAAGCTTTATCCCTTTAGTTTATTTTTTCTATGGATTTTTATTGAGATTTTTTTTACATTTTTTCTCAGATTCATTGACCAATGCCTCTCATCAAATGATCCTTTCCTAATTCACATTTAAACAAATTGTCCACCTCTGTGGACCTCCATTAATTATGGTAAAGGAGGAAGGGAAGTGTCTTATCAGAATTTGTCTTTAGGATTAAGATTGATCATAATAATTCACATTGTTTCAATTTTTTTACATGTAACTATTCCCATTTCAATCATTGCAGTTGTATATATTCTTTTCTGAATATGCTAACTTCACATTTTTTGCATCAGTTAATATGAGTCTTTCTACATTTCTCCACATTCATCATATTTATTATTTTTATTGATTTTCAAAGATATTTTTAAGAGAAGCCATTAAGTTCAAATCCCTCATTTCACATATAAATAAACCAAAGCAAAGGGGATTAAATGGCTTGCCTAAGGTCAGAGAGGTATTAAGTTTCTTAAGGAGGATTTAAACTCAAGTCTTTTGGTCTCAAACATCTAGCATTCTCTAGGTTACCCTACCTCACTGCCCCATAGTTCTTATATCATGATAAAATTGGGAAAATTGGACCAGAGAGCCTAGTTAGTGGCATATGTTAGCATCATACTTTTTCTGGTCATTACCCCCATCAATGGGTGTCTATCTTATTTCTAGTTCTTTGTTACCATTTGCTCTGTTAATAAATATTTTGGAATTTATATCATAGAGGTATAAACTTGCCAAAGCCATCTCTAGACCAAAGAGTATAGACCTTTTAGTCAATTTATTTATATAACTCTAAAATCTATCCATCAACTAATAATTATGTAAGTAATTAATGCTAGAAGGTACAGTGAATAGAAAGCCAGTTCTGGAGTCAGAAGGACCTAAGTTCAAATCTGGCCTCAGATATTTGATACTTACTGGCTGTGTGACCTTGGACAAGTCACTTAATCCTGATTACCCCCCACTTCAAGGCTATCTCCAGTAATCCTGATCTATATATGGTCAATGGACCCAGATGACTCTGAAGGAGAAAGTGAGGCTGGTGACTTAGTATAGCACCTTCTCACTCAAATCCAATTCACTTGCTTGTCATAGCATCACCTCATGGTCTTCTTTGAGAATGAAGGACAAAAAGTATCAATATGAACATCATCAATTAATTAATCAAAAACCATTTATTAGGTACTTACTATGTGCTAGGTCTGTACTAAAGTGCCAACACTCCCTGCCCTCAAGGAGGTCACATTCTAATAATGGAACAATATGTCAATAACTAGATAACTATCAGATATACACAGAGAAGAAGGGAAGTAATCTCAAAAGAGAAAGCACTAGTTTCTTGGAAGGACTGGAAAAAGTGTCCTATATGTTAGGATCTGAGCTGAGATTTGGAGGATGCCATGGAAAGAGGAAGAGGTGAGGAGGGAAAGTATATCAGTACTAAGAAAAGCCTAACTTCCTTGGGTTGACCACTTGTTAAAGATACTATAAAGAGAAGTACCTGTTCAGGTATGGGTTTAACTAAATGAAATTGCTCCCTGACATAGTCAAGTTTACAGAAGGTTTCAAAGAGTCACACAGGAAAGGGCAGAAGCCCAGAGGACACCAGATGTTCTGATCTCTTCATTAAATATTTACAGATTCTAGGGATTTTGTAGGTACATAACCTCTTATTGTTAATGTTGTTTCCTATACACAGAGGTAGTTTTACTACACAAACACTTATACCATCTGTATATATTTCTGGGATCCTGGGTTTTAACTCTTTGCCAATCTATTGATTGCCAGCTTATTCTTATCAGGATTTTTTTCAGGATCTTGAAAACTACTTTTTATTGTCTCCCATCAGGCATATATATTATGAAACAATACCCTTTTGGCTGGCACCCAATTTCTTATTTCATCCTTTCTCAAATTTACTCAACACTTAATAAAGAATATGATAGTATTCATATCTATTGCTTGCTTAGGTGGTTAAGTGGAGATTAGCAAGTAATTTGAAAAAAATAGAATTAATATAAACTAGGCTAGTGTTGTTTATGTTCAAGTTTTCATTTAAAGAATCAGAAAGAGTAACTGGCAATCAGATTCAAAATGAAAAATAAAAAAGATAGGTGGTAAATAGAAACAGAAGGCTAGAGAGGATTCAATTTGGAATCAAAAGATAAATACAGGGATGGTATACACAAAGGTTATGAAAATGATAAGAAGGAAGAAAGGAGGTGTTACAAAAACGTAACAGTTTGCTTCATGCAAAGAATCATGTTGTGGCAACATTTTTGGTAGTAACATGCTAATTTCTTTTGTTGCATATTAGTTGAATATTCAGTCCTGTGAGTCCAAGAATGCCCTCCTAGAAAACAAGTGCTAGTTTGGTGGTATAGTCAGCTCCACAACATTCAGATTATGCTATGAGTTTATTCTACAATTATGACTCATAAATATTCCTTTCTCTGTGATAGCCCCCTTTCATCTAATAATAGGCACTAGATTAAGTCTGTTTAACTCGCTGGTTGTAGGACATCTACTATTATTTGTATTTCTACCCAAATATTGTTGTACCTGTTTTAAAGTTTTAGGAATTGAGGTCTTTCTTGAATTAAAATAATTTGATAGTGGTTGGAAAGATAACAAATGTCAAGAGGAAGTTGAAATCTCTTCTTCTGATTCTAAATGTGGGCCTTTTCCCATCTAATCATTCCATAAACCAGAGAAATATGCAAATAAGACTCACTATGAGTGTTAATTTGAGGAAAAACATCTCCTTTATTATCAGTTTGCTAACAGGTCTAATAATGGCCATCACATCCCATTTATGTATAGCTTTGTCTTTCTGAGAGGTACACCCAACTGACCTAGGTAGTGGAAAACTTTCTTTATTAACATCATAAATTTGGAAGTGAAAATGAACTTCAAGTTTAACCCTTCTTAACTGACAGAGGAAAAAATATGCCTTCAATGGGCTGCTTTTTATCTTTATGATGGCCTAAAAGAAGCTAAATCAATAGAAATTACAATTTTTTTAAAAATTAAAGAGAAATGAAAGAAATAAATGAAGAATTAATTAATTAAATGAACAAATAAAAAATGAAACAATGTAAAATAAAACAAAAGCTTCATTCTTACCAGAATGAAGAAAGCTGTGGCAGTTAGCTGGTGCAGTAGATAGACACCAGCCCTGGAGTCAAGAGGACCTAAAATCCAGCCCTCAGACACTTAATAATTACCTAGCTGTGTGACCTTGGGCAAGTCACTTAACCCCATTGCCTTGCCAAAAAAATATTAAAAAAAAGCAACAAACCAACAAACAACTGGACCTACCAGTAAGAAGGATTAATTTGTGATTAACAGATAAGACTGTGCAGGCAGTTCTGGTGGAAGTCATGGTCTAAATACACTTCCCCACCCCACCCCCAGGAATCAATGGGAACAGCAACCCAAATAGTAAGGCCTGAAATCCTTAAGATAACAAACATAGGAGGGTGCAAGTTCACCAGAAGAGTGAAGTAGAAAAATTCTAAGATGAAGGGAGCAATGGAGGGGGAAGAAAGGTACAGAAACAAAAACTAAGGAAAGATTAAAGCATTTCAAATTATGACAATTTTCTGCACATAAAAAATTAAAGAATAGTACTAAATTGCAAGGAGAATATGAGCTTTAAAAAAGAATTTGTAGACAATCCATAAAGTAATTGATAGCTACATGGACACTTCTTAATAAGTCTGAGTAGGACTCAGTTGGACTGAGTAGAATCAAAGAAGTTCAGTCATTTATCCAAGACAACTTAGCTACCTGATGGAAGGACTAGAGCTAACCTTTTTGGAAATCGAGGATGGAATTCTCCTTACTAAAGACATATTTAACATTCATTTTGGGGGGAATAGGTCAGAAGATTCCCTCTTGGGTAAATTAATGAAGTTTTTTTTGTTTTCTTTTAAAGAAAATATTGAACAAAGAAATTAATGAACCATAACAGAAGATAAATGGGGCCAACTATATTTTTCATGCTCAAAACCCCTATCAGGAGAAATTATTGAATAAAGATTATATATTGAATCAAAGTTATAAAGGCTGTTTTTCTTTTGAAAGAAATCTAGGAGGACAATACAATGAAACAGCTGTACCACTGGTTATAATAGCAGATATGTATAAGAGTTTGTAGAAAAAGAAAGTATTATTCCATTATTTATTAGAGACCTGACATTCAATAAAATATTCCCATACAATGGCATTTGTTAGAGTGGATTATTTGGATTGTGACTTTTTTTTAAAAAAGAGAAATCACTAATCAACACAAACAAAAGACCTTCCTGACTCACTTATTTCCCCTGTACTAAACCACTCAACAAAAATTGTGAGGTCAGCAATTCATGAAGTAAATTTTCTATCTCCTCAGGCTAGCTTATCATCCTTTTATTGTTCAGTCCTTTCAGTCCTGCCCTTCCATGAACCCATTTAGGGAAAGATATTGGAATGGTTTACTCTTTCCTTCTCCAGTACATTTTACAGATCAATAACTGAGGTAAACAGTGACTTACCTAGCATCACATAGCTAGTAAATGTGTGAGGCTAAATTTGAACTCAAGAAGATGAGTTTTCCTGACTCTAAGACAAGCACTCTATCCATTGAGCCACCTCACTGCCCTTTCTTTTCATTCTACTCTCCAAGGTCTTCCAGGTAGACAATCACTTTTTTTTTAGGTCATCACTCATAAGTCCAAGGGGCATACTCTACAGAAATATTCTGGATATAATATTTCATTCTATTCCATTCAACAAATAAGTTCCTTTGTTCCAGACTTGTAATTAAATTAGCATTGGAAGGAAGGAAAAGAACATTTTCTAGGTCCTATGTTAAACATTTTACAGATGTTGTTTAATCTGATCTTCACAGAATCCCTGGAAGTAGTATTATTTCTTCAAATGAAGAAATTGAAGCAGACAAAATCTAAGTGACTTGCTGAGGGTCACATAGTTAATATGTCTGAGGCAGGATTTGGACTCAGCTGTTCCTAACTCCAGACCCAAGGCTTTATCTGCTGTGCCACCTAATTGCTTCTATTGGGAGCTCTTAATAAGGAAATTCCTTCTATTAATGAAGATCAATTTTTCTGCATTTTAAAGTCTTAGAGTTCTCTGGGTCACTAAATGGTTAAATGGCTGACCTACAGCCACACACCACTAATATGCTTCAGAGCCAGAACCAGATCTTCTGAGTGATGTCAGAGTGCCATATTACCTCTCTATAAAGGGATACAAAGCACAAAAATGAAAGAGTTCTTGCCTTGAGGAATTTTTTTTATGATATCACATGTATACATTTAAGTAAACAGAAGATAATTTTGGGGGAAAGAGAGCCCAATATCTTGGATAGAGTGAGAAATCAGGAAAGGTCTTATATTAGTAGATGGATATATCTGAGTTGAACCTTTAAGGAATTTCAGGATTCTAAGAGACACTAAATAAGGAGGCAGTGCATCTTATGCATGGAATGCATTACCTCCCTATTTTACAAGTCCAAGGGAAACTTGAAATTTGAACTCAAGAAGATGAGTTTCCTGACTCTAAGTCAAGCACTCTATCCATTGAGCCACCTCACTGCCCTTTCTTTTCATTCTACTTTGTTTTTAATCACATTTTCTTACAGCACTTTCCAAGGTCTTCCAGGTAAACATTCACATTTTTTAGGCTATCACTCTTAAGTTCAAGGGGAACAATCTACAAAAATATTCTGAATGTAATATTTCATTCAACAAATAATGTCCTTTGTTCCAGACTTGTAATTTAGTTAGCATTTACAATTTTAACAAATTATGGAGACAAGAAAAACAGCTAGTAGGCAAATTTGGCTACAGGTATTCCAAAATCTTGGAGCTTTAATAGTGCCTTCTATAAAACCCTATATAGTATATGAAAGAGGGCTGCTCTTTTAATACTAAAGAAGTCCAAAAAGGTAGATGAGGGATAGACTAGTTAGACATTGAAGATTTTAGAGAAATGTAATAAAATAGGCCAGGGTATATTAATTTGAAAATTTTGTGGGAAGGGGAGATTGATCACAGGAGAAAATGCAAAAAGGGACCAATTGGGATGCTGTTAAATAGAAAGAGAGGAGGTGCAGAGACAAGATGGCAGAGAAAAGGCAGGGATTCTGGCACAGCAGACCCACAAAAAGGATAAGGTGAAACAATTTTCCAGCCCATCAATATTTAAAAGTTCTAGAGGAAATTTCTGTGTCACTGGGGTGAGAGGACACTATATTCTATTGCAGGTCATCTCAGTAAATCAACAATAAGCTTTGAAATTGACTGAATCAGTCATAGCATCTGCTACTTCTAAAGCTTTTAGCTCACACATAACAAGGGGGTCAGACAACTGGTCAGAAAAGATTATAGGGGTTCCTTTACTGACCCTGAGTGCAGGGCTCTGTGGCACTGTCCATACAAGGATCTGGAATGCAGTCCTTGGTCACAGTGCCATGATAAGAAGGAGGAGTATTAGCATACCAGAGTTTGCAGTTGCTGAGGGGCTGTTCCTGATCACAGTCCCAGGATGGAAAAAAAGATCTTGTGATCACTCAAAAGAGAATACCTATGAGAATAGTAACACACCTCTTCTTTGATCATAGAACCCTGGAAGAACTGAAAATTTCAGACTGAAAACAGTTGCACAAAATATCTGAAGCCCAGGATACTGCACTCTCAACCCCAAGAACAGAGGTCAACTTTAACATCAACATCAAAATAAAAGTCAAGAAATAGGCTGAAAAAATACAAGCAAACTCAGAAAGAGAGAGAGCAAGACAGAGAGAGAGAGATCTGGGGGAAAAGGATGGGGAGAGAAAAGCACATTAATCATAACTGAAAAAATACAGCAAGTTTTCTCTTATTTCTCAAATATTTTGAGAATTGTGTCAAATTTATAAAATAAGATCTTTTTCCCAATTGAAAAATAGTCAAAGAATAATGAACAGGTGGTTTCAGAAGAAGTAATTAAGGCTATCTATGAAAAAATCTATAAATAAAAATACTCTAAATATCTATTGATTAGAGAAATGCAAATTAAAACATTTCTTTTTTATTAACATTTTATTTGTTTTCCAATTATATACAGTAGTAGTTTCTACCTATCATTTTTGTAAGGTTTTGACAATTTTCTCCCCCCCCTTACCTCCCCTGCCCATAGAAGGCAGTCCGATAGTCTTTACATTGTTTCCATGCTATACACTGATCGAAATTGAATGTGTTATAAGAGTAAGCATAACCCCCCCCCCCAAGAAAATGAGAAACCTCAAGAATAGTGACAGACAGAGAAAGAAAAAAATGTACTTCAGTCTGTGTTCAGATTTCAATGGTTCTGTCTCTGGGGTGAGCTGCTTGCTTTATCATAAGTCCACCAGAGAAGTTGCTTCAATAATGTTCCCATAGTTGCTATAGTTGCTTTTATTAGCTGTACCTCCACTCTATTTCTCCCCACTCTCATTTATTCTATTCTCTCTCTCCTTTCATCATGGCCCTGTTCAAAAGTGTGTTGTATCTGAGTACCCTCTCCCTTGATTTTCCCCTCTCTTCTATCACCTATTCCCCCTTCCTTCCTTCCCCTCATTCCCCCTTATCCCATCTCTTTCCTCTCATTTTTCTCTAGGGTAAGATAGATTTCCTCACCTTATTAAGTGTGTATGTTATTTCCTCTCTGAGCCATTTCTGAGAATGAAGGCTCACTCATTCCCCCTTGCCTTCCCCCTTTCCACTCCATTGATAAAGCTTTTTCTTGACTCTTATGTGAAATTTCTTAGCTTCTTCTTCATCTCCTTTCCCTTCCTCCCAGTACTTTCCTCTATCACCCATTGACTCCATATTTTTACTGTATTATACCATTATATTCCACTCCTTCCTATGTCCTGTCTATATATGCTCCTTCTAACAGCTCTTATAAATGAGAAGGTTCATATGAGTAATCAATATCTTTTTCCCATGCAGGAATACAAACAGTTCTATATCATTAAGTTCCTCACAGTTAGTCCTTCTCTTCCACCCTCTCTATGGTTCACCAGAGTCCTGTACTTGGAGATCAAACTTTCTGTTCAGCTCTGGTTGTTTCATTAGGAAAGTTTGAAAGTCCCCTGTATCATTGAAAGTTCATCTTTGTCCCTGAAAGAAGATGTTCAGTTTTGCTGGGTAGTTGATTCTCAGTTGTAAACCAAGATCTTTTACCTTCCAGAATATCATATTCCAATCCCTACAAACCCTTAATACAAATGTTGCCAGATCCTGTGTAGTACTGACTATGGAGTCTCGGTAGTTGAATTTTTTTTCTTTCTGGCAGCTTTTAGAATTTTCTCTTTGATTTGGGAGTTTGGGAATTTGGATATAATATTCCTGAAAGTTTTTCTTTTGGGATCTCTTTCTGGAGGTGACTAGTGAATTCCCTCAATTTCTATTTTACCCTCTGCTTCTAGGATCTCAGGGCGATTTTGCTGCATTATTTCTTGACAAATGAAGTCTAGGCCCTTTTCCTGATCATGGCTTTCAGATAGCCCAATAATTTTAAATTATTTCTTCTGGATCTGTTTTTGAGGTCAGTTGTTTTTCCAATGAGATATTTCACATTTTCTTCTAATTTTTGACTTTGTTGGAAGAGTTTTATTTCTTCCTGATTTCTTGCAAAGTCATCAGCTTCCTTTAGTTCCACTCTGCATTTGAAGGAGTTATTTTCTTCAGAGAGCTTTTTGATCTCCTTTTCCAGCTATCCAATTCTGCTTTTTAAGGCATTCTTCTCATTTTCCTTTTGTTTTGCTTTTTCCATTAGGCCTAAACTAGTTTTTAACATATTATTTTCTTCACTATTTTTTGTATTTCTTTCACCAAGTTGTTGATTTGGTTTTCATGATTCTTCTGCATTGCTCTCATTTCTCCTCCCAATTTTTCCTCCACCTCCCTTAATTGTTTTCAAAGTCTTTTTTTGAGCTCATCCATAGTCTGAGCCCATTTTCTATTTTTCTTGGAGGCTTTGGATATGGATACTTTGATTTTGTTTTCATCTGAGTATGTGTTTTGATCTTCCATGGGACTAAAGTAATTCTCTATGGTCAGATTCTTCTTTTTCTGTTGTTTACTCATTTCCTCAGCCCAAGACAAATTTACATTTGGGGGGGGCACCCCACTGGGACCTTTATTCCTGCAAGGTCTTAGTAGATGACCACTTCACTTCCCTCTGCCCTGGAGCTGTAAGGAGGAGTCCTGATTGGCTATGTTAGTATGGAAGCCCAAACTGCAACCTAGATCTGAGTGTAGGCAAACAGCAGAATCTTACCCCAAGGGAGAACAGCAAAATTTCTGCAGTCTTCCTTGACCCCCTTACTGTCTGTGGGCTTTGCTCTGGGGGTGCAGGCTGCTTTCTCCAGATTCTCAGTGCACCTGCAAATGGTACTTCCTCACTCTACACTTATTCTGGTGTTGCAGAATTCTCTTCCTGCCTCTTCAAGCTTTTCTGGGGCTGTGCTGCAACTGGGGCTTTTTCCAACTCCTGTTCCTGGTGAAACACACCTTTCTGGCAGAACTTCTAAATTGTCTTGGACTGGGAAAATGTATCACTCAGTCTTTCTGTGGGTTCTGCCCCCTCTAAATTTTGGCTAGAGTCATACTTTGTTAGCTTTTGGAGTTTTGGGGGGAAGGAGTTCCTGGGAAATGCTGCCTACATGCTGCCATCTTGGCTCCACCCAAATAAAATTAAAACATTTCTGAGGTATGATCTCACACCTATCAGATTGGCTTATATGACACAAAGGAAAATGACAAATGTGGGAGACGTGGTGGGATAATCAAGATCCTAATGAACTTTCATAGAACTGATGCTACAATTTTGGAGAATAATTTGGAACTATTCCAAAGAATTATCACACCCTTTGACCCAGAAACTCCAATATTAGAGCTGTATCACAAAGAGATTTTTTTAAAAAAGGAAAAGGTCCTATATATACAAAATATTTCTAGCCATTCTTTATGTTATGGCAAAGAATTGGGAATTGAAGGCATGCTCATCAACTGGCGAATAGCTGAAGAAATTGTGGTAAATGATTGTGATTGATTATTATTGTACTGTAAGAAATGATAAACAGGATGCATTTTTTAAAAAAGCAAAAAACAACCACCTTGAAATACATGAGCTGATGAAAAGTGAAATGAATAGGAGGAGGACATTGTACACTGTGGCAGAAATATTGTATGATGATCTACTCTGAATAACTTATCTATTCTCAGAAACACAATGATTTATGACAACTCTGAAAAACTTAATGGCAAAAAAATGCCATGCAACTTCTGAGAAAGTACTGGTGGAGTATGAATGCTGATTGAAGCATACTTTTTAATTTTTTTTCTTAGTTTTTTGATCTGTTTTCTCCCCAACATTACTAATATAGAAATAAAAGCAATATATAACAAATTGCTTGCCTTCTGATAGGGGAAGGGAAGAGAAGGAAAAATTTTAGTACACAAAACTTAAAAATAATAATTATTTTTACATATAATTGGTAAAATAAAATATTAAATAAAAATAAGAGGAAAGGGACAGAGAAACAAGCATTTATTAAGTTTCTAATATATGTGTGGAACAATGCTAATCTAAAGCGGAATTAAGAATAATAACTAGTATTTACACAGTCTTCTTATCTTTTATACTCCACTATGTATTATACATAAATTGACACTGGCCTCTGTGCTGTTCCTCCCACAAGACACTACTACATCTCCAAACTCCAATATCATCTGCAATATTCTCTCCTTTCATCTCCACCTGGCTTCCTGCAAGACCCAGCTAAAATCTCAGGTGATACAGGAAGTCTTTCCTGGTCCATTTAATTCCAGTGCCTACCCTCTGTTGATTATTTATAATTTATAACATATATATATATATATATATATATATATATATATATATACACATACATATACATATACATACACACATACAAGGTCAACCTCCACTGCATCTCAGGCTGGGTTGAACTTTAATGACTCAAGAAGAGGGTCTGAGGCTGATGAATGTGCAACTCTACTTCACCTAAGTACAGCTGAAGCACAAGTCATGACATTATGACAATATTATGACAATGACAATATTGTCATTGATCTTCTTGGAAATCCAATGATAAACAACAATTATCAAACTAACGTACTAGGTCACCCCTAAACAATAAGCCATTTCCCACTGCCATGTCTGAAATATATCTTTTCATGATTTAATTTCCAAGAAATTCCAAATTTCCTTTAGGAATCATCCCATTAGTCACTCCTATCTTAAGTTTCCGTATCCACCCGGTTGTTTGTTCAATCTCCCTCCAAAGTTAGGTTGTACATATCATACAGAATCAGTCATTGAGGCAGAAACAGTTGGAATGATCCTCATGATTTAACCATGCTCAACCTTTGGTTATTGTGTTCAACCAGCCTGCAGAGGAGGGCTCAATCTCTTTAAGATTTAAATCTCCTACAAACTACTCCCATTTCCAGAGAACTGAAACCATGAAGAAGACATTATAACAAAGAAGTGGAATTCCAAAAGGAATTCTGCAAATTGGAAGAGATTCTTAACCTGACAGAAGACAACTTTCCTCGGAGAATATCTATATCTATGATTGATTACCTCATCTGGCCCTGTTTGAATAGTTAGAATCATATGAGATAGTTGACTGCATGAACCACACATGAAAAACAACCCCACAGCAGCAGTTCTCATCACTCATGTCAAAATAAATAAAAGCTTCTTTTATCTCAACTTTCAGAATAAACTTGGTGCCTTTGACTGTAAAACATCAGGTACAGAATCTACTGCTTCTTCACTGGATATTTCCAACATATCCTCAACAAAATAATTAGGTTTGAGCTTGTCTATAGGATGATAACCCTTATTTTCCAAGAAACTCTAAAATAAAAAACTTTAAAATGTTTAAATGATTTGAAAAATTACTCAGGTAGTACTAAGCAGAAGAGCTAGATCATCCTCTAAATTTGCAATTTCCTTTACCACTTTATCACAGCAAACAAAAGTAACCTAACAAATTATCTGGTCTGGTTTATTACCTGGCTCCAGATTTAAATAAACCTCACTTTCTCTCCTGTTATACAGGAATTCTCCTTCCTACACCCCTTATTTGACTATTCACAACATTTCAGTCTGCCCTAGGTGGGATATGAATCTTTTCTATTGAATATAGGTACAAAAAATAATTTTTAGGATATCTAATCAGGCCAGATGAGAGTATAGTATTTTCTGATGCTAGTAGGGTATTTATAGTGTCTGGAGTAAAATAATATAATATGTATAAACTCTATGGAAAATAGAAATTACAAATCCAAAAAAGAGTCATATTAGCCTAAGATGATGTCTCAAAAAAATTCATGTCATAAAATCATGCAACATATACTACGAGTCATATTTCAAGGAAAATCTCAGCGACAAGCACAAAAATAGTCTTAAAATGAAAATCCCAAGAGTAACTAGTGGATATTCTTTTTTCCTCTGAAAAAAGTTACTGTTTCCATCAAGTTATGTTTTGGATTTGTGAGGAAGGACACAGACCTCAACACTACCTAAAAAACAAGTGATTCATTTATGTAATAGAAATGTAAAAAAGTATCTTTTAACTGGTTGATTTAAAATAATCCCCCCCCCCATAGAAATATTTTTTTCAAAGGCTACATAGAAATTTGTGAGGAAATGGGATGGAAGAAAGAAGAAAGAAGGTGCAGAAAGTCCTCTGATCTAAATTGCTGAGCTGAAAAATAAATGTTGTTTGGAAATATTTTTCATATATAACAAAGTTAATTAAGTCTATTAACTATCTGCTTTGAAATTCAGGCTTAAGGATTTCAGTTTCTGAAGTCCTATTCCACTGATCATGGGGGAAAGATAGGGAGAAAAAGGGAAGGGGGGGATATAGGACACTAAAAATCAAAATTCACAAATTATCTAACAAATAATAAATGTTTTCCCTTCTAACTAAATTACATCCATTTTGGCATACCTCATTATAAAAGAAATTTAAAAGATAAAAAAAATTTAAATAAATACTATATATCTGGTATTGAACTAAGCATTGATGGTATGACGAGCAAGGAACTTAAATTATACTAAGCAAAGAAAACAAGGGTTAGGTGGGAGATGGGATGGAAAGGAAAACAAGGAATGAGGTGACGTAGAGGAGGAGGAGCCATGCCTCACCCCAGAGACATCCCTCTCAAACTGGGCATGCAGAAACAGTAAATGTGCACTTCATTGCATCTGTCTGCGCATGTGCATGTCTGAATGCGTGAACACAGATTGTGAGTGATAGTGAGATCACTATCAGAAGTGAGACAAAGCCCCCCACCTCTGTCTCATTTTACTTACTCCTCCAAAACACCTCTTAGTACTGGGCGGCTAAGGGAAGAGTATAAGATGTTCATTGAGGTAGGAGAAGAAAGATGAAAAGATGAATCAGTCAAACCAAATTTATTAATTTTATGGGCAGAATACAGTAATAGCCAGAGTGAGAATCTGGTGTATAACTACAAAGAAGAATGTTAACTACCTTGAACAAATAAATGTAACTACAAACTAAGTTCCAACTGTCTCCCTTGGTCATCCCAGGCAATATACCTTCTTTGTTTTCTTTCTATATGATATCTCACTTAACCTAGAGGTAGTGTGGGGATCCATTATGCCATTCTCTCCTCATGCCACCAACAACTGGGTCTCCTGAGAAAACACCTCTAAACAACCTAATTAACCCAATTATTCCAATAAATCGACACTAACTAACTAACCAATGTGACAAGGAATCCACTTTCCTTGATGTAACAACATTCTCCCAGAACGTGCGAGTCCCTACAAATGACATTTCAGGGCAGAATAGAGCAGCCTCCTTACATTTGGCATATCTGGAAAAATAATCTGCTTTCCCTACCAATACACAAATACCTCAGGTTATAAGGTTGTGAGCTAAGTTAAGTGCTAAGGATACAAAAAGAGACAAAAGACAGTTTTTGACCTCAAAGAGCTCACAACTGAATATAGAAAATAACAAAAACAACAAAAGAAATACACAAAAAGTATAAATAATATACAAGATAGATAGGAAATAATTAATAAAGGGAAGTTAAGAGGGATTGTGGAAGATTTCCGGTAGAACAGGGAATTTTAGCTGAGATTTACAGGCAGCCAGAGAAGGGGAGAGCATTCCAACAAAGTATAGGGAACAAGCCGAGAGAAAAAGACTGGATTCAAGAGATGGGGTGTTTTGATAAGGAAAAGACAGAAAGCCAATATCACTGAGTCAATAAGTTTGTTTGAGAATAAGGTATTAGAAGATTCGAAAGGAAGGAGGGTTAGGGTTATAAAGGACTTTGAATGCCAAAGTATTTTGTATTTGATCTTAGAGATATTAAGGAACTACTGGAGCTTATTGAGTAGAAGAGTGACATGGTCAGATTTGTTTTAGGAAAATTACTTCAGTGGCTGAATTGAAAGTGGATGAAGTCAGGGAGAGACTTGAGACAGGCAGTTATACCAGCAGGCTACTGCAATAGTCCAGCAATGAGGTGATGAGACCCTGCAATTGAGAGGTGGTACTGTCAGAGGAAAGAAGGGGTTCAGTCAAGATATTTTTACAAAGATGAAAAAGATAGACTTTGGCAATACATTGAATGTGGAGGGGATAAGAAATAGTAAAGAGTTGAGGATGACTCCTAGGTTGGGAACCTGAGGGACTAGGAGGATGGTGTTGCCCTCTACAGTAATAAGGAGGTGGGAATGGGGAAGACTTAGATGAAAATTATGGCTAAATGAAGAATCAGATTAGTCAGCCCAGTAAGGAAATAGCCAGTAAGTTATGAAAAATACTATAAATATGCTCAAAATAAAAAATAGTGGAGAAATAAACAGAACAATATATATATATATAATATATATTCATATGTTTCACTCAAAGAGCTTTCTCACATACTGAAAAAAATATTCACAACCAAGAAATTTTAGAGGCATATATGGAGAATGATTCATTTTTTCAAAGAGTAAGCACTGAACAACATCATGTGCAAACAAAAATAAATTGACCATATCTTAAGAGAAAAGAAATGACTTGCTATTGATATAGCAGTCATTTTCAAAGAAAATATCCCTGGGCAGTCAAGTTATTGGCAAGCTGAAACAAAAATTTAAATAAGTACCAAATTTAAAAGAAGGATAAAAATGAAAAAACACTGTGTACAATAATGGCACCTCAAAATTAAATTAGAATAAACTTGATTCATGTGAAAAAATAGTCCAAAGGAAAGATAATGAATGATTATAACTATTTTAGAAGGATTTAAAGCAATACAAAGTAGACACCATAACAAGGAGGCTTAAAATCGAAGAAACTACATTAGCCACAAGTACTTAATCCTCTTAGAGACATGGAAGCCAAGGATAACAATAGTTTGAAGTGCAAAATATTACAGAGGAAATTGAAAATAAAATTGCCAAGCAATATCACTTCAGTAAAAAGGGAAAAAAAGCACCAGAAGATAAAAAAAAAAAATCAGTGAGGAGCATGGAGTACAATCCAACCAGACCAGGCCATCCCAGGAACATTTGTAAATTAATCATCAAACATAAAGTGATTACTTTACGTTATAATCTAGTTCCTCTCTTCTTTTATAAATCTATTACAATATAGCCTATGACTTCAGTACTCAATTGAAACTGCTTTCTTCTGTAATCTTTTAATTGCCAACCCAAATAGCCTTTTCTCAATATAGAAACTACCACAACGAATAGGCTTCCATAATTGAAGTTAGAAGATCCAAATTCAAATTTTGCCTCTGCCTATTTCTGGAAGTGTGACTTTGGGGAAAGTCTCTTAACAACAGTCTTAGTTAAAAGCACACTACCTTATAGAGAACTACTGTGAAGATCAATATATGCAGGGTGCTATTCTATCCTTGAAGACCTAGTTTATTTTTAGCTATTTATTTTGTAGCTATTATAAATGCTTTTTTTAATTGACTACTACAATTTCATTTCTAGTCCTAACCCTAATTTAATTTCCAACACAGAATTTCTATCACATCTTCTCTTCACACCCTCTCATCTAAGGACTTTTCTTCATACTTCAAAGAAAAAAAATTAGGTCACTCACTAAGAGCTCCCTGTTCTTACCTGCTCCTCATTTCTTATCACTTAGATGTTATATCCTTCACTATATCCTTCACCTCCTCTCACCTGCTTGTGAAAGCAAACCCAGTTACATGAACATGTGATCCCATTCCTCTTCTCAGGAGACTGACCCTCATTCATCTCCATTCTCCCTGTTACTTCCAATTTCACTCTACTGGTTTCTTCCATGCTGCCTTCCATGCTTGCCTATGACTTTCATTTTGAATATAATTAGGTTCCTTTCATGTGACAAGGCACCTGGTGGTAATTCTCTTCAAGCTGAGATTTACAAGTCAGGGCATCCACTACTCAAACAAAAGTTAACTGAAATTTTCTGGGTTATATGGCAAGAAGAGGTTATCTCCAAGAAGTTCAAGGATGTCTCCATTGTTCACCTCTATAAAGGAAGAGGAAATAGGTTCTCCCATGACAAGCACAAATCATTGCTGGCAAGATTCTTTCCAGAGTCCTTAAAAAACTGATCCTTCACCTAGAATATGATCCTCTATTTAAGAGACAAGGTAATTTCAGAAAGTCAGGGAACAATTGACATGGTGCTCACTGCCCTATAACCCAGGAGAAATGCCTAGGATCAGAACAGTGGTCTATATACAATATTTGATGATCTCATCATGACCTTTATACTGTTAGTTGTGAGGACCTGGAGAAGATTATGGTAAAATTTAGTTGTCTGAAGAAATTCATCAGTATTCCACACCAGTTTGATGGTGGTGTGCTTGTACTGGATCTAGATATTGGATAAAGTTCTTGCCTTTTCCCATTCACCACTGGAGTGAAAGAGGGCTTTTCAGCATGATGTTTTCATCAGTGCTGTCAGATGCCTTCAGCAAGGATGAATGGTAAATTATTTAACTTGAAAAGGCTACAAACAAAGACTAAAGTGGAGAGAGAGTTGTTGAATGACTTTTTGCTTGCAGAAGATTGTGTACTCAATGCAGTCTTTGAGGATGAGATGTAACAGAATGTAGTTCAATTCTCTGACACGTGTACTAATTTCAGCCTTACAATTAACACTAAGAGAGCAGAGGTTTTCCAACACCAGTACTGCATCAGTTATAGCAAATGGAGAAAATTTCGGATAAGTTGACTTACCTTGGCAGTATGATTTCCAGAGATGTGCCCATAGATGATAAGGTTGATGCACACTTTGACAGAGCTAGATCAGAGTTCAGGAGGCTCCAAAGTTAAGTGTGGGAGAGAGGTATTAAGTTGCCTACCCAACTGAAGATCTGAACTCATTGTTGTATGCCTCTGAAACATGAACAGTCCACCAGTGTCGTGCCAGGAAAACTGAATTACCTCTATCTGAATTGTCTTAGGAAGATTCTGAAGATCACCTGGCAAGATAAGGTCTTTTCTGAAGCCTTACTACCAGACATTCAAAGTCTACTAGAGAGAGGACAACTCTGATGGGCTGACTACCTTATTTGAATGCCAAACATATATTTACCTCAAAGACTGTTTTATGGAGAATTCACACAAGGGAAGTATTCACACAAAGGTCAAAAGGAGCAATACAAGGACACTCTCAAAGTCTTTCTAAAGAACACTGGAATAAATTGTGAGATATGGTAGGGCATTGACCCAACACCATCCAGCATGGTGTGCCTGCATTAAAAATGGCACTGTGCTCTATGAGCAAAGCAAAATTGTAGTAGCTCAAAACAAACGAGATATGCAAATTTAGGGACATTTCCACACCAAAATGTTTTTTTGGATTATTTGTGCCCATCCTGTGGTAAGCCCTCCAAGCTCTTATTGGTCTGATCAGCAGTCAGACACATTATACCCTACCCTGAAATAGGATGTCATTTTTGTCCACTTTGAGCACAAAGGACAACAACCATCATGCCTTCCCCAGTGTTAAAAAGACAAGCTCATATCTCTTCCCCTTCCCAGTTCAAATCTTTGATAAAATCTATTAATATTTGTCATCACTTTTTCCACTTACTGGATTCTAAACTTTCAGTCATCTGCCTTCCTATTCATCTGAAACTGCTCCTTCCAAAATTACTAATGATCTTTTAATTGCCAAATCTAATGTTTTTCTCATTTCTGATCTTTCTTGTTCTCTCTGTAGTTTCTGAAGCTATCACCCTCCTTGACTATATACTCTCTCCTCCCTATGGTTTTATGATACAATTCTCTCTTGCTCCTTCTCCTACCTGTATGACTGCTTTTTGCTAATCTTGGCTAGATTTTCATCGAAGTAATGCTCACTAATTTGTTTCTCTATCCTTTTATTCTCCATACACACACACACACATATACACACATATATGTGTGTATGTGTATGTATATCTATATGAATATGTGCATATGAATATACTATCCATATATATCCATGGATATATGTATTTATACATATATTTATATCTTGTATTTATATGTGATGGACAGCTAGGTGGAAGTGAAGTGTTCAGTCTAAACTCCTCTTTGTGAGTTTAAATCTGACCTAAGACACTTATTAACTGTGTGACTCTGCACAGTCTGTTTGCCTCATTTCCTCATCTATTAAATGAGCTGGAGAAGGAAATGGCAAACCACTCAAGTAACTTTCCAAGAAAACTCCAAACAAGATTGTGAAGAGTCAAACGTGACTGAAAAGTACTGAAGAACAAAAATTTCCACACACACACACACACACATACACACATACACACACACATATATATATAAATATATATTTTAGAGGAAAGAGAATGAATTTATAATGAATTTATAAATTCATCAATACATCCATTCGAGATATTTAAAAGGTAGTTGGTAGTATAAGACTGAAGCTCAAGAAAATTATCCAGAACTGATTATACAGATCTTGATTTCATTAGCAGAGAGTTGACAGTTGAATCCATGGGAGCTGATATAATGTATGTGTATATATGTTTATATTTTAACATATATATATTTATATATGTACATATATAAATATATATAGATATAGATATATATAGATATATAGATATATATATATATGAAGAGACGATAGGCTGGGAAGTTAGGTTTAGCTGTCACAATGAAGCCAACAAGGATCGAGTTCATAAGGTAAATGAAAAGATGAGGACTGAATTTGATGGCATCAAAGGTTCCTTCCAAGTTTAAATTCATGATCTTATAATCCTAGAAAATATACTATCCTTCAGAGGAGCAAAATACAACCTTAGGAACTCTCTTTAAACAAGGTGTACTCTTGTGCACATGTTAAAATTATACAAGCTCTTAACTTAGATGTATCTGTAGAAAAACTTCCATGCTCCATAATGAGTGATGGCCTTTTAACCAATCTCAAAGCAAGCATAACATAATATAATATAACATTTACACAACATAGAACATGTTTAGCTAAGATGTCTGCCAAAATCAAAAAGGATTTCCATTTCAGAGTTAAAAAAAATAGATTCCTATAGTAGCAAGGTTTTTTTCAAAAATTCCAATTCACCTATAATATCATACAAAACATTGTATCACAGGACACTATCAAGCCTTCTCAAGGAAATACATAGTAATTTGTTTTCCAGTTCAGTTTTTTAAATTTTTGCCAGGAAATGGAGTTAAGTGACTTGTCCAAGGTCACACAGCTAAGGCAGTATTAAGTGTCTGAGGTCAAATTTGAACTCAGGTCCTCCTTATTCCAGGGCTGGTGCTCTATCCACTGTACCACTTTGCTGCCCCTGATGTGTAGTAATTTGATAAAAATTATGTCAATCAACCACACAGAATAAACAGAGAGGAAGAAAATTTTAAAAGATCAGATAACATGAAGTTAGATGGTTAGTCTATTGTTTGCATATAGATCTACAGCTACAAATATAGTTTTCTGAATGGCTGCTACATGTAAATAGGTTTAATTTTAAAATTAGTTTAAATATTACTAATTTAAAAGTATTTTTTAAATAGGATAAAAACAAATCAGACATTTTCACTTTCAGCAAACTGCATTTGGCAAACTGGATCCCAAGTTGCTTAGTTAGCAAAAGTTTCAGTAAACTACCTTTAGCTGACAGTGAATAGACAAAAAATGCAAGCTTCTTGAGGTCAGTAGAGTTTTTTGTTTTCATTTGGGTGGGGGGGTCTTTCTGTCCCTAGTCACAAGTACTATATCTTGCATATTATGATAGATTCATATTACATATTGCTGAATTGAATTGAGAAAGAAAACCATAAGGTTATTGGTCTTGAGAAAGCACAGTGCCTTCTCTCCAGATTTTTTCACCAAATTTGACAGAATGGCATCAGATGCTGAAAGTTAGACCCAAGTTGTTTCTCCTTTCATATGCAAAAAAGGATAAGGAAATTCTCAGAGGAAGAACTGAAAACAAATGAATGATAATCTTCATATTAGAGGATAGAGATCACATTCCACTTTTTCTGGATCCCAAAACAACTGCCTATCTGATCCCAGGCAGGGTTTGGATTCTTTCTACTGTCTAGATAGAGAAAACTGAAGTCTAGTACTCAATGTCACATTGGGAACAAGGAGCTTAAGAGCAAGAGCCAAGATTCTGTGACCTGCCTTCCTGTGTCTGCTTCTTACTATGAAACCCAGCCCCACTTCACCTTATCACCAACCCCTTTGACTTTTCCCTTGCTTCTTCTCCTCACCTCTGCAGACAGGTCGGTGATCACTCCAAGCAGCAAACATGTCACTCACTTTCATGCAGGTGATCCTTTTAGATCCTTGTAGGTCATAGCCCTCATTGCAGGTAAATTGGATGCTTGAACCTAACCTGAAAAGACAGTAAGTTGACATGACATTTGTCTCGCAGGTGAACTGTCTTGCCCACTCCCCATTCTTTGTCTTTCCCAGACACTTTCTTTTTCTTCCTGAATAAAATTCACAGTGAACAATTAAAGACTCTTTCATCTATCAGTCCTGAAATTTTCTATTTCATTTAGACTTCTATAGACCATTCCTTTATATGGATTTTATGGGAATATTTTGGTTGGGGTAAGTTAAAAGTCATCTTGATGAACAAAACAGAAATTGCCAGAAAAGTAAGATTAAATATTGATTACTGCTACTAATAATGGGCAATTCAGCTACAGTGCATTTTAAATGAAAATTGAGGACTCAAGGAGACTCACTCAATAATTGCAAACTTTAGTGGAGGGGAAGGAAGGAGGGAAAGGAGCAGGCCATAATTTTTTTAGATTCATTGTGACCTAGAGTCTCTTCCTACACCTCCAAGCCAAATATAAACTGCAAGAACTCCTTGAACCCCACATTTAATGCAGTGAACTACTCTCTAAATGGGCTCAATATAGTGAACTAAGAGTGACTAAGGAATGGAAAAAAAGTTCAACAGGGATTTAGTAAACATCTTGAACATGACTTTTTTCCTAACTAAAGATAGGAAATGCTAGCCTTTATAAAAGACAGCAACAATTGAATACAATAACAAATTCCATAATCATTTCTTGCATCTGCTCTAGTCACCCCTATTCCCTACTTCCCCAGGTTTACCAGACACCCTGAATGCAAAAAAAAGGAATCCAAATGTAACTTACCTAAAATCTGAGCCTAGTCTTTTGCCCCTTTCTGGAATACCAGGGTCTGGACACATATTATGTCCTTGGGACACACCAACCTGAGTTACTACAAGGCAAAAAACAGTACATACAAAGATAGAAAATCATAGGCAACACTAGTCAGGCAATAGTCTCAGTGTGGGTAGATGCAGTAACAGAAAAGACCTGCTGCTTTGGAGGCAGAGGCATTGTTAGAAGCTGGGGTTGGGGATTGTAGCACTTGCAGACTTTGAGATGTGGGAGACACAGGAGATTTACCTTTAACAAATAAATCTCTTTTGACTCTAATGAAGTTGAGGTTGGAATGTGGCAATTTCATTAGGACACAGAAACAGGTGATCCACATTGTAGAACAGCTACCCAATTTCCTTATTCTATGATAGGGATCAATGATAAAGGATTCTACCTTATACTAAGGGGCAAATGAAAATTATCCCTTAGAAAGTCTTGGGGTAGTAGCCTGTCCCCAAGTCCTGCCATCCCCAGATGGAGGTCCAAATCTATATAAGAGATGGCCCTCAGCCTCAGCCCCCAAACAGACACAAAAATCAAACAAAACAAAGTATAAATATGCATGATTACAAATAATAAAGAAGGTAAGAGATAGCAGCCTGAGATCCTAAAGAAGGCTAATTAGTTTGAATATGGAAATTTCTTCCTGATAAGTTCCCCACCCCAGATATTGTCCACTGTCATGGCTAACTAAATAATACAAGTAATCAGTACCTCTCACATCTGTTAAATGGCACAAGTACAAATGTAAACATGGATGACTCTAACTGGGATGAAGGAAGATTAAACATGATAACTTCAATTTCATATTCCACCAAAATCTCATGCATAGTAATTTTGATCAAAGTGACAACTTTCTCAAACATTTTTCAAAAATGTATTGTGATTTCATTTTCTTCTATAGCCTAGGTAAGGTTAAGATAAAATGGATAGCTAGCTACTGATGCTAGGCCTAAAGAGAGAAAGGCAGAAACACACAGTCTCAGATACCAGTAAGCCCTATTATACTTATTTCATGGCAACCACCATCCCCATTGACCTGATGGAAGGAATCTGTGGCCTTTACATGCCATTGTGTAGAAGGAGGGGCAGAAATACAAGTATTTAAAAGAGAAAAAGATAAAGTTTGGAATCCAGTGACTTGCAGCACCTGGGCAAATTACACCAAGCCATTCTGGAGAGTAAATTCTTCTGAATTTACTTCATTTCAATATACAGTTCAGTTTCATCTTCTTGTAGCCTGTCCTCTTTTCTATGGCAACCAGAAAGTGAAGAGCCCATATGGATCAGCATTTTTCCTAGCTGGTTCTTTGTTACACAAAGTAGCACTGACCTCAATTCATGGCAGCTTTTAAAAGGGGGAATTGGTAGCCACAGTCTGTAGTCAAAGGGTCTTGGCAAATCCAAAATTCAAAGAGCAGATTTTTTTCCAATATATTTGGAGGTCAGAGAAGAAGAAATAAGTATTTAGAGGTGGACATATACAACCAAGAAATGTGAGTCAGGTCAAAGACCTCTCTCTGCTCCCATAGAACTGAGCAGGCAACTTGGGCCTCTGAATATTTATGTGAGGGGAAGATAGCAAACAGGCCAAGGCCACTCCAGAGCTAATTTTCTAATATCCACAGGCCATTACTATCTCAGGAAGGGTGTGGGTAGGGGGGGATTGGGGGAGAGAGACCCAAATGTGTGGAGCAGGATGATAGGGTGTCAATTAGACAGCTGTCCAGATAGACCCTAAGCATTTAAACAGTTTCCTATGATAAGTAATACAAAGACGAACAAGGTGTTTCACTCCCAAGAGATCTATGGAAAAGCCTCTAAAAGGCAAATGCCTCTCTTCTGAAACTACGTGAGGAGCATATGAGCAGTATTAAATAGCCAAGTCTCATGCAGAGCTGAAGCTATCACCAAACACAGGCTGGAGAGTAATGACAAGCAAGGCAAAGACAGTCTAGTAGTGCAGTGAAAGACTGGACAGCTAGCACAAGCATAATGAGACTGGAGATCAAGGGCAGCAATCTTGAGTGCAATCTTATGTAGGCAAGACTGAAGGGCTAGGGGAGGTAATGTGAAGCTAGAATGCCAACAGAGGCAATATGAGTCTGGAGTACAAGTGTAGACCATAAGAAGTTAAAGAGTCAGTGTAGAACATGAGACAGGAATGCTAATGAAGATCATGTAAGGTTGGGGTGTGATTTCAGACAAATTCTAGTTTAAGATCACGTGAGACTGAAGTACTTATGTAGACAATATTTTAAACTCCATGTCAGACAGCAATATATCAGATAAAGATACATGTTTAGAAAAAAAAGGATCTGAATGATCAGAAAAACTTGGAAAAATTGGATCAAATGAATGTTAAGTCAACTAACAAAGGTTATTTTTAGCAACAAGGATTTAGTCTAACTGGGTTATTACCTAGTATCTTATCCTATAGAAAATACAAAAATTTCATAGCTATTAATTTTTCCATTAATTAAGACCAATGATGCAAACTGAAAAGCTATCCTTCTCTCTCTCTCCCCCCTCCCCCATAGAAAATATAGAACTGTCCCTCCCCATGACAAGTTGGATCAAAAACCCTTCACAGCAGTCTCTAGATGTTTCATCTCCCTCTCTTCATATACATTATATATATATACATTATATATATATATATTTGAAATTAAGTTCTCATTCCCACCACAGTGTCCTACACTCTCTATAGATTCATAGAAAGAAATAAAATATTCCAAACAAGAGTATTAAGGTTAAAATGTCATTTAAAATCACAATGGAGGGGAAGGAAAGAGCAAGGAAGAGAGAGAAGACAACCCATTTTGAGAACTGTGTGAATTTGTAGGCATTTTCTAGTTATTAGCTATCTTTATAAACAAATAATTACATCTACTACACATGAGATAATACATATACCTCCAAGTGATATATACAAAAACTGTCATTTTCCTACTATAGTCTAGGAAAAAATTTTCTCCCCCACTTTGCCTTTTTTTTCTGTCACAACCCTTCAATCTCCTCTCTACAAGCCAATCTGATGCCAATCATGTAAGAAATAGGAGATAAGGAAAACCTACCTACAATCCCAAAGTACAATGCCATTTTTAGATCTGAGTGCCCTCCATCATGAGAAAGGCTAAAAACAGATTAAATTTTAGAGACATTTGGTTTCAAACTATCTACAAAAGTACAGAAACTTCTATTCTGGTTCTCCCCTAGCCCAGCTATTTACCAAGATAAGGCAGAAGACAGCTTAGAAGAGACCCCTGTCACAGCAACAGACATGCAAGGATGGAGTAGGGAGGAAAAGGAGAGTGTATATCGTCATACACTTTACCCTCAACTCTGGCTTTTAATAAAATGGCAGGCAGCAGTTTTCCCTTTTACTACTAAACCAAAAAATAAAATTTAGACATAGCAGCCTGGAATCAGACATTCTTCCTATGGTGTTGTCTGCTATTCACCAGTTCTTCTCTTACACAAATATTCAACAAGCTTTTGCACTCCAAAATGAATTTATACAGGTTGCCAGGGTAACCATGAAACTTAAATTTTAATGAACTATTTACACTTTAAATTACAGATGGAGGATCCTTTCTGGGTTTTGTCAGTTACAACTTTACTTCCCCCAATTCTTTGCTTAGTAAGGAAGTAAAAGGAAGAAGGAAATAGGAGGAAGGGAAAGGTGAAGCTTCATGCTATCCTCCCCCGCCCCAAACTCCCCAGGGGTAAGGAACTACTACATCGAGCAGACAGTTCATCATTGTTAAATTTTGACTATAAAGAATTACTCTTTCAAAATAAAAGAAAGGAAAATTTGGCTAGCAGAACTCACAACCTGCCAAAATGAAGGAACCCAAAGTCCAGTTTTCCTCAGTATAAGACAAATATTTGCAAACATCAGAATCTCTGAGGCAACTATATTGTCTATGACTATCAAAGAGACTATCAAAATTTCTGAGAAAAGTGCTCTGGATAGGCTACAAATAAACCACTTGTTTTACAGTAAAAGGTTTCAAGGGTTAGGGTAGAAGAATGGTCTCTCTAGAACATAATTAAGAGAAATAATGTGCTGAACAGGAGACTTACTCCTTTTCAAGGAAAGTTTGAGATATTTTTTCTAAATCACCTCTCAGATTAGCAGAGGATTTTTCACTCTTTTAACATACTTTACATTAATTATTACACTGAACCAGCAGTACCCAATGAGTTATAAAGGGCCAAGACACTACCTCTTTACACATAAAGGAACTGAAGCCTGAAGAGATGAGAATACTTTTCCAAGGTCACACAAATAAAAAACTAAACTAGACAAAGAATTAGAGTCTCAGGAATTCCAACCCACAGCCTTTTTCACTATATTCTTGGCTGCCAGCCCAGTATTTCCATACTTGGGTCACTGAATTTCTTTATTAGCAAGAATCACATCTTATCTAAATTTCTATTTCTCTCAGAATCTGACAGTCTCTGAACACAATAGGTGGTAAATAATTTTTAATTGAATTAAATGACACTATAGTGCATCTTTACAATCCCTAGGAAAGCGCAGATTCTTTGTTTAGCTTTGCTTCAAGCTTGAAATAGCCCAGATTTAAATGTATTAAGAAAGGTAACTAGCAAGACTTAGAGCAGGAAAGCAGTGAGCAGATGCATGGATCTCTAGCTCCTGCCCTTGGTCCAAGAGTACCTACTTTTCTGAATACTTAGCCACAAAGATTTTGCTTTTAAGAGTATTATGTGAATACATGAGAGTGAAAGAAAGAGAAAATGGGGGAAGGGGACTGTTGGGGAAACAACAACAGAAGAGGGAAAAGTAGAATTAGGATAGAAAAAGAGAAATGAAGATATGGAAAGAAGGTAACTATGAGGGTGAGAAAGGGGAAAGAAGGAGAGAAGAGTAATACAGCTGAGAGAAGAGAACAGAAGTAGGTGAAAGAAAGAGGAGAGGCAAAGGGAAATAAAGGGCAAAGTGTTAAAGAGGAAAAGAAAAAGAAACTTTAAAGAGGGGAGGAAGAAGGAAAGAAGTTGAAAGTAGGAGAGGGATGGAGAGAAGAGGGAAAGAAAAAAGTAAAGGGCAGGAGTAGAAAGGGAAGAGAAGATCAGGAAGTGAGAACAGAAGAAAGAATTAGTGAAGCAGAAGGAAGGGAAAGAAAAGAGAGTAAGGGGAAAAAATGAAGGAGAGAAAAATATTGAAGGAAACAGATAAATTCACTGCAGTCTACAGAGAATCAAAAAGTAAATAAGACAAAAGGTCCCAAACATATTATCAGCTCAGCTTTTCAGAGAAAAATTTTTTCCTCTGAGAACTGGAAATCAACATCACAGACCCTCCTAGAATTCAGGCTGAAATTTGTGTGTCCAATTATCTCTCTTTGCTCTTCCTCTGAAGAAGCTCCTTTGCTCAGGTATCCCGTTTTGTTGTTGTCATTTAAGATGATTCTCAGACCATTTTTCAGTGCTGAGATCCTATTCTTTCTTACCTACATAAAGTTATCACCAACCAATGGTGATGCCCAACCACAAAGAAAAGTCTAACTGAGGCATAAATTCAGTATCATCCAATATCGCTTCCTTCCTCCAAGCTATCCAGGTGCTCTCTATCATGCCTTGGCAAAACACAAGAGCTGTAGATAAGAAACATCTCGGGAACTCAAGATGGAGAACTCTAGAACAAGTTCTAAAATCCCCTGCAGACCTCCCTTTCTCGACCAAGAAAGTGATACATTGGATACTTAGTACATAGCCTACATAGAGGCCTTCTCCCCTAGGCAGGGAATGGTCTCATAGCCCTATATGCTAAATGGAAGGTGAAAGGCATGAAGTTTATGGTTCAAATGAGGATACGATACTGACTCTTCACAGTCAGTGGGTATAAAATGAGATAAACCAATCAGTCCTATCCTATCCTACTCTGGGGAGCTATAGGAGATATGGAGGTGAAGAAAAGATGTGTCAAGTTTGGGAAGGAATAATGTGGGCATGCAGGGGTCACAAAGTGGTGAGGAAACATTATCTACCATGCTGAGGATTCCAATTGCTAGAGAGGAATACTAAGAGAAGGTAAGAAAGCATCAGGAAACCTTGGTTGATTTTAAAATGCAAGTGATTAAAATTTTGGAGGGGAAAGGAAAGGAATAGAAGGGGAAGGAGAAGAAAGGAGAGGAGAGAAGAGGAGCGGAGAGGGAGGGGAGGGGAAAGGAGGGGGAGGGGAGAGGAGTGGGGAAAGGAAGGGGAGAGGAGGGAGGGGTAAAGAGAGGGGAGGGAGGGAAGGGGGAGGAGAGGAGAGAGGAAAGGAAAAGAAGAAAAAAGAGAATAGAAAGGAAAATAGAGAAAAGAAAAGAAAAATTCAGAAGCAGAGAAAAAGAAGAGAACATGTAAAAGAGAAAAGAAGGTAGGAGAGGAAACCCAAGGGAGAGAAGGGAAGAAGGGAAAAGTGGAGGGTTAGTCAAGGAAAGAGCAAACTATTCCAAGATATAAATCCCCAGGCCCTTCTTCCCTCAATCCCTCCTAGTGCCATCTCCCAAAGTTAGTATATGTTTGTGAAGAGAGCACAGAATAAAAGGTGATGTAATAATGCAGAAAAATTTTAAAAGGGCATCTTAGCATTCCACCAAAAACCAAAGAGGAGTACCATGGCTCCAGGAAGACCAATATCTACAATTGAAAACACTAGCAGCTCTTGGATCAAGAGGCTAGAGAACTTACAGACAGATGTCTTCTGGTTATTATCTTTGCTGGGCATCAGCTTCACTCCTCGAGATTTCAATTCGATTTGCTTCTTGACTAGAAACAGTGGGGGAAAAAAGAACAGTTTAATTGATTACCAGCTTAGGGGTTGAGAAGCTAGATTATTCTGCAACACTTAGAGAATTTACTTATAAAACAAGAATTTCACAGTAGCATCCATATTTTGCCCTGGGTTGACTTAGGATCTCTTAAACTAGTAGTTCATCAAGGGCAAGGTCTATGACTGAAAATGAGCATTTAGCATAGTATCTTGGTAAGACTGTTAAGACTTGGAATCAAAAGTCATGGATTCCTAACCATTTCATCAATTAGCAGTTTTATGACTATAGGCAAACCATTGAACCTTTCTGAACCTCAGTTTCTTCATCTCTAAAATGGGAATAATAGCAATTATAATACTTTAAGGTACAGACTGAAGATCAAACAAACTAATATATATGATAGACTTTGTCAACCTTTAAACACTTTGATACATATCAGCTTTTAACATAAATTTTATTTAACTTGCTATGCACATTGTCCAGAGATAACAGACTTTAAGTATAGGTAAAGCAGGAAGTCATTTAGTGATGATCTGGAGCCAAAGGGAATAATCCATCTCCTTCACCTACCAGTCCCTGATAATACTGCCCAATTACAGTGTCAAATCTTTGGTTATGATTATTTCCTGGCTCCTATTTTTAAATGCAAATGCCCTACTCCCTCACACCATCAAGCCCTTCAATCTAAGCTTCAGGGAAACAAGAAGGAGTTAAGGCAGGTAAACTTTGGCAGACTGGATGAAATAAAAAATTAACAAGCTGGTCCCCAGGCTACTTCAAAGAGAGGAGTAGTGACCATATAATGACCCATTGTAATCACAGAGTATTCAAAAATGGAAGGGAATAGATCAAAAGTAAAATAAAAAATGCTAACACTAGGTAAAGAGCAATCTTAGAGACTTCTGCCTGGCAAGAGGCAGCAATTATACATCAACAACAAGCATTATGCTAAGCACTAGGGATACAAAATCAAATGAAAAGCAAAAAACAGTCCCTGCTCTAAAAGAGCTTACAATCTAATGGATTGGATAATATACAAATAATTACATACAAACAAGCTACACAGAAGACAAAGTGGAGGTAATTACAGGAAGAACGGCACTGGCATTAATGGGAAACGCTAGGTTGTAGAGGGTGGCATTTTAGCAAGAATTTGAAGGGAATCAGGGAAGTCAGTAAGGTGAGAATGTAAGGAAATAATTCTAGACATAGGGAAGAGCCAGTGAAAATGTGCTAAGTAAATGGATTGTTTGGTTCAAGGAACATCTAGGAAGTCAGCCAGAGTCACTTGATTATATAGTTTGCTGGAAACTGGGAAAAGAGGAAAGTAAGGTGTGAAGAGACTGAAGTTGGAGGGGGCTGGATAGTAAAGAACTTTTAAAATCCAGAGCATTTTATATTTTATCATAGAGGTAATGGAGTCTTTAGACTTAATTGAATAAAAAGATGATATGGTCAGATCCGAGCTTTAGGAAGATTACTTTGACAGTTGAGTGGGCAAAGAACTGGAGTAGGGACAGATATGAGGCAGAGAGATCAATCAAAGGTTTTGCAAAAATCATGTGATCAGGACTTGAACCAAGATAGTGGCAGTGCCTGAGTATGTAAGAGAGTTCATACAAGAGATACTGTGAAGGTAGAATTGATAGAACTTGGCAAGGTATTAGATATGGGTGGTGAGAGAGAATGAAAACACCTAAATGGTAAACCTGGATGAATGGTAGACTAATTGCACTCTTTACAGTAAGATGGAAGTTTGGAAGAGAGAAAAAAATAATGAATTTATTTGCGCTCATGTCCAATTTAGAGTTGTCCAATAGGCAGTTGAACCTAATAGATTAGAGGTAAGGAGAGAGGTCAGGGCTGGTTAAGTATTTTTTTAGAGTAATTAGCCATACCAAACCATACATGAAATCAAGAGTAAGGAATAATCAAAGGCAAAACACAGAGATAGCTGAAAATTCTAACTCTTTTTTAATTGAAATTTTATTTTATTTTTCCAATTACATGTAATTGTAGTTTTTCAATGTTCATTCATTTGCAAATTTATGAGTTCCACATTTTTCTACTACCCTCCCTTCCTTCCCTCCTCCCATGGCAGCAAACAGTCTGGTAAAATTTGTACATGAACATTTGTACTTGTCATAATTACATATTAGTCATTTTGTGAAAGAGGAATTTAAACCAAGAGGAAAGAAAAACCATGAGAAAGGAAGGAAAAACATAAGAGAAGTTTAAAAAAAAAGTGAACATAGTGTGCATTCAGATTCCGTGGCTTTTTTCTCTGGATGTGGATGCATAATCCATAGCAGGTCTCTCAGGGTTGCCTTTGATCTCTGAACTCTAGAGAGGAGCTTCATCCATCACAGCTTATCATCTCACAATGTTGTTAGTGTGTACAATGTTCTCTTGATTCTGCTCCCTTCACTCAGCATCAGATCGCGTAATTCTTTCCATGCTGGAGAATCCTAAATCTTAACCCCTGTTTTTGAATCTCTGTTGCAATTCTAGGATTTCTACCAGCTCAGTTGAAGTATGCACTTTGTCGGTTTCCCCTTAGGAGAATGGGTTTGGGGAGTTTAATTAATCGTATTTGTCTAGGACTTCTGCATTGGTGGATTAGGACAGTTTTATCAACAATGACAAAAAGTATAGCTACCAGCTAGGCTCAATTACTTGTTGGTAATAGAAACATTCTACATTCTCCTGTCAGGAATCGTGACAAAAAAACTGGGCTTTTACCACGTATTACTCAGCTCAAATCTGCTCTATACCTGAAGCAACAACCAAAAAAAAAAACCTAATAAGATGTCTCTTTGGGGGAAAAATACAGACTCTGAATAATTCTGTGACTGAATCATAAAACTCCTTACAGGTTTATTTCTCAGTAAGCTCTGTTCATCTTTACTGAATATATGATGAAATTAGTTCTATCCACACTCAGTCACTTCTCCTTGATATGCATTCAAATCTCCTTGAAAAATGTGTGTTACTTCAGTGAACCCTGATATAGATACATTATCAAATAGAGGTCATTAGGGAAGAACAATTCAAGCAGAGATAGCTACTCTGAAAGCTACGTGTTTTCTGAATAAGGGCTGAACTTGGGGATAGATGAAGCTCAATGCCAACAAGATTTTGATAGGAACACCCAGCCCACAAGGGAAAATTGCAAGGGACCCAATACCTGATACATTCATCTTAGCTAAATATCTACCATAAGGCAAGAGAAAGAGTTCACATCAAGACAGAAAAAGGAAAGCAACTACTGACCAGGACAGAGAATTAAAACCATAATCTTCACCCAAAATGTGTTTTGTTTCTCTAAGGGTATGGTAGGGAAACATCTACTCACAGCTACTCAGATGAAAGGCAGGCTATTCAAGTGCTCCCAGAAGAGAGATCATATAGTAAATGGAACTGAAGATTTTGTTGTCAAAAATGAAGCAAGCAGAGGTGAGGTAAGAGAGCCTCCAGGCCTGAGAGACTGCCTAGGTAAAGGCTCAGAGGAGGGGAATGAACAGTTATGATTAGAGAATCTCTAGCACTGTTAAGTCTCAGTTTTCTCATTTGTAAAATTAGATCTATTCTGCTCATGTGTGAGGGAAAAATTAGATAAGACAAATAAATTACTTATTAAGTTGAATGTTATTGTTATTAAATATAGGAAATAAATAACAGAACAGGGGGTTTGTGGAGATACCTTCATTGAGTTAGTATTCTCCTTTAAGATGAACATAGCTAGACAAAAATAAAAATTCAGGTAGGCAGAGAAGATTGTGTGGGTCCAAATATGACTGAGTTGATTATCCAAGAATCCCAGGTTTTTCCAGTTTCTCAATACTGGAGAAACACCAAGGACCCACCAGAGATGCCTAGGCTCAGACAGGATCTATACCTGAAGCAGCAACTCAAAAAAACCAAATAAACAAAACCCCCTTAGGTTTTTATATACAATGTTTGTTCACATGTCTTCCCAGGATATATCTAAGTGTCTTCTCATAAATTTACCTACAATCCAGTACTTTTTTTATTTTCCCTGAAATATGTGCATCTGGGCCATAAAACTACACACAATGAGGAAGGACAGTTCAAGGATCTATAAAGAAACATGGCCATAATCTACACCATACCTAAGGGAAACTATGATTAAGTTACATATATAGGAGACAAAAGACCTCCAACAACCAGAAGCTCTATTCCTTTGCAAAAGCCCTCTCCACGTGCTCATTTTCTTCTGGAGTCTGTAATGTACTGAGGAAAGAAAGCAACACAGTCTTTTGAGGGGATGTTTGAATAATATTTTAGTTTTTTTCCCCAATTACATATAAAACAATTTTTAACATTCTTTTATAAAATTTTTGAATTCTAAATTCTCTCCCCTCTTTCCTGAGATGGCAAGCAATTTGTCTTTTGTTAAGGTTTGTTCTTACTATAGCATCTTAGAAAAATAGCTCTTTCAAAAAACTGAATTAAGTTCAGCTTACAAACCAGCATGATCAACTTGGGGGAGGGGCTCACTGGGATCTGTTATGAGAAGCACAGTTTGAGAAGGGAATTGATGAACTGGAAAGTATCAAGAGGCATATTGGCCAAACTGGTAAAGAGACTTGAGTCTATGTCATATGAAAATTAATTGAAGGAACGAAGAAGTTTAGCAAGAGGAGAAGACTCATGGAGGATGATGAGGGCCATGATGGCTAGGTTTGAGCATTTGAAAAACTGTTATCTGGAAGATGGATCAAAGAGATTGTTCTGTATGGCCTCAGAGGATATGACCAGAATAATTGATGGAAGTTGCAGAAGCAAATTTATATTTGATAAAACAACAACAACAACAAAGTAGAATTCTCCAAAAGGCACTCACTCTGTCACTCAACAATCATTTAGTAAGAGCCTAGCCTTTGACAGGCTCTTTGCTAAGTCTTGGGTATATGAAGAGAGATAAAGGCAGTCCCTGCCTTCACATTGGAGCTCAAAAGGAGGGGACGCAATGTGCAAACAATTATTTGTGTGTGTGTGTATGTGTGTGTGTATACATACATACACAAAAAATGCATCCCAAGTAAATTGGCAATAATCTCAGAACAACATAATATTAAGAGAAACAGCAATAGTTTTCTAACAAAAAGTAAGATTTAACACATTTTTGGGGTTTTTTTGCAAGGTAGTGGGATTGGATGGCCAGCTGGGACCACACAGATGGGTGGTTTTGGAGTGTCTGGGGTGGGATTTGGGATCAGGTTCTCCTGCTCCAGGGCTGGTGATCTGTCCTCTGCACTATTTGGCTGCCCCATTGCGCACTTCTGAGGAGGGACAAAGGGAAAAGGAGAGAGGAAATAGAATAAATGGGAGTGGGAAGGAATGAATGGAGGGAAATGTAATCAGCAATAGCAAGTGTGGTAAAAAAATATGGAAGCAACTTCTCTGATGGACTTATGATAAAAAATGCAATCCACTCCAGACAAAGAGCTGATGGTATCTGGATACAGATTGAAGTAACAATTTTTATCTCTTTCTTTTGTTTTATTTTTTGTGAGGTTTTTCAACTTTTGTATGGGGGGGGGAATTATGCTTACCCTTACACCAAGACTATTTTAATAATGTGTAAATACATTTTAAAAATGTAAAAATAAAAAAAATTCCAAATTTTTGGAATTCCAAATTCTCTCCCTCCCTTCCACCCCAAGAAGAGATCATCTAAAACACGTGTACTTCCTGAAAATCATTATAACACAAACAAAAAAGCCTTGGATAGCACATTTCCAGGAATAATAAATAAAAGCTACTCAGATCTCTTAAAGATGAAAATAGTAAAAGTCTTCCTGAAAGAACCTCAAAATAAGATTTTTAAGAATGTGAAAACCAAAATTCAGGGTTTCCAGGGTCAAAGAAAAATTCTGCAAATATCCAGAAATAGTATTGAAAAGCATGTTCTAGATTATATAAGACTTGACAACTGCCACAATAAAAGAGAACTTAAAATATATATTCCAAAAGGCAGAAGATAATCAAGAATAGAATAAGAGTTAGAATCAAGAATAACTTATCCAGCAAAATCGTCTACAAAGAGTATATAATTCTCTACAAAGTAGTTTAATTCTCTATAAAGAAAAATCAGATTCTTAAAGGATACAGAGGATTTTCAAGCATTCCTGATGAAAAGATGAGAACTAAGTAAATACTCTGGAATCGAAATGCAAGGAGACAAGAGAAATATATGAAGGAAAACAATTTGATCATTTGAAAGAGACTATGTGAGGATGCTTATAAGTGACAAGTGTCTTCTAATGGATCTAAGGTCTTCAAAGGTCACAGAGAAATTTAAACAATACAGATAGAGGACTTAAAGGGTCACAATGTGATTTTAAAGCTTGAAAAGAAGGAAAGGTGATTTTAAAAAAAGGAGGAAGGAAAAGGAATCCATTCTTCACATAATAAGGGTCCCATGAGATAAGTATAAAAAGCTAGGGTGATCAGATACCCCATGAGCTTCACTTTCTACAGAATCAGAACAAATTAGATGAAACAGATACTCACATAGACACCAATACTTGCATGTGCACACACACACACACACACACACATACACATACATACACACTACACACAGCATGCTGAAGAAATACACTGAATTAAAAAAAGAGAGAAATAGAATAGAAGGGGTCAGGGAGAAAATGAGGAGATTTTAAGAGGAAGGGCAGGGTATGGAAGAAACTAATCACAAACAATACAAATTCCAACCTTGGGGGGAAATAGGAAGTAAGAAGTATGAAGAAAAGTCTCAAAGTAGGATTAAAAATGGGATCAGAACAGGAGCAAAAGAATAGAAATAGGTATCATCTTTTAGGTAGCACAAGCATTAGGTAAATTTCTCTCTTACTGCCTTGTTCTTTACTGTAAAAAGAGAGAGAGGGCCAGGAGTGAAAAAAAAAAAAGAAAAAAGCAATAGTATCCAGGAAAGAACACCATTAAGAAGCTTAACACTGAATATGATGAACCCACCAAGGAGAAGGAAAAAAGATAATGGAATGTAATAGAAAACAATTCAATATATTGGTCACAAGAAACTCACTTGAAACAGAAATTCACACAGAAGTATTGGAGCAGAATTTCCTAAACAGTGGTATTAATCATGATTTCAGACAAGGATGCAGTAAAAACAGAAATGATAAAAAAGAGAATCAAGGAAACTATATTATTATGATTAAAGACACCACAAATACCAAATCCCCATTAATACTTATACATACAATGAATAGTATAGTGTCCAAAAATTAAATTAATTACAGACAGGTATAGACTTAGAAAAAGGCTTTGAATAATTAGAAGTACTAGATTTCTAACAATTACTTCATTGAGAAAGAAGGGAATGTATATATTTCTTAACCATGTCATATATAAATATATACATGTATTGATATCTACATAGGTAGATACTAAGTAACTTAATACTAAAAAATTAGTGAGTCAGAGAACAAATCAAAGAAACAGTGGACAATTGTATTAATTAAAATGACAAAAACAAGAAATAAAGCAAAACTTCTGAACTTTAGCAAAAATTTAGACAAAGACATATTTCTAAAGATTTTCATCAAAAGAAAAAACAAATCAATAAATTCAGATGACTAAAAACTAGAAATGCACCAAATCAAAATCCCTCAACACAAAAAGATAAACAAAATTTGTTAAAAAAAAAAAGTTGAACTAACAAAACTAGAAGCTGCTTTTTGGACAAAAATAAAATAAATGCACTTGATTTTTTAAGAAAAAAAGGAACACCAAATTGTTCATATCCTAAAGGGGAAAGCAGAATTAATGATAAAGAAAAATTAAAGGAATACATAATTATAAATATGTATATTTAACATATATATTAGTGATATGGCATTAAAATTGATGATGGAGCTACAATGGATAAATACAAAATATAAAATATCCTGGTTTAACAAAGAAATCAATTTTTAAACAGTCTATCATAAAAAAGCAACTGAGAAAGCCACAAGTGAACTCCCAAGAGGAAAAAATCCAAAACTAATTGAATTACAAGTGAATTATATAAAATATTTAAAGAATAGTTAATTCCAACATTACATAAACTACAATAATAAAAATGGCACCCTTCCAATTTATTTCTATGATTCATTTATGATATTATGATATTAATAGGGAGAGACAAAATAGAGAAAGAAATTTAAGAGAAAGAAATATACCTAATATTGCCACAAAACATTAAATATTAGCCAACAGACTATTACACCATATTAAAAATCATATACCATGACAATGTTGGTTTTATAACAGGAATTGAGGATTGGTTCAATATAACAAAAACTATAGCCATAATAATTATTAATGTCAAAAATTATAAAAATGTCATGATTAGTTGAATAAATGCTGATAAATTTCAACACATTTCTGTTAAGATACTTAGGAACAGGGGGCAGCTAGGTGGCGCAGTGGATAGAGCACCAGCCCTGGAGTCAGGAGTACCTGAGTTCGAATCCAGCCTCAGACACTTAATAATTGCCTAGCTGTGTAGCCTTGGGCAAGCCACTTAACCCCACTGCCTTAAATAAAAAAAGAAGATACATAGGAACAAAGATGGTAAAGGGTAGCTACCTTAACATCTGTACAAAGACTAGAACACTATAGATTGGAAAAAAGAGGCTTCTTAGTCATGAAACTTTTTCTTTCAAGGATAACAAAACCATTGTCAGAAAAAAAGTCAACTTAAGTATTAAAATGGTAAAAATGATTTAAAAAAGGAAAACAGCAATTTTTAGAGGGACTTTGGGGAAATGGTATATTGGGGAAGCTGTAATTTGATCCAGCTATTCTGGAAATCAGTGTGGAACTGTAACCCTATTACCCCAAAGAGATCACAGAAAAAGGAAAAGGATACAAATGTCCAAAAATATTTAGTGTAATTTCTTTTTAAAGTATCAAAATAAAAAATTAAGGGGGGAGAATGTGCTTAACAATTTTATATTATATGAATGTAATGGAGTATTATTTATTGTGACATAAGAAATATAAAAAATGATCCACTTCAGAGAGACTTGGGGATTTCTGAATGAACATATGAAGAGGGTTTTGAGCAGAATCAGGAGACCAATAGATATAATAAAAAACATTATTAAGAAAAAAATTCTGAAAATTTTAAAAATTCTCACCACAGAATGACACTATTTTATAGGTAGAAAAAGAGGAAAGTCTCCCTTTCACCTGAAAAAAATCCTTGAAAATTTTCTCTGCAAAGAAAAGTAGTATTAGATAGTCCATATAACAAATGATCAATGAATTACCTTGGTACTGGGCGCTGAATCCCTTCAGTCTATGGTTGCCATCAGATGTGAAGTGAAGACGGAGCCAGTTCTTACTGCTGATAACTGGGGGAGGAAGGCTGGCTCCAGTGAACCTAATAAGATATAAGATGCAAAGGATCAATGAATGTGTGCATAGATAATACAATCTTCACTGAGTAACTCATGATGCTAACTAGGACAAATATTCCTCACTTAGGAGATCCGTCACTGAGGCAAAGGATAGCTGAAGGAAGAAACTTGGAAACTACCTTTGTGACATTCCCCTAAGTGATACAGGCCATCATAAGAAATAAAATACCAAAACCACAAACGTGCATAAGAATCTGAGTGTACCCTTATACCACTGGGTCATCACTGGTGCCCAGTGTGCCAACCCCCTATTTTCTCTCACCCCTTCCTGTCATTCTGGACCAAGACAACACTGTTCCTCTCCAAGTACTGAAAGGTCTCCGATACTCAAATGGACTTCTTTTGTAAGTCAATATTTATTTAAGTGACTTATATACGAGTGTTAACTGATGGTTAAATTAAAAATGAACAGCAATCAAAGAGTCCCTATCCCTTAGAAGTTTATATTCTAAATTATAATTTATCATTTCTTTTATATTTTATCTTTCTTTCTCATGGATTCCCCCCCCCCTTAGTTTTAATTCTTCTTTCACAACATTTCCACTAATGTGGAAATTTGTTAAATACAATTCTACATGTACAACCTATTGATTGCTGGCATTTGGAGTCATAAGGGGAGGGAAGTTGGTAGAAAAATGTGGAACTCAAAAATTTGTGACAAATGTTGAAAACTATGGATGTAATGGGGGTGGTGGAACTAACTAAATAAAGGAGTGAATATTATAATTTATCCTCCATACTGTCAGCTGGCTAATATATTGAGAGCACAGTTCTGATCTAATCATTTTCTGACTTTGTGAGAGTCTCTTTATTTCTTTGCTGGTGCTGTTTTCATTAAATTTTAATTCCTCATCTAGTTTTGTTTTGGTTTGGTTTGGCTTTTTGCAAGGCTATTGGGTTAAGTGACTTGCTCAAGGTCACACAGCTAAGTAAGTATTAAGTGTCTGGAGCTGAATTTGAACTCAGGTCCTCTTAATCCCAGGACCAGTGCTCTACTCAATTTGCTGCTTAATTACCCCTACTTTTAGCTTTTGAGAGTTTTCGTACTTTAGGCCCTACCCTAGTTAACCAATAACTAATCCTTCTTTTCTGGATAACCTACTCTTTCAGCTTTAGTAAGCTGGCCTCTTCAATTTCCCCCACATTTCCTTTCCCTCCACAACCCTGATTCTGTTATTCTACCCTCCTCTTGAATATTCATTGCTCTCTTGGTATGTATATCAAAATGTTTTGAAGTGGGTTCTCTTTTCTATATTGCTTAATACTTAAAAAGCTTCTTCTTTGCTTCACTTATCATTGATTTCATGGGCATACTTCCAGTCTCCCCCAAGTAACAATCTGTCATATTTTATAAATTCTCCCTTCCCTCCTCTTCTACATCAAGGCTGAGTAACAAGCAATGCCATCATTAGTTAGATAAAACTAAAAATTTTTAGATAGAAATAATTTCATTAAGAAAAAAATTCTAAGAAAGGGGAAAGGAAGCCAAACTGATGTTAAATAAAAGATACAAGGGAAAAACAGAAGGAGCATACTTGGAACCATACAAAACATGTATCTCTGGACATAAAAGATGAAACCAAAATTTCTGATGTTTAAAAAAAATTCTGGGCTCAATAGAACACTAAGGAGGATTCACAGGTGCCAACATATGAGAGAAATCATGCAAAAAAAATATATTATGGGTGGTAAAATCCTGTAGAAGGATGCAATAACAAGGATATGAAATACATAGTGAGTAGATCTGATCCAGGCAGTTAGGAATGTGTGCTAACCTTTTATTATTATCTATTCAAATGTGATAGACTCATCAAACTCACTATCATGCCATACTTTTGCTGATTCATATAGAAATGAAAAACGTTCATGGACAAAAAAGGTCTACATTTTACTCACTTTGATGTTCTGGGTAAGAAAATAAAAGATCTGAGTGTACAAGTGATATTTGCATTAGTCACTTAAAAATATTTGAAGACCAGGATCTGCTTTTCTATACAATAGCTTACAATAGCATTACAATGGGCACCTCACAGGCCATAATGTGCATCTGATAACCATCAAAATCAGTGAGTTTCAAAGCAGATTTGCTGTACTGCCTTTAAATGATTTAAAAAGAATTTCCTGAAAGGTCAGGTTTGAAAAGGAAATGCATTAGAAGAGGAATATATTAATTCTCAGTGATAATTTTTTTTTTTCCTTTTATCCAGTACCAAATATTTCCTGCCAAATTTGGGCCAAACACAAATTTCACAAGGGGTTAATTAAAGCTGCAGTTTATGTCAATTTCTTCCTATCTTATAAATGAAGCTAAAACAACTAAATAACAAATGCAACTTACAAAAAGACATGTATTTTTTTCAGTAATGTGCTCTCACACTGAAGAGCTAATTCACTGGGGAAATTTTTCTAGGGAGTGAATACATATAACTCAAAAATAGTATTAATGACCTAAGATGTCTAATAAACCTGTGTATACAATACAAATAATAAAGTGATCTTGAAATGTTGACTCAGAAGGATCAACACCAAAGAGGCATTACATTATGGAATGAGACTCAGAACTACTGTATTAAATACAACAATGGAGTACATACCTTTTTATGTAAAAAAGTTTAAAAAGCACATACCTTTTTAAAAAATAGAAAAAGGAAGTAGCTTTATGCTAAACATAAAATGAAACAGGGTGAAAGCAAACAATAAAGCATATGAATGGGAATAAAAAAGTATAAACAAGCTAATACAATGTTACAGTATGTTGTAAACTATCTGGTCAGACAGAGTATTAAGATAATATATTACAAATACATTTACAGATGAAGAAAAGAAGAAACCTAACAGACCTGCCCAAAACCTCTTAAGTAGTAAGCATGATCCTCCAGCTTCAGAACCAGTGTTCTTTCCATCTTAATGGATTTTCTTCACTGGATAACATCAAGCAGAAACTATATGGCCACTTATCAGATATTATAGAATAGAATTACTTTCAAGTATGGATTTCCTTCCAATTTTTAAATTCTATAATTTTTTATGATTTCCCTACCTAGGAAAATAGCATTTTTTTCTGGCATATTTTCTGCATACATCTAGTAACAATGAGTTTATGAACTTTCTCAAGTTTTCTTTATTAATCCCAAGATCATTCCTTCATGACAGTTTGGTTCTTGTCTGTGACTGAAAGTGGGTGGCAGAGGCAAAGATTGACAAAAGGGCAAATTTCCTAGTAATCAGGGCTATCCAGAGGAAGAGGTACTGAACTAGACAGTCTCTTTAGATGCATCATCTTATGATCATTTAATTCCCTATTGACAGCCTATTCTACTTTTGCAGTACTTATTCTAATTTTTAGTAAATTCCCTCTGCCCCCCATTAAATTAAATTTTTTTTTGCTATTCACAACTTCTACCCATTGTTCCTGTTTCTATCCCCTGCATGAAAACAGAACAATCCTAATCCATTTCCCATATAATAATGCTTTCAAAAATGTGAACTAATTATCATTTCCCGCATAAGTATTCTCTTTCTCCTGCTTGAATATTACTTCATCTGAGGTCCTTCAGCTGAGTCTCATATATTTTTTCTACTGAATTTCATCTTATTAGATTCAGTCTATTACCCTTGCTGTTATTCACTCCATTATCCACTGTTAACTATCAATCCCTCCTAGTTCTTTTAATGCAAGGACAATCAGTTTGTATTTTATCCTTGAAGCAAAAGGAAACCACTAAAGATTCTTGAGACTGGTAGTCACATGTATGTAGGAAGATTATTTTGATTGTTGAATTGTGAAAGTTTTTCCCAATTCCTCTCAATTCTATTGCCTCCTCCTTGTAGATAATCTGTAATATAACTTATTTATATATAATCATTTGTTATCTCCATCAAAATGTGACCTCCTTGTGAGCAAAGACTGTCTCTTATCTTTCTTTGTAATCCTAACAGAAATAGAGGGTTTTTTCCTTCATTAAATGACATTAAAGATACATTATCATTTGCTTTGCTGCTCTACCCTAAGGACTACTGGTCCCATTTGAATGTTAGCTCCTGAAAAGTAGGAACTGCTCCCACTTTTCCATTTATAACCCCAAATTACTGCTTGCATGAAATAAGAACTTGGTACATTTTTCATTCATTAATTCATATGAATAGAAAAAGGAGAGAGGGGGTGTATGAATAGAATGCATGTAAGGCAAATTAAGAAGGAAGAACTGATAGGATTCAACAAAAGATCAGATATTGGGGAAAAGAGGATAAGGACAAAGGAAAAATCAAAGATAATTCTGTGGTTGGGAAACTAAGTTACTTGAAGAATGGTGCTATCCTTAATAGAAGTAAAGAAATATGGAAAGATAGTTTTAGGAGGAAAATCATGAATAATATTTTGTATTGTTTTTTCAAATAAGATATTACATGGTCTATATCTAGCAAATAGGTGGTGATGGATAAGAGCTCAGAAAGAAAGAAGTCCAGATATGTATGTGTATGTGTGTGGGTGTGTGTGTATGTGTGTGTGTGTGTGTGTGTGTGTGTGTGTGTGTGTGTATAAATCTGTATATTAAGAACTGATGAGATTGTAAAGAAAGAAAATTCTCCTACAAGTCCCTGTTCCTACTGGTGAGCTCTTCTCAGACACTATTTTGGGGAAAGACCCAGAACAACAATTACTCATTCTCTTAACTTTTCCGTGATATTTCTTTGTAGTTACCTCTATCACTCCTTCCCAAAACCCACTCCTGCTTTTGTGCATGGTTTCCCCCATTAGCATTTAAACTCATTATACTCAAAGGGCTATCAAACAGTGCATTACCTTTGACCAGCAATACCACTATACTTTCTGTTTCCCAAAGAAATGAAAGATAATGGAAAAGGACCTATTTGTAAAAGAAGTTTTCTAGTTAAAGCTCATTTTGTAGTTAAAAAAATTGAAAATTGAGGGGCATCAGTTAGGAAATAGCGAATAAATTGAGGAATATGATTGTGATGAAATACTCTTGTGCTATAATAAATGAGAAACAGGATGATTTCAGAAAAAAAACTGAAAAGTCTTATATGAACTGATGCAAAATAAAGGAAGCAGAACCAGGAGAATATTGTACACATTAATAGCAATATTGTAATGATAATCATCTGTGAAATACTCAGATACTCTGAACAAGAAAATCATTAAGAAAATTCCAAATAACCAATGATGAAAAATACTGTTTCCAGAGGCAGAGCTGCTGAAACTCTTAAGTACAGATTGAAGCCTACTTTTCAGTTTTATTTTTCTTGATTTATTTTGTGTGTTTTCTTTTACAACAAAGCTAGCATAGAAATATGGTTTCTTTGCCTGCACATATAATCACTATTATAATTGCTTGCCTACTCAATTGGGTGGGAAGAAGAAAAGGAAGTACTCAAGTTAAAAAATGTTAAAAAAAATTTACTTGAAATTGAGAAATAGTTAAAATAAATAAAGACATACTGAATGGTGGGGAGAATGCAAGTTCCTTGAAATCAAAGGCTGTCTTTTCCCCTGTATTATTCTCCTCATTGCTATCCTTTTGTATTCAAGGAGTACCAAAATGAAATGATGTTGTCAAAGTGTGCACAACTGTGACTAATCAGATCAATATCCACTTGAAAGGATCTACTACAGGTTGGGCACAAATAGTCCATATGAACATTTGAGATGGAGACATTTCTCATTTTGCACATTTCACATTTCTCTTGAGCTACTACTTTGCTCATAGAGTGTAGTGCTTTCTTTCATGTGGGCACACCATACTGGATAAAACTATGCAAGTGTCTCACATGTCTCACAATTAATTCCAAAGTTTTTCAGAAAGACTTTGAAAGTGTCTTTGCATCATTTCTTATGACCTCTGGGTAAGTGCTTGTCTTATGGAATTCTCTGTAACATAATCTTTTAGGTAAATTTATGTTTGGCATTCAAAAGATGAGGGCAGCCCATCAAAGTTGCAAAGTAGACTTTGAATGCTTGGCAGTTCAGTCTAAGAAAGGACATCCCCATACAGTACCTTATCTTGCTGGGTGATCTTCAAATAATTCAAATGTAAGTAATTCAGTTTCCTTCAATGGTACTGGTAGGTTGTCCAGATTTCACATACAAAGAGTCATATTTTCATTTTGATAGGCAACCTAAAACCTCTTTTCTCTCATACTTTCCTTTGGAGCCTTCCAAACCCTGAACTAGGTCTGGCAATGAGTATATCAACTTCATCATTTTGCATATCCATAGAAAGGATACTATCAAGATAAATGAACTTAGTGATAGCATTCAAAATGTCTCCATTTGAGTAGGTGGGAAAAGTGGGACATTATTACACTGCTGGTGGAGTTGTGATCTGATCCAACCATTCTGGAGAGCAATTTGGAAATATGCCCAAAGGGCTATAAAGCTATGCACACCCTTTGATCCAGCAATACTATTACTGTATCCCAAAGAGTTCATAAGTAAAGGGAAAAGGATTCACATATGCAAAAATATTTATACATACCTATCAGATTGGCCAAGATGAGAAAAAAGGAAAAAATGATCAATGTTGGAGAGGTTGTGGGAGGACTGGAATATTGATGCATTGCACTACCGGTGGAGTTGTGAATGGATCCAACCATTCTGGAGAGCAATATGAAACTATGCAAAGAGTAATAAAAATGTTCATTCCCTTTGACCTAGCAATTCCAATTATAGGGCTATATCCAGAAGAAATAAAAAAATGGGAAAAGTCCCATATATTCCAAAATAGCTCTTTTTGTAGCCCATCAATTGGGGAAATGGCTAAACAAGTTATGATACATGAATACTATGGAATATTATTGTTCTATAAGAAACCATAAATGGTCAGATTCTAGAGAAACATGGAATTGCTTAGAATATCTGATGCTGAGCAAAAGGAGTAGAACAAAGAGAACATTGTACTCATTGACAGCAACATTTTGAGATGATCAACTTTTATGGAAGCAGCTTCTCTCAGTATTTCAGAAAGGTAAGACTGTAGTAGACCAGCTATGGACAATGTTAACCCCATAAAAAAACAAAAGACAAAAGACAACCCTTCAGAATCTGATGAACACTTTATAAAAATTGTGTTTTATGTATCTCTTTCCCATAATCCTAATTCCTTATACCAAAAATGACTAATCTGTAAACATGTTGATCAAAAATATATATGTACAGGGGCAGCTAGGTGGCATAGTGGATAAAGCACCGGCTTTGGAGTCAGGAGTACCTGGGTGGGTGGGAAAGGAAGGTGGAAGGAAATTTTGTAACTTAAAAATATACATGTGCATATGAATGGAAAAAATAGACCAAAAAAATATTTATAGCAGTTCTTTTTGTGGAGGCAAATAATTGGAAATTGAGAGGATGCCCATTAATTGGGGAATGACTGAATAAGTTGTGGTATATGAATGTGATAGAATATTATTGTTCTATAAGAAATCAGAAGCAGACAGATTTCAGAAAAACCTGGAAAGATGTACATGATCTGATGCTGAATGAAGTGAGCAGAACCAGGAGAACATTGTCCGCAGCACCAGCAACATTATGTGATGATCAACTATGATAGACTTAGTTCATTTCAAAGACAATTGCAAAAGACTTGTGATGGAAAATGACATTCACATCCAGATAAACAACTATGGAATCTGAATGCAGACTAAAGAGTACTTCTTTAAAAGTATTCTTGACTTCTTTAAAATATCTTTTTGTTTTCTCATTTGCATATTATTTCCTTTTGTTCTGATTCTTCTTGCATATATAGTATGTTTAATCTAATTTTCCATGTATAATCTATATCAAACTATTTGTTGTCTTGGGGAGGAGGGAGGGAAGAGAAGGAAGAAGAAAATTGTGGAACTCAAATCTTTTTTTTTAACCTTTATATTTTTTATTGATACATCTTATTTTGACATTGAAGACATATCTCAATGAACACTCAGATCAACTCCCAAATAGAACCCCAAAAAACTAGTAAACAAAACTGACCAATAGGAATTGAGAATTATAGTACTTGCTATTTTGCTTTTATGGTTTATAACCTGGGTACAGAAAAGAAGTATGTGCCCTAAACACTTAATAAGTTGGTACCAAGGTTTTTCATTGTACCTGACCTGAGGGGCTTTTGATCATCAATGTTACATTTACACTGTTGTCAGATTATAGGATCATGGAATTAATGACAGAGGATATCTTAGGGGTCATATAGTCTAATTCTCCATTTTACAGTTGAGAAAAGTTAGACCCAGAGAAACTAAGTGATTTGTCTAAGAGCACACAGATAGCAGATTTAACCCAGGTCCCAAAGTCAAATTTACTTCTTTTTCCTTTCCACTATAACACTTTTGCATCATCTTGTTCATTTTATGGTTATGCATACATTCTTTCAATTCTTCATTTTTCATACAATTTCTATATTTTCATTCCTCCATCATATATATATATATAAAACACAACTTTTTTGGCAAGTGAACTTTAATTTATTATTACTATTACTACAATAATTTTGTTATAAGAATAAACATAAACCCCCCCTCCCTCTCAAGAAGATGAGAAACCTCAAGGAAAGAGAGAGAGAGAGAGAGAAAGAGAGAGAGAGAGAATGTATTTTAGTCTGTGTTCAGATTCCAATGGCTCTGTCCCTGTGGTGAGTTGCTTTCTTTATCATAAATCCACCAGAGAAGTTACTCCAATATTTTTCCCACAGTTGCAATTACTAGCTGTACCTCCACTCTATTCCTCTCCACTCTCATTTATTTTATTCTCTCTCTCCTTTCATCCTGGCCCTGTCCAAAAGTGTTTTGTATCTGAGTACCCTCTCCCTTAATCTTCCCTCTCTTCTATCACTATTCCCCCTTCCCTCCCCCATTCCCCCTTATTCCATCCCTTTCTTCTCATTTTTCTCTAGGGTAAGATAGATTTCCTCACCTTATTAAGTGTGTATGTTATTTCCTCTTTGAGCCATCTCTGATGAGAATAAAGCCTCATTCATTCTCCTTTGCCTTCCCCCCTTTCCACTCCATTGAAAAAAGCTTTTCTTAACTCTTATGTGAAATTTCTTAGCTTCTTCTTCATCTCCTCTCCCTTCCTCCCAGTACTTTCCTTTATCATCCATTGACTCCATCATTTTTACTATATTATAACATTAGATTCTGCTCCTTCCTATGTCCTGTCTATATATGCTCCTTCTAACAGCTTTTATAAATGAGAAAGTTCATATGAGTTGTCAATATCTTCTTCCTGTGCAAGAATATAAACAGTTCAATATCATTAAGTTCCTCATAGTTAGTCCTTCTATTCCACCCCCACCCCCCCCATGGTTCACCATAATCCTATACTTAGAGATCAAATGTTCTGTTCAGCTCTGTTGTTTCAATAGGAAAGTTTGAAAGTTCCCTGTTTCGTTGAAAGTCCATCTTTTCCCTTGGAAAAGGATGTTCAGTTTTACTAGGTAGCTGATTCACAGTTGTAAACCAAGATCTTTTGCCTTCTAGAATAACATATTCCAATCCCTATGAGCCCTTAATGTAGATGCTGCCAGATCCTGTGTAATCCTGACTATGGAGCCTTGGTAGTTGAATTGTTTGTTTCTGGCAGCTTTCATAATTTTATCTTTGATTTGGGAGTTTGGGAATTTGTCTATAATATTCCTGGAAGGTTTTCTTTTGGGATCTCTTTCCAGAGGTGACTGGTGAATTCCCTCAATTTCTATTTTACCCTCTGCTTCTAGGATCTCAGGGCAATTTTATTGTATTATTTCTTGACAAATGAAGTCTAGGCCCTTTTCCTGATCATGGTTTTCAGATAGCCCAATAATTTTTAAATTATTTCTTCTGGATCTGTTTTCAAGGTCAGTTGTTTTTCCAATGAGATATTTCACATTTTCTTCTAATTTTTGGCTTTGTTGGAAGTTTTATTTCTTCCTGATTTCTTGCAAAATCATCAGCTTCCTTTAGTTCCATTTCATTTGAAGAAGTTATTTTCTTTAGAGATCTTTTTGATCTCCTTTTCCAGCTATCTAATTCTGCTTTTAAAGGCATTCTTCTACTCATTTGCCTTTTGTTTTGCTTTTTCAATTAGGCCTAAACTTGTTTTTAGCATATTATTTTCTTCAATTTTTTTTGTACTTCTTTTACCAAGTTGTTGATTTGGTTTTCATGATTTTTCTGCATTGCTCTCATTTCTCCTCCCAATTTTTCCTCCACCTCCCTTAATTGCTTTTCAAAGTCTTTTTTGAGCTCATCCATAGTCTGAGCCCATTTTCTATTTCTCTTGGAAGTTTTGGATAGGGAAGTTTCGATTTTGTCATCATCTGAGTATGTGTTTTGATCTTCCATGGGACTAAAGTAATTCTCTATGGTCAGATACTTCTTTTTCTGTTGTTTCCTCATTTCCTCAGCCCAAGACTAATTTACAGAACTTCCAAGGTTTTGGGTTTTTTTTGACACCCCACTGGGACCTTTAGTCCTCCAAACTCTTATGCTCTCTTGCCTGTGCTTTGATATGTAGATGACCACCTCACTTCCCTCTGCCCTGGAGCTGTAAGGGGGCTCCTGCTTGGCTATCTTAGTATGGAAGTCCAAACTGCAACTTGGATCTGAGTGTATGAAAACAGCAGAGTCCTACCCTAAGGAGAGCAGAGAAATGTTTGCAGTCTTCCATGACCCCCTGAAAGACTGTGTGTTTTGCTCTGGTGGTGCAGGCTGCTTTCTCCAGTTCTCACTGCAGGTTCTGCGGCAGGTGCACCCTCACTCCACAATCATTGTGGTGTAGCAGAATTCTTTCCCTTCTCCTTCAAGCTGTTTCAGGGCTATTCTGTGACTGGGGCCCTCCCCAACTCCCCAGTCCTGGTGAAACACACCTTTCCTGTGGAACTTCTAAGTTATCTTGGACTGGGAAAATGTATCATTCAGTCCTTCTGTGGGTTCTGCCCCTCTAAATTTTGGCCAGAGCCATAATTTGTTGACTTTTGGAGTTTGGGGGGGAAGGAGTTCCTGGGAAATGCTGCCTTCACACCAGCATCTTGGCCCCTCGGAACTCAAATCTTACAAAAGTGAAGGTTGAAAACTACCTCAACAATGCAACTGGAACAAAACACACAAAACCAAAGGAAAACAAGATGTCTTCATTTGCTATAACTGATAGTTCCATGTATGGGTGGTTTAGTGCTGGCTAGTAGAGAATCTCTGTTTTCTTGGTTTTGATTGTGAGAAAGTTGATTTAATGAGTTATGACCTCCCCAATTCTTTTTTTCGACAAATATATTTTATTTTACAAATTACCTGTTAAGAAAGATTTTAAATATTCTTATGCATATTTATATGTTACATAATTCCCTTCATTCTCACTTTCCAACCCCTCCCCTCAGGGGCAAACAATCTGCTGAATATTGTACATATAATTTGTATTTAACATGCTTACAGATTAGTCATTTTTGTATGAGGAAGTAGGACTAAGGGGAAAGAAAGAAAACCATGAGACAGGAAGGAAAACATAAGAGAAATTTTTAAAAAGAGAATATAGTTTTCATTCAGATTCTGTAGTTTTTTTTTAAATTTTGTTTTGTTTTATTTTTCTTCCCCTGAATGTGGATAGCATTGTCCATAATAGGTCTCCCAGAGTTGTCCTAACTCTCTGAACTGCTAAGAGCAGCTACATCTATCAGAGTTGAACAACTCACAATGTTGTTAATTTGTAAATATTCTCATGGTCTGCTCCCTTTACTCAGCATCAGTTCCTGTAATTAATTCCATGCTTTTCTAGAACCTGACCATTTATTGTTTCTTATAGAAAAATAGAATTCCATAACAATCATATCCCATAACTTGTTCAATTATTCCCCAAATGATGGACATCTCCTCAATTTCCAATGATTTATTCTGGATATAGCTCTAAAATTGGCATTGTTGCATTAAAGGGTATGATCAGCTTTATTATTCTTTGGGCATAGTTCCATATTGCTCTCCTGAATGGTTGGATGTGTTTACAACTCCACCAATAGGGCATCAATATCTAAATTCTCCCACAGTCTCTCCAACATTGATTGTGTTTTCCTTTTTGCTATCTAAATCAATCTGATATATGTAATATGGTACCTCATAGTTGTTTTAATTTACATTCCTCTAATCAGCAAAGATTTGGACCATGATTTCATAAGATTATATATAGCTTTAATTTCTTCATTTGAAAACTGCCTGTGTATATATTTTGACCACTTATCAACTGGGGAATGGCTTGTAACCTTATGTATTTGATTCAATTCTCTCTATATTTTAGAAATGAGACCTTTAGCAGAACCCTTAACTGTTTTTTTTAGGTTTTTGCAAGGCAAATGGGGTTAACTGGCTTGCCCAAGGCCACACAGCTCGGTAATTATTAAGTGTCTGAGACCGGATTTGAACCCAGGTACTCCTGACTTCAAGGCCGGTACTTTATCCACTATGCCACCTAGCCACCCCCAGAACCCTTAACTGCTAAAAATTGTTTCCTAGTTTTATGTTTTATTTCTAATCTTGGTAGCATTGGTTTTATTAGTGAAAAAACTTTTTAATTTAATGTAGTAAAATTCATCTACTTTGCAATTTATATTGTACTCTATTTCTTGTTTGGGCATAAATTTCACCCCTTTCTATGGATCCAACAGTGTATTTCTTGATCTGTTAATTGGTCTAAGATATTGTCTTTTATGTATAAATCCCATACCCATTTTGACTTTATTTTGTATAGGGTGTCAGATATGAATCTATACCTAGTTTTTACCATACTATTTTCCAGTTTTCACAAAAAGTTTTGTCAAATATAGAGTTCTTATTCCAGAAGCTGATGTCTTTGGGTTTGTCAAATAGTAGATTGCTGTAGTAATTTACTACTTTTCTTTTGAACCTATCCTAATCTACTGGTCCATTACTCTATTTCTTAACCAGTACTAGGCAGTTTTGATGACTGCTGATTTATAGTATAGTTTTAGGTCTCATAGAGCTTCTTTTACATTTTTTCATCCCTTCTCCTGACATCATTGACCTTTTGTTGCTCCTGATGAATTTTTTCTAGTTGTCTAAAATAGTTATTTGGTAGTTTGATTGGTATGGTCTGAATAAGTAATTTAATTTTGGTAGATTTATCATTTTTATGATATTAAGTCAACCTAACCATGAGCAATTGACATTTTTCCAATTGTTTAGAGCTGACTTAATTTGTGTGCAAAGTGTTTTGTAATTGTGTTTTATGAGGGAGTTCATCCCATTCATATTTACAGTTAAGATTACTAAATCTTTATTTCTTTTCATGCTATCTTTCCCCATGGGTAATTTTCTCTTTCCTTTCCTCTTATTCCTCCTCTACCCATGCTTTTCTCCCTTTCCCTGTTAATATTTCTTTTAAATTTTAACTTTCAGTTTACTTTAACTTATATTTTCACCTTCCTTTTATCAGTCCCTTCTTTTCTTTCCCTTCTTTCCCTCTCCATTTCCCTTGTAGGATAGGATAGACTCTTAAACCCAATTGGGAATGTATGTTTTCCACTTTGTACCAAATTTATTGAATTTGACTTACCCAAGTGTTCACATCCTCCTTTTTTTCTGGCTACTGTAATAGGTCTCTCTACTATTATGGGTACCTCTTCACCTGCTATTATTTATCCATTAATACCTAGCCTTCTCCTAGTGTAGTCCTTTGTGTTTTTTTGCTTTAACCCTGACTTGTACTTACATCCTTTTTGTAAAAATTTACTCCTTTTATCTGAACTGATAGAAGTACTGTCAATCAAAATACTATTAAAACACAATCAGAAAAAGATTGATTAATTGCTTGATTGATTGATAAACTCAAGATGCTATCAAAAGTTGAAAGATTGCTTGATAGATTGGTAGGCAACTTTGCCTCATAGTCATAGAGTCCCTTCCCCCTCTTCTATCTCATTAGATATATACTTCTCGGGGCAGCTAGGTGGCATAGTGGATAAAGCACCGGCCTTGGAGTCAGGAGTACCTGGGTTCAAATCCAGTCTCAGACACTTAATAATTACCTAGCTGTATGGCCTTGGGCAAGCCACTTAACCCCATTTGCCTTGCAAAAAACCTAAAAAAAAGGTATATACTTCTCAAAGGTCATGAATTGCATCAAATTGTAATCACTTTATACCTTACCCCCTTTTCAAGGACCCTCCATGGACATACAATCCTCATGAACAAAAATATCATGCAAAACCAAATCATTTCATGAACCATTTGTTAATCCCCCCCTGCCCTGTCAAACATACTTCCTCCAATTGTAGCCAAAGCTTCAAGCAAAGTATATCTCTTCATGATGATTTCATGTCCAGTCCTTCTAAGTATACTCTCTCCCTCCATCTCTATAGTACTCCAATCACAGGCTTTTAGCCCTCCCCAAAGTATACTCCCCCCCCACTCTTCCCCTTTAGCTCCCCAACCATTGTACTTAAACCTTTATTATCTAAACTACTGATTAAGATAAGATCATTTCCTAATCTCTTTATGTCCAACTCTTCTAAGTACCTTCCCACCCCCTCTGCCCCTATGGTACTACAAGCCTGTAAGTTTCTAGTAATGTAAATTGGCTTCTGATTTAATTATATCTACTCTCTAAGTAATCTAAGTACTGGGACACCCTGAAGGTTTCCCTTAAGAACTTTAGCATTTATTGTAAGGCATGGGAGACACTGGCACAGGATCATCCAGCATAGATTGCCCTGATAAGAGAAAAGTGCTGAGGTCTCTGAGAAGGTCAAAGGAAACATGAGGTACACAGTTGGTTGGCTGATTGGCTCTTGTCCTTCATTATCAAAGAAGATCAACATGACATCTCTATGTTTTAGACAAATTATAGTGTGTCTGACTATGACTGATTAGACCAGTTCAATCTCAATGATCTACTATAGTTTCAGCACAAATAGTCAATGTGAACACATTGGGTGGGTACACTAAACTCTCATATGTCACATTTCCTTTGAGCTGCTTAAATTCTGCCTTCCTCATAGAATGCAGCACCCTCACAGATGAGGGCACGCCATGCTGGATGGTCCTGTGCCAGTATCTCCCATGCTGTACAATCAATTCTAAAGTTCTTCACTGAGACTTTCAGGATGTCTCAGTATCACTTCTTCTGACCTTCTTGTAAATGCTTGCTCTTAAGGAGTTCTCCATTAAATAATTTTCTTGACAAGTGCATGTCTGGCATTCTAACAATGTGTCCAGGCTATCATAGTTGCACTTTCTGTGGTAATGTTGGAATGCAAGGCAGTTTAGCTTAAGAAAGAACATCCTTTCTCCTGCCAGGTGATCTTCAGAATTTTCATAAGACTATTTAAATGGAAGTGATTCAGTTTTCTGACATGGTGCTGTTAGTTTCACAGGCATATAATAAGGAGTTCAGCACAACAGCTCTATAGATCTTCAGTTTGGGAGTAAATCTAATACCTCTTCTCTTCCGCTTTAGAAGTTTACCAAATACTGAGCTAACTCAGGCAATGCCTGTGTCAACCTCACTGCCAAGGTAAGTGAATTTGTCCACAGTACTTAAAACTTCTCCATTTGCTTTAAGTGATGGTTCCACGTATGGATGGTATGGTGCTGGCTGATAGAACACCTGGGTTCTCTTGGTGTTAATTGTTAGACCAAAGTTAGCACAAGCAGCAGAGAAATGATCTACATGCACAATCATCTGCAAAAAGATCACACACCAACACTCCCTCCATGTTGGTCTGGGCTTGTAGTCTCTTCAAGTTGAAGTATTTGCTATTGGTGTGGTAGCTAACCTTAAAGCCATGTTCATCCTCAGTGGCATCTCTGCCTTGGTTGAATATAAATGTTTGGCTTAGAGAGGATGAGTCTATGATCAGTCCAGCACTCTGCACCACAGATTACCTTTATCACTCTCAGATCTGTCTGTCTCATCTTACAATCACATAGTCTATTAGATACCAATGTTTGCTACAAGGGTGCATCCAGGAAGTTTTATTGCATTTAGGTAAATGGAAGACAGTGTTTGGGATGAGATCATGAAATGTGCAAGTCTTCAGTAGTAGATGACCATTGCTGTTGCTGATTCCAACTCCATTTCTCCCTAGGACTCCTTGCCATGGCTGGTAATCTGAGCCTACTGTAACATTAAAGTCACCCAGATTTTTTTTGATACATTGATGGATAAGGGCTTCCAGGTCTTCATAATTTTTTTTAACTTTATCAGTGTTCATCATGGTGGGAACATAGGTACTGATGATGGTGGTATGGCATTTTCCTGAAAGTGGCAGTCTCATTGTCATGAGTCTGTGTTTCATTCTTTCTGATAGGCATTCAAGAATGTTTACTAGATAATTTTTGATTGCAAAACCTACCCCACCTTCACCACTCCTCAGTTCCCCTTCATTGGAGCTACTTCAGAAAAACATGTATCCAGCTCCAACTTCAGAAAGCTGCCTTTCATTTGCCAGCCTTGTTTTACTCAGTAATGCTATTTAGATATATCTGCTGAGTTCTCTTGCAACAAGAACTGTTCATCTTTCAGATCTATTGGATCTTATGTGTTTTCTATGAGTGGGTTTATATTTCATGTATCAATGGTAAAAGGAATCTTCTTTGAAGAAATTTTTTAGTTTTTTTTATGTCTCAACTGCACTGTGGGATCCACACCTGCTGTGATAATCAGGACAGGGTTAGGTAAGCAGACAATTTTTATGACACCTTTTCTAGCCCCTTCTTCAAATCAGAAGGTGAGCAGCATGATCCTTAAAAGGGCTGCTCAGTAACTCACGGGGCTACCAAATTTCACTGCTCTTTTCAGTGGGAAAAGGACACTATGGCCTGGGCCACCTGTGTGCAGTGTTGTGACTGCTGCTCCCAATATATCTGCACCGGCTGCTTAGTCACTTGCCTGTCACCACAGGACTTTGAAGAAGAACAGTTATGATTGATGTCTTTTGCTGCATGCATAAATTGTATTTAAGTGAGGTAATGCTGCATAAAGTCATCACCTCACTCTCTCTTCCAAAGTCATCAAGATCCAGCATAACAAGATAAAGACAACTGGTGATGGCTCTAGATGTAGTGGATGACCTTGGTATCTTTGCTGTCTAACCAAGTTTTAAGTGCTCCACAGCACCTGCTTCAGCTGACTTCATGGCCATTGAAACAAATTGTTTTCTTCTGCCCATTCCATGAGTAGATTTCATATGCTTAGGGTGGACACCCACCACTATTCATTGATGAGTTTGATACTCCTTTGGTTATCCTCAACTTGGTTTAGCTCCACCTGCCAAAATGGTTTACCAGGGTGTGGCCACTGTGCATGCTTCAACTTCTTGGAGTCACAGGTGAGAGTTAGGTGGCTCTGGTGGACATCAAAGGTGGAAAGTAGCCATGAAAAGGGCTGGGCATCCCTCACACCAAGGTACTAGTCTTCCTTAACACACCCTATATGCCACATGAGATATATAAGGTGAGAGTAGATGCTCACCTAGACTATTTGTACCCAACCTGTGGTAGAACATTTTGAGTTTGATTGGTCTGATCAGTCAGTTAGATGCATTGTAATTTGTTTCAAACATGTCCATTTGGTCTTCTTCAATAACAAAGGATAATAACCAACTATACCCATAACTTTTAAGTATAATCTCTTCAGCCATGTTCAACCCTTTAACTATCTTAAGAAAAATACAATGCTCCAGAGCTACATGTATTATGTTCCCTTATAGAGTTATATACACTTTAATGTTCTTGACTAACATTGCCCCCCCTCCTCCTCCTTTCAATTTACATTTTGATGCATCTCTTGGGTTTTGTATTTGAAAATTGAATTCTCTGTTCAGTTCTGGTCTTTGCATCAGGAAATTTTGGAAGTCTTTTATTTCATTGAACAACCATCTTTTCCCCTGACAGAATATGCTGAATTTTTCAGGGTAGTAAATTCTTGGTTGTATCCAAGACCCTTTGCCCTCTAAAATATGATATTCCAGGACCTCCTATCCTTTAATGTTTAAGCTGATAAGTGCCATGGAATTCTGATTGTGCTTCCTTTGCATATTAAATTGCTTCTTTTTTGACTGCTTGCAGTATTTTCTCTTATTTGAAAATTCTGTAATTTTGCTATATAGTCCTTGGAGTTTTTATCCTCAGATCTCTTTCTGGAGGTATTCTATGTATTCTTTCAATGACTATTTTGTCTTCTTGATCTAGTATATTTGGACAGTTTTTTTCTGATAATTTCCTGAAAGATATTTGCAAGGCTCTTTTTTGATCTAGGCTTTCTGGTAGAACAATAATTCTTAAATTATCTCTCTTGAATCTATTTTTTCAGGTCGTTTGTTTTTCCTAATTGTACTTTATATTTTCTTAATTTTTTTCAGTCTTTTGACTTTGATTGAATCTTGGTATTTCATAGATTCATTGATTTCTATTTGTTTAATTCTAATTTGGGGGGTTTTATTTTCTTCAGTTAGCTTTTGTACTTCCTTTTCCAGTTAGTTAATTTTACTTTTTGCTGAGCTGCATTCCTTTTCTAGTTGTTCAATTTTATTTTTTGAAGAGTTGCATTCTTTTCCCACTTGGTTATTTTTACTTTTGAAGGAGTTGATTTCTTTGGTCAACTTTTCATAATTTTTCTTCATGACCCTCGTTTCTTTTTTCCATCTTTCTTCTTCTTCTCTATTTTTAAATTATTTTTTAAGCTCTTCTATGAGGTTTTGGATTTGAATCCAATTCATACACTCCTTTGAGATTTCCCATGTAGGTATCTTTTCACTGCTTTCTTCTTCTGAGGTGGTATTTTTTATCATCTTTATCTATATAGTAGCTTTCTAAGGTTAGGGCTCTTTCAGATTTTTTTTTTTTGCTCATTTTGATTGTTTGAACTCTGTTCCTTGGGTATAGGAGGTATAGACACTAGTTTTTTGTGCTGGGACTGGGATCTGATCCTTGGCTTATCATTGGTCAAGATATTATTCATGTAACTCAGGCATTGCCTCTCTGCCAGTGCAGTGATCTGTTTCCAACCCAGTCTCATCATTTGTCCCAGGGTTCCCAGGGTTCAGATTTTGTCTGGGTTGAGACCCTCCTGGCTAGCTTACTATTTAACTGCCTGCTATTTAACTGGACTGCACTGTGCCTAAAAGCCTCCTGCTGACTTTCCAGGTTTCTCACCAAGCTGGGCTTTGCTTTCTCTTCTCCCTCCTCTCTCATCCCCCCCAAGAGACTTCACTGAAGATCCTCAAGAATGTTTGTAATTGAAAACTTATTTCAATCTGTTCTTTTTTTGGTGGAATCTGCAACTTTTATGTGTATGTAGAGGCTTCATTTAGAGTTGTGTACGGGAAAGGTCTGAGAGCATACCAGTTTCCCCTCACTAGCTTGGCTCCACCCAGATAAGTCCCCTCCTGCCTCAAATTCAAATCATTATTAGCAAACTCAGTATGTTTTTATAAGAGGTAGTGATTGTTAGTAATTAGAAATATATACTCATTTAATGATACATATTTAGTCAGTCATCAAATAAGGTGTATAACAATAAGTAATACATTAATCCATACTTTATATAAATTACATAGTCATATAGTCAAATAAGAACATGTTATAATAGACCTCAAACTTCCTTTACTACAAAAATGCTGACACAGATATCTCCATCCTGTTTTACCCAAATTTCATATTCAAACTATGCAAAGGCAGTAGTATGGCACAGAAAGTCTCCCAGTATATTCTTTGAACATACGTTAAGTCATACCATCTCCTCTATCTCCATCATAGCAGTAGCCCAAGTGTACCATCTCTGGTGGCCTTATTTTAGGAGTAGCCATTCATCTTAGGACCCCCTAGTCAGTGAAGGTGTTCTTGCCTTGCCCAACCAATGACCCTGCTGACATTTTATTTTACTTATTCTAGCTTATTCAGGTATGTGCATCATAAGTCAAACAATAAAATTGTTCCATGCATGAGATATAGGGGCCTAAAAAAGTGGGATCCTGAAAGGAGATGGCATCTCAGATCATGCAGAAAGTCTGGGGTTTGCTTCCTTAGAAAGGACCAGGTCCTTTTAATAAAGTGTTTGACTCAGAGTTCTGTTGATTGCTTATGTGGACTTTTCCTACAATTGTCAGGACAAAATGAGCACAAGTAGCTGAGAAACAATTTCTATTTTGTTTCATCTCAACTCACAGACTGTGCTGAGTACACAATCATCTGTAAACAAAAACTGACATACCAACTCACCCTCCACTTGTCTTTGTTTGTAACCTTTTTCAAGTGAAATACATTACCATCAGTGCAGTAGCTGATCTTGATGCTATTTTTGTCCCCTTTGAAGACATCTGACATCACTGAAAACATCATACTAAAAAGCATAGGAGCAAGCATACAGCCCTGCTTCATTCCAATGGTGACTAGGAAAATGAAAAAGCATCACCCATTACCTAGAAGCAGTATCAGCATGCCATATGAAGCAAGTGTAGAACACTGATGAAATTTTCCAGGCAACCAAATTTTGCCATGATCCTTTCAAGCCCTCCCAATTGACCATATCAAAGGCCATTATTAGATTAACAATCATTGTGTACAGACCTCTGTTCTTTTCTTGGCATTCTCCTGGAGTTGTTGGGCAGCAAAGACCTTATCAACTGTTCCTTGGCCCTTTATGAAGTCACACTGCCTTTCAGGAGGAGGATCAACCTATTAAGGACTCTGACAAGAATCTTGCCAGCAATGACTGAGAGAGACAGAGAGAGAGAGAGAGAGAGAGAGAGAGAGAGAGAGAGAGAGAGAGAGAGAGAGATTCCCTTGTGATTGTCACAGGACAACCTATTTTCTTTTTCTTTATAAAGATGGACAACGGGGGCATCCTTGAAGTCCTGGGAAGAATCTCTTCTTGCCATATAGCCCAGAAACTTTCAGTCAGCTTCTATATGAGCAATGGACCCTTTGCCTTCTATAGTTGTGCTAGAAGGGAATCAACACAAGGTGTTTTGCCAGAAAAGGAACATAATGGCATTCTAATCCTCTTCTTCACTTGAAAGTTTGTCTATCAAGGGTATACCTGGGGTATACTGTCAGTGGCTTTAGCACTGATTGAGAAAGGTCTGTTGAGAATAGTAAGGAAGTGATCATCCCATCTCTTCACAATCATATCCTTATCATTAATTCATGTGACTCCATCAACACTGAATAGATGAGATCCATTAAAGTTCTTTGGCCCATAAATAGCCTTCAGGGCATCATAAAAGTGGTTTTGATTGATTCTATCAATGTAAAACTGAATCTCATCTGCCTTCTTACAGAGCCAAGAATTCTCCATCTCTCTAAACTTTGCTTGATGGAATTAAATGCTCCCACCTTAGAAAAAGTTGAACCATTCTACTGGTAAATGCTCTGGAGTTCTTGTTTTTTTTTTAATTTAGTAGCTTTTAAGTATACCCATTATTTTTATCAAACCAGTATTGATGCTCGTAAGTATTATGACCCAGATGAATAAATGTTCTACAATTATTTGAAAGCTAACCATTTATTTGCTTCTCCTTTGTTGTCAATTGGGTGTTGACTCAGCTTTCCCTCCAAGTCAGCAATAAACTGTTCCCCCAAAGAGAAGGACTCTGATGTGTTTGCAACAAGGCTTCTGATAATTGTATTGCCTTGCAGAAACTGTTTTTGTTGAATGTGAAAGGGGTCCAAGTACTTTGTACCATTCATTGCCTTAGTCACTTTCATAGCTTGTCTCTTAGAACTCTCAATTTTGTTATTCTACTCATGGAAAGTAAGAATTTGAAGTAAACAGGAGTTTGGTTGTGTATGGAAAGAAAGCTATAGAATGATAACTTGAAGAAAAGACAGAATCAAGTGAAGGCTTTTTTTTAAGTTTAAAGGTCTACAGAAGAAGTTAATTAGATTTAGTCCCTATTCCAGAGTTCACTGATATGAGATTTTCTCCTTATTGCTGGAAATATATGCCTGCCCTATAGGAAGCACAAAGCAGAATGGTAAAAATGAGCAAACTCCAACCTTGGAACTCTTCAGGCACTGAATGTTGTCAGATACTTCTGACTTCCATATTCAAGAGGGAAAATGGAAAAGGTCACTCCCACTTCAGGTTGCTGAAGGAAAGGAGTCTAGGAAGACATAAGAATAGCTGGCAATGTTCATCAAGTCACTGTCCCCTGCTTGATGCTCTTAGAGATTTCAGTGAGTTTCCCTTGGGCAAGATTCAGATAAGATCTCTTGATTGAGCTGAGTTATCTCACTTCCAATAAGAGAGCTCCTTCATTCTCTCTTGTCTGGCATATATTCTCCTATGTATACCTTCTCTTATCTATACTTTCCTATAATTTTCCTATGAAATGGGTTTCTTTGCTACTCATAATGTGGAATTAATACTTGGTGGGAAAAGGATTAAGCTCTGGATATAGAGCATAGAGTCCCCTTCTCCCCCAGAAATGTCAGAAATCAGAAGTTAAATTTAACCTAATTATACATCCTAAACTAGTAATATTTAAGGGAACAGAGAGATACACAATTCATACCCATGACTACTACTTTTATAGAGGGCAGAGAGGTCTCCTTTCCCAAAATCCTGTCTTCTATCCTAGCAGAAATGAAACTCTTGGAGAAGGGTCAGGGAAGAAGAGGTAAGAATTGTCTATTTTCTTTCCTTTGTGCCAAGTCCAGATCTTGCCTTGGTTTCACTATATTTGGGATCTTCCCTACATTTTAAGGATATACTGAATATTGGAGAGAGGGGGAAACTTTGGAATGAAATAGAAGAGGAAGGGATGCAGGGCATCATTGTAACAGCTGGTCTTACAAGAAGGGCCACCCCATCACCAGTGACTATAGAACAAGCAAAGATAATATAGCAAAGGATTAACTAGAATAGTTTTGAAGCCTGGAAAAAGAGAACTCAAAGCTGGCTAGTTGAGAACTCAGATACATGACCTCCTTTCTTAGTAAAGGAGGAAAAATCTTTTACTACGAGAAGGAATAGAGAGAATGTATTAGAAAAAGCTTTGAAATAACCATTTAGTGAGAACCCCCAAATGATATTTACTAAAAGACCACATACCCTGAGAAAAGAAATTGTGAATATAATGGTAATGCTGACACATCCTAAACTTTGATGTGGAACCCATATTGCTATGCTTAGAGAGATTACAGAAACCAATTACTGTGCTGAACCACATCCCAGCTAAAAGAGTTTATTATAGTTCAAGTCATTTACGTTTTTCTTTTAAAGCTATGAAAAAATACAGTTTTACCACACCACTATGTATAAAGAAAGATGAAGTTTAAAATAGTTATGGATTTCATTCATGACTAGGGTGATAGTTTATGGAGAAAGGCAGAATTGAGGACTGACAAAGAAAAGAGATTAATAGTCTAATCTATGTCTGCATATCACAATTATAAGGAAATTTACCCAAGAGCCAGACTTATATTCAGACAGAAAATACAATAGAATATAGACAAGGATAGTTTAAGGGTATGGAGGTTAGAATCCTGGGATTGGAATATTATCCCCCTTGTTAGCTGTGTGACCTTGAGCAAGTCCCTTAGCCTCAGTTTGTTCATTTGTAAAATTAGGGATAATAGTCATAATGATATTTGTTTCAGGGGATGATAATTAAATCAGACCACTGTGCACAATATGAATCACTGTACAAATGTCTAGCACTATCAATGTTTGGTGTAAAGGACGTACTTAATAAACTTTATTGATTAACTGTTGTTTTTATTATTAAAATCGTGATTTTAGTAACATCTAAATTCCCTCTCAGATCAAAAGTATTTCCCCTCACCCTCTGCCATAGTCCGCCACCACTTGCTGTGGTATAGATGATGTAAAATCCCACTTTACCTGTTTATTCATTTTAAGACAGCATTTGATCCAGTATGATGAAGGTTCTCTTCAGAAAATGTGTTCCCTCTACATATATAAAAATTATACCAGACTTTATAAAGATTAAGTGTATGGATAATGTTATTTGTGAAGATACTGAATTTTCAAATCAAGTGAGGTATTAAACAGGGAGATATCTGTTCCCCTAAGGTATTTGACAATATCAAAGAAGATATTCTCCATACAAAAGGACTTTCTTTTGATATTAATAGCAACAAATGTGTTTTACTCTTCTCACAGCTCTTTCTGGGAACTGTGGGAGAGGAAAAGTTTAAATGACTTCTAGCCCCTGCCCTCTAAGAAGTTACGATCTAGAAGGAAGATAAGACACTGAAACAGATAGTCATAATACATGAAATTATGTGATAAGTGAATTAGAAACTATACAAAACTCACTATATAATGTCTGAGGAGAGGGTTTTCCCAATGGAAGTTGCATTTGCATTGGATGCTAAAAGTGAGGATGATAATGATGATGATGATGATGATGATGATAATGTTTGTCCTTACTTCTCGAAGAAGACCATGACATCAGGGTAGTGATGCCATGACAAGAACATGGATTGGATTTGGAGGGAGGGAGTTGTGGTAAGTCAACAGCCTCACTTTTTCCTGCAGAGCCATCTGGGTCCAGTGGCCATATATCGATTAGGACAACTGGAGATAGCCCTGGATGTGAAACAATCAGAGTTAAATGATTTGCCCAAGATCATACAGCTAGGGGTGGCTAGGTGGCACAGTGAATAGAGCACTGGCCTTGGAAGTCAGGAGTACCTGGGTTCAAATCCGACCTCAGACACTTAATAATTACCCATCCATATGGCCTTGGACAAACCACTTAACCCCATTGCCTTGAAAAATCTAAAAAAAAAAAAAAAAAGATCACCCAGCTAGTGTGCTAGTGTTAAGTAACTGAGGTCAGATTCAAATTCCTTCCTCCTGAATCCAAGGCCACTGCTCTATACATTGTGCCACCTAGCTACCCCTAGAGGGCATTCTAGGCATAGAAAATAGTGTCCACAGTTGGATGGAAGTTAAAGCATAGAGAAAATTGTTCAATCTGATAATAAAAGGAAGCTAAAATCTCAATTCTGATAAACTAAAGACATGGGATCTTGACCAATTTACCTCTCATTTTATGTCTTAGTTTCCTCAATTACTAAATAAGAATTATTTTTTACCAGAGCAACCTTTCTGACTCCTAAAATATAATAATTATTTTTGTCTTATAATTAATACTATGCCAGTATTAATTACCATTGCAATTTCAGTAATACATCTCTGCATGAATGAATAAGAGTGGGTTATCACTTCCTGCAATGTCAGATCTTATTATTAGTTTTGGGTTAAACGCAGAATATTAGAGCTGAAGGGAAGCATGGCAATCATCTATCCAATTCTCTCATTTTACAAATAAAGAAACTGAGTTCAGTTATTACTCCAAATCACATGGCTCATTAATGACAGAACTAAGACTTGAACCTAAGTGTCCAACTCTGTTCATTGATCCTGATACTCTAGTCACTGCCTCTTAGACTTGGCCTAATGAAGACTGAAGTCAAAAAGATGTAAAACATTCAGAATGATGTGGTGCCAAATAGATGAACAATAGAGAAAGAACACTGAAATGTTTTATAGAAGGGATTTTCCTTCAATACAATTAGTTTTGTTTTTTTCATTTAAGTTAATCTGATAGAGCAACATGTAAGAGTTAACATCTGCCATCATATTTAATGGGCAAGAGAATGGGGACAGAAGGATAATTAAAGATAGAATCTAGGAAGAAATATTTCAGTCTCAGTTGACTTGGGTAATAAAGAGATATAATAAAATATAATTCAGTTTTGCTAAAGGCAGATCCATCAGACATTCAGCATTGCTCATTCCTACAAATGGCTTATATGAGCTCTCTTAACAAACTAGCTTCTCTCTCCAACAATTTTAATCCTCAGAACAAAAACTTTGGTTTAGCATTTTATGTCATTGGACATGTTTAGGGTTTACCAGGAGAAAGCCAGCTTTCAGAGCTGTGAGCATCTCTGGGATTCCTCACACAGATCTCTCCCCAGCTCTTTCAATGAGAGAATTGGAGTTTAGCATGACCTAGGGATACTCCTTATTCTTACTCAGTATTAAGTGGTTATTTACCAAGGGCCTGGAGATTTTCCTCAAGGTAATGAGGAAATACCAGAAAAGTGACAGCACAGGGTTTTATAGAAAGAGAATAATTTTTTTTAAATAATCTAGTATTCACTGATTTTTCCAAATAGTTTATAAAGAATTGGAACCAGTTGTTTTTTAAATGTTTGATAGAATTCACTTGTAAATCCATATGGCCCTGGAGATTTTTTTCTTAGGGAGTTCAATAATGGCTTATTGAATTTATTTTTCTGAGATAGGGTTATTTAGGTATTTAATTTCCTCTTCATTTAACCTGAGCAAATTATTTTTTAATATATTCATCCATTTCATTTAGATTATCAAATTTATTGCATAGAGTTGGGCAAAATAATTCCAAATTATTACTTTAATTTCCTCCTCATCGGTGGTGAATTCACCTTTTTCATTTATGATACTAGTAATTTGATTTTCTTCTTTCTTTTTTTTAATCAAATTGACCAGAGGTTTATCAATTTTATTGTTTTTTTCACAAAACCAGCTCTTAGTTTTATTTATTAGTCCAATAGTTTTCTTGCTTTTGATTTTATTAATTTCTCCTTTAATTTTTATAATTTCAAATTTGGCATTTAACTGGGGGTTTTTAATTTGTTCTTTCTCTAAATTCTTAGTTGCATATTTAGTTCATTGATAATCCTCTTTCTCTAATTTATTCATATAAGCATTTAAAGATAAAAAATAACCCCTAACAGCCACCTTGAATGTATCCCATAAGTTTTGGCATGTTGATTCATTATTGTCATTATCTAGGATGAAATAATTAATTCTTTCTATAATTTGTTGTTTGATCCACTCATTCTTTAGAGTGAGGTTATTCAGTTTCCAATTAGTTTTGGTTCTATATCTCCCTGGCCCAATATGATTTTTATTGCATTATGATCTGAGAAAGATGTATTCACTATTTCTGCCTTTCTGCAATTGATTATTTGGTTTTTATGCCCTAACACATGGTCAGTTTTTATGTAAGTGCCATGTACTACAGAAAAGAAAGTATATTCTTTTCTATCCCCCTTCAGTTTCCTCCATAAGTCTGTCATGTCTAGGTTTTCTAATAATCTATTTACCTCCTTAACTTCCTTCTTGTTTATTTTATAGTTAGGTTTATCTAAATCTGAGAATGGGAGGTTGAGGTCTCCCACTAGTAGAGTTTTGCTTTCTGTGTCTTCCTGTAACTCCTTCAGCTTCTCCTCTAAGAATTTCGATGCTGTCCCACTGGGTGCATACATATTTAGTACTGAAATTACTTTATTGTCTATGGTACCTTTTAGGAGGATATAGTTTCCTTCCTTATCTCTTTTAATGCTATTTATTTTTGCAGCTGCTTTGTGTGAGATAAGGATTGCTACCCTTGCTTTTTCACTTCAGCTGAAACAAAATATATTTTACTCCAACCTTTTACCTTTACTCTATATGTATCTCTCTGCTTCAAATGAGTTTCTTGTAAGCAGCACATTGTAGGATTCTGATTTTTAATCCACAATGCTATTCACTCACATTTTAAGGGAGAGTTCGTCCCATTCACATTCCAAGTTATAATTACTAACTCTTTATTGTCCTCCATGTTATCTTCCCTCTGTATTTTTCCCTTTTTCCCCTTTATCCATATTCCTCAGTATTTTGTTTCTGAATACCACCACCTTCAGTATGTTTGCCCTCCTATATCCAACCTCTCCTCTTTTTCCCCCTATTTCATTTGTACCTTCTTCCTTCCCTTCTTCTTTGATTCCCCTTTCCTCCCCCTCCACTTTTCCCCTTTTAACATTTTAAAGGTAAGATGGAACTCTACCTAACTCCTTCTATGACACCAATATGGTGCTGAGACCTAAACCAGGAAGAGTTAAAACAGAGAAAGAAAATTATATACCTATCTCCCTGATGAATATAGATGCAAATATCTTAAATAAAATCTTAACAAATGGCTACAACAAGTTATCACTAGGCTAATTCATTATGACCAAGTAGGATTTATCTCAGGAATGCAGGGTTGGTTCATTATTAAGAAAACTGTCAGTATAATTAATTATATCTATCACAAACCTATCAGAAATCATATGATTATATCAATAGATGCTGAAAAGGCTTTTGACAAAATACAGCACCCATTCATACTAAAAACACTAGAGAGAGTAGCAATAGATTTTTTCTTAGAATAATAAACAGTATCTATCTGAAACCATCAACAAGCATTATATGCAATGGGGAGAGGCTAGAGGCATTCCCAATAAGATCGGGGTGAAACAAGGATGCCCACTATCACCATTACTATATTGTATTAGAAATGTTAGCTTCAGCAATGAGAGAAGAAAAAGAAACTGAAGGAATTAGAATAGGGAAGGAAGAGACAAAGCTCTCACTCTTTGCAGATGACATGATGGTATACCTAGAGAATACCAAAAAAAGTCACCTAAAAACTACTAGAAATAATAAGCAACTTTAGCAAAGTTGCAGGATATAAAATAAACTCTCATAAATCCTCAACATTTCTATATGTGACTAGCAAAATACAGCAAGATACCTGTCAAGGCAGACTCAGAAACTTTTTGAAAACAATTGCAAAACACTCCTCACACAAATAAAAATCAGAATTAAATAACTGGCCAAATAACAACTAACTGCTCATGGATAGGCTGAGTAAATATAATAAAAATGACAATTCTACAAAATTAAAATACTTGTTTAGTGTCCTGCCAATCAAAATTCCAAAAAAATCACTTTAATGAGTGAGAAAAAATTATAAGTAAATTCATATGGAGAAATTAAGAAGTTGAGACTCTCCAGGGATTCCGTGAAAAAAGTGCAAAAGAAGGTGGCTTAGCCTTATCAGATCTAAAATTATATTATAAAGCATTAGTCATCAAAACTGTCTGGTATTGGCTAAGAAATAGAGTGGTGGATCAGTGGCATAGACTAGGTTTATTAGCAAAAACTGATGTAATATAGTAATCTGCTGTTTGATAAACCCAATAAAAACTGCTGGGAAAATTGGAAGTTAATATGTAAGAAACTTGGATTAGACTAACACCTCACACCCTATACCAAGATAAGATCAAGATGGTTACAGGATCTAGACATTAAAATTTTAATGTCTACCAAATGCCTAACAAGATACAATCTATGGGATACTAAGAAGCTTGCTGTCTATCATAGACTGACAAAGGACAAATCTTCATAATATTATCACAAATCAAATTGGTGGTCACAACCACCCAAATATAACATTGACTCAATAAAAACTAAGTACAACCTAGTTAATTAGATGTCACCAGACCAGCTAATTATAATCTCTAAATGACATGGGATGAAAAGTTTTCAAAACTTAGAGAGCTATTAGAGGTCAAATTCATGTGGGATCCTTCCTATTTTTCTGTCTACCACTGAAGTTACACTAGAGATGCTTTCCTTAAATCTATAAAGGATTCTCTATCATGCACTCAAGCTTACAAATAACAGCTATTTTTTCACCTATATAATAGTCAAAAGAATATTAAATGTTAAGAAATTATAGTAGTGACTCATTCCAGGATCATTTCTATATAAACTTTATGATAAAATATAAGAATGCAACAATAATAATAAATTGTGGGCTTCTTAAAGGTAGGAACTGGTTTTATCTTATATTCATAATGCTTAGTGCAGTAACTGGCCCATAATAAGAACTTAATAGCTGCTGACTTGTTGACTAATAAGCTTTGCACTTAGAATTCAAAGTCTCAAGGCTATAAAGAGCAACTCATTATTTACTTGATGATTACTAAACAATCTTTCCCATCCCCCAAAGGGTCATTTACATTTCCTTTCTGATCACAAAGCTTTTGACTTAGCTTGACGCTCATGATTTAGTCATGGTCTACAAATACATAAATAGAGCCAAGCAGAGTGAAAATTCTAGAGTACATAATGTTCACATGGAGAAATGCATAGTTTTTTACCATTTCCTGAAGTAACACTGATCAAAATGCCATTTCTGGTGGCAATGACATGGACCTGAATTGTCATCTTAAACTGCTCCATCATCACATGACTTCATCCTTTGTTTGATGACTCTTTGTTGATAAATCATTGACTGAATTTGTGCAGATGTTGCAAATGAAGGGCTTGTGAATTCAAAAAAGCCCATCTGGTATTACTCAAATTTCCTTAAATTCTGAGCCACTGAATCTCTGTTGGAAGAAGTCAAATAATCATCCCTAAAAAAATGTGCTACTAATCCTCACCTGGGACCTCACAACTATATGGCATGTTTTTTATTCACCTTTTATTGGCTACCATCCTTCCCACAACTACAGTTCTATATTTTCCTTCTTCAGATCATAAATCCCATCTCCATCCTTCTTGATATGAGCTTATGATTTTCACTATTTCACTGAGAAAATGAAGACAATGAGATGACTATGTCATAACTTTCCCTATTCCTCAAAATCTATGCCTTAAAAATTGGATATTGAGGAGATGCTCATCAATTGGGGAATGGATACACAAATTGTGTTATATGTATGTGATGGAACACTATTGTTCTATAACAAATCATGAGAGATGGGATTTCAGAAAAGGCCAGATAGACTTGGGTGAACTGATGTACAGTGAAATGAGCAGAACCAGAAGAACATTATACAAACAACTATGATGGACTTATTTCAGCAGTACAATAATCAAAGGCAATTTTAAAAGACTTGTGCTGGAAAATACTATCCATATCCAGAGGAGGAACCGTGGAGTTTAAAAGAAGACCAAAGCTTATAACTTCAATTTTTAAAAGTTGTTTTATGTATTATGTCATTTTTTTCTCTTTAAAGTTTTTTTCCTCTATTTGGATTTTATTCTTCTCTCACAAGATCAATATGGATCTGTGATTAGCATTGTTATAAATGTTGAGCCTATATTAGATTGCTTTCTGTCAGGGGGAGGGAAAAGGAAAGGAGGGAGGGAGAGAAATCTAAACTCAAAACCTTGCAAAAAAAATGATAGGAAAAAATTTCTCTTGCATGCAGTTGGAAAAACAAATAAATAAAATGTAAAACAAAATTGTCTTTTTGTTTAACCATTCCTGTGTACTTATCACATTCTAGCCTATATTATTTTTATCTGTGCGTATATTCTATATGTCACCACTACCCAAATACTTTCAAGTAGAATTTACATTCTTCTGAACTCAAAGAAATGTAACATTTCTCATTTTTAATTTCAAAATATCTAACTTATTTCTTTTATATAGTAGATACTTGAAAATTTTTAGTTTGTTGAATTTATTCCTTATCATAGCTCCCTTTGTATTAATAATCTTCCTCTGATGTTGCCCCATATAGTTTGAAAATTTGACTTTTTTGCAGCCTGTAAAGAGTTATCCCATTTCTCATCAATGTATCTCATAATCACTAGTCTTATTCTCATGCAACTTTTGAATCTGTCTTTTTAAATATACTCCCTTTCAAGTACTATAACTATACTAAGGCCTTCTGAAAATAGTCCTATCTTCATTTTTAACCTGGAAAATTGTAATTTTGGAAATCATTCCTCTAAAACCAATTGAGTTCAGTTAAATTCAATAAATTTAATAAGGATTTTATAATTTCAAAAAAGAGTCAAGATGGAAGAACAAAGGCAGGGGCTTGCTTAAGTTCTACCAAATTCCCCTCCAAACAACTTTCAAAACAGATTCTTGAAACAGGAGAATCAGCAAAAAAGAACATTTTAACCAAATTTCTATCCAACATAATTTATAAAGTCAACAGGTAAGATATGTTGCATTGAGGTAAGTCCCAGAATTATAGGGCAGGTCTTGGGGTTGACTTCCAAAGAGTTCAACCAACAGAGAGTAAAGAGGCTAGATAATTGTTCAGAAGGAAATTAGAAAAGAGCCCTTTGTTAGCAGGTGTAGGACTCTATTTTATTTCCCATATGAGAATCTAGATCACAACCCTAGGATAAAAAGGAACATTAGAGCTCCCAGCCACAGGGAAACAGGAATTCTGATCAGAGTTCCAAGGCAGAATAAATGCTACTCCTGGTTGCTTCACAGTCCAGCAGAGCAGTGATAATACAACTCCTTAGATCACTTTTAAAAAACTGAAAATTTTCAGGGCCTCAGAATTAGTTCTAAGGAGTTGATGATAAACATGATAAACCTGAAGTTTTAGACAGTGCCCCCTCAATCTCATAAGTCAAACTAAATTTTACCATACAGTTAAAAGGCAAGAAATGCACTTGGGAAATGAGAAAACAGCCAAAAAGAACCTGATCACAGGAAATTTCCTTAATGACAGAGAAAGCACAAATGCAGAAAAGGACAACAATGTCAAAATGACTACATGTAAGCCTCAAAGAAAATTTTGAATAAGTTATAGATCCAAAAAGAATTCCTGGAAGGACTCAAAAAGGGAAATAGGAGGTTCAGGGAAAAAATCAGGGAAAGAAATAAGGGTGATGCAAGAGAAGGGAGGAAGGGAGCAAGGGGACAAGGAAGAAGGGAAGAAGGGAGGGAGGAAGGAAGGAAGGAAGGAAGGAAGGAAGGAAGGAAGGAAGGAAGGAAGGAAGGAGGAAGTAAGGGAGGGAGGAAGGGAGGGAAGGGAGGGAGGGAGGAAGGGAGGAAAAAGGACCTTTATACAATTTAGTATCTCTTTTTGTGCTACAAGTAAGTGGAAATTAAGCAGATACCCATTAATTGGTAAATGGTTGAACAAGTGGTGGTATGTGATAATGATGGAATACTACTGTGCTATAAGAAATGATGAACAGGATATTCTCAGAAAAACCTAGGAAGACTTACAGGAACTGATACAAAATAAAGTGAGCAGAACTAGGAGAACATTGTACACACTAACAGCAATTTTGTATAATAATCAACTGAATGAATTTGTCATTCTCCACAATACAAAGTTCTAAGATAATTCCAAAGGACTTATTTTGAAAAATGTTATCCACCTCTAAAGAAACAACTAATGAAGTCTGTACACTTCTTGTGACCTTCTCAGGTCTTACCCATAAAATTACAAGATTTAAATGTGGAAGAAACTTCTGAAGGCAAGATGAAAGGGAGGGAATAGCATTCATTGAATACTATTTAGAAGTGGATGGAGCACTGGGCCTGGAGTCAGGAAGATCTAAGTTCAAATTCAGTCTCAGACACTTACTATGTGACTTTGAACAAGTCACTTAACCTCTGGTTGCCTTAATTCACCTGAGAAGGAAATGGTAAACCATTCTAGTATCTTTGTCAAGAAAATGCTATGGACATATTGGCATACTGAGATCCATGGACGTGGGATACAGAGAATCAAACATAGCAAAGCAACAACAAAAATTCACTAAGACTGTCATATGCATTATTTCATTTGATCCTCACAATAACTCTGTAAGTTAGGTGCTATTATCATCTTCATTTACAATTGAGTAAACTGAGACCAAGAGGTTAAAGTGACTTGCCCAGGGTCACACATTTAGTAAATGTCTGAGACCAGATTTGAACTCAGGACTTCTTGATTCTAGACCTAGTGTTCTATCTTCTGAGACACAAAGCTTCCTTTTTAAAATCAAGTCTAACTTCCCTGATTTCATAAGCAGCTTTCACCTCTTGTCCTCAAATTTTACAGTTCTAAATCATGCTAGTATGCAAATGTATGTTGGGGTTACCCAGGAGTTTGCACACTCAGACCAAGTTTTTCCTAACCTCCTACCTTTCCAGCATTTTTACACTTAATTCCTCCAAACACAGTTTTTTATGCACTAACTCTTGTCTCCTAACACTTCATCTGGGCATTTTTCTGGCTGTCTTCTGTGCCTGGAATGCCTTCTCTTTTCATCTGTGCCAATTGGCTTCCTTAGCTACCTTGAAGTCCTAACTAAAATCTCATCTTTTCCAGGAAGTCATTCCCAATCTTAATTCCAAGGCCTTCTCTCTGTTAACTATTTTCTATTTATTCTGTATACTACTTGTTGTATTTGTTTATTGTCTCTTCCATACATATATAAGACAGCTAGAAGATATAGTGGATAGAGCACCGATCTTGAAGTTAGGGGTATGAGAGTTTGAATCCAGTCTCAGACACTTGACACTTACTTGTTGTGTGAGCTTGGGCAAATCATTTAACTCTGCCTTGCATCTAGGACCATCAACAGTGTTTCTGATCTATATCTGGTCACTAGATCCAGTTGACTCTGAAGGAAAAAGTGAGGCTGGTGACTTAGCACAGCACCTCTTCATTCAAATTCTATTCATGGGCTTGTCATGGCATCACTTCCCTGACGCCATGGTCTTCTTTGAGAATGAAGGACAAACATCATCATCATTGTCATCGTCCTCTGCTAGATCATAAGCTCTCTGAGGGCAGAGATTGACTTTTGCCTCTTTGTGCATTCCCTGCCCATAGCATAATGGCTAAAATATTAATAATTATTGATTGATTGGTTGACTGTACCTTTGAAAAAGATGTCTCCAAGTTTAGAGCAGCTTTATCAAGCCTCACCCTATTTCTATTGTTTTTGAAAGGTCTCTGATGATAGGCAATAGCTATGCTCATGGAGAAATATCCAATAGACTTTACTCTAAGACTAGAAAAGCAGAAAATTGGAGAGATAAAGTCAGCAAGGTGATATACCTAATCAACTGGACTGGAGTGCTCCAGGCCTCCTGTGTCCTGTGTCCTGGTTCCTCAAGCAATTACTACAAGATATATCTCATTTATCAACAACACTTCCCACCAAACATGAATAAACGAAATATATCCAGCATCAGTTTTAACAGAAGCTGAGCGTTATGAACAGATTTTGGTTTGACACAAGTAAGTGTTCTGAAAATTAGAGATATTGTTGTTAAGTTGTTGGAGTTGTGTCTAACTCTTCATGACCTCAGATGGACATTTTCTTGAAAATAATAGTAGAGTGGTTTACCATTTCTTTCTCTAAGTCATTCTGTGGAGGAGGAAGTTAAGGCTTAAATGATTTTTCCAGGGTCACATAGCTAGTCCATGCCTAAGGTTGAATTTTGAAGTCACTTACCAAAGCCTAAAAATTATTTCTGCCTTTGGGATACACTAAGTCCAGAAACTGAATATAATGTATGGCAGATGAAAGTAATACTTATACTATGATCCCCTTTTATTTCATCCAATTAAATGCTTTATAAATTAATGCCCTTAGGAGAGGTAAATTGATGAGGCATAGAGTCAGGAACATACGATTCGGAGTTGCTTGGGAATGGCAGATTTGATAAGAGTGTAGGGCCTGGAATTAAGATGACTCATCTTCATGGGTTCAAATCTAGCCTTAGGCATTTAATAGTTAGGTAACCCAGGGTAAATCACTTAACTATGTTTCTCTCAGTTTCTTCATCTGAACTGGAGAAGGAAATGGCAAACCATTCCAGTATCTTTACCAGGAAAACCATAAATGGGGTTATGAAAAGTTGAACATGATTGAACTGCAACAAAAGGGACAAACAAATCATGAATTTGAAAAAACACAAACCCATACCCTTAAAAACTCAGCTTAAAAAAAAATCCTGGAACTGTCAACAAAGGGTCAGAACAAAGAGGTTATTTGGTAACCTGTAAGCTGCCTTAATTCTAACAAAGGGCTGACAGACTGATAGAGTGATACCATGCTCTCTGCTCCCTACCTTCTTACAGAGAAAAAATGTGAAGATCATAGAGATTAAGTGAATTGCTCATAGTCACAAGGATAGTATATATATATATATATATGTGTGTGTGTGTGTGTGTGTGTGTGTGTGTGTATATATATATATATGTATCTGATGAAGGATTTGAAACCAAGTCTCAACTCAGAGGCACTCTAACTTGTCACAGATTATATAATGTTCTTTGATTCTTTTTACCTTGAAAATTGAATTCTGATACAGTGAATCTGAAGAGAGAAATCTGATTATAGGCAATCTGTAAGTAGTAAAGCTGACTAGTAAGCAGAAGGCTCTTAAACTGGCTATGAAAAATCTATCAGTAGACACTGAGCAGAAATGTAATAGTGACTGGGAAGACAAAGGTGGAGCCTCCTTCAGACAATGCAATTCTGAGAATCTATCAAAATATAACAGCTATGGGAGGATGCAGGAAAAACTGAAGAATAACTAAGGAAGGTTTTTATATGACTTTCTGGGATCTCACTTATAGCTAAGAACAGCTAAGAAAGACCTGATATCTTTTTTTTTTAGGTTTTTGCAAGGCAAACGGGGTTAAGTGGCTTGCCCAAAGCCACACAGCTAGGTAATTATTAAGTGTCTGAGACCAGACTTGAACCCAGGTACTCCTGACTCCAGGGTCAGTGCTTTATCCACTATGCCACCTAGCCGCCCCAGACCTGATATCTTTTAAATCTAATTCACCAACTTCATGCTGAAGGACTCTGCAAATAAGTAGCTACAATCTAGAACTTGATTATCATCAGGATCTTTTAAATGTGATTTGTTGAACTAAATTTTACTTTTTACATAATTGTGTGTTTTTTAATCACACCTTCAAAAACTATATCAAGTATCACCCAGGACCAGGATTTAATTGCAGACAATGATATAAAGAGGCAAACACATCTCTCCTAAAGTTACGAAAAAAACTCTTTGCGAACTTTAAAGAGTAATTATTATTACTGTTGTTTTTATGACCTATAAAATGAGGTTACTAAATGATCTGTGATATCCAAATTTTGAAATTACATGTTTCTACAATTCAGTTTTCCCTAAGCAATATAATAGCTTTTCTTTTTTTTACAACTCTCCTATTTACAAATACATCAGCAAAAAGGTCATGTTCAGGCACAAAAATCAAAACTGAACTATAGATAGTAAAGCTACAAAGAAGAGCTGTTGGCCCCAAACTACACAATATATCAACTGACAACTAAACCAAAGATTGTGCTAAAGAAAGATCCTGAAAGTGTTTTACATTTTGTCATGTGCATGTTATATGAGACTCTGTGATTTAATCTCTGTTTAGCTGTATAACTGTGTTGCTTTACCTTAAATATTTTCCTTATCTGCTGTAGCAAATTCAAATAGAAACCAGGCCATTAAATCATTGATAAGGATCCTTGTGAGAATCATATAGACTTAGAAAACCACATAGTAGCATTATCTATGGTTTATTATAATTTTATTTATTTTGTTAAATATTTCCCAATTATATTTTAAATCTGGTTCCAGACACACTCAGAAATATTGCAGAGCCCCAGTTGTGCTAGCTGACCAGTGTTGATACCCCTAGGGTTTTTCTGCATATAAATAGACTCATTATTAGGGATTTTACTCATGTTTACTCTCAAAAAAACTAAATGTTGTGATTTCTATGTAGATAAGAATTTTCTTGTTTGAATACTATAAACTAGAAAAATAGAAGGGACAATAAAACAAACTTGACATAACATTAAGTCTCCATAACCCATTCAGAAATAGAATTCTCACTACTCATTTCTAATGTTATGAAAGAATTGATAAACTATTTCTAGATGTAACTGAAAACATTTTAAGAGAAAAAAATATCTGGGGAAAGGGAGTGTGTACAGAACAACCTAATAAGGGGATTTGGCTGACAAAGAAAGTCTTAAAAACTGATAGAATTAATCTCTAACAAAATTTCAGTCACTGTTGGAGGGCAGTGGAGGAAAGACATTGGGAGATAGGAGGAGATTTCTAGTTCTTTTCACAATATCTCTCTCTCTAGAAAAAGCCCTAATGATGGGGAGAGATGCTGCAACCTGTTAGAAAGAGCTAAACACTGAGGTATTGCGGTTTAATAGGTACTGCTTCCAAATTGTGGCTCTGTTTTCATTACTTAGTAGTTTGGTGATCTTAAGCTGTTTTGAACCCAAGGTTTCTCATATGTAAAATGAAAGTGTGGAACTAATCTCTAATATTTGCTGATTCTACTCAAACTCAACATAGGCAAGGACTGTACTTTCACACTGGGAGGTCACATTTAGAAGACTGAGGCATTTCATGTGGGATCATCCCAGAGTTTGTGTTTTGGCAGCTAAGTGGATTCAGGAAACAATGTGTTCATAAGAATGTTATTATCAGTGTGGAAGAGTCAGCCAGGAGGGAAAACTAAGCAGAATGCATTTTGACATTTACCTTCTCCCAGGCTGCTGAAAAACTCAGACAACAGACACCCAGCAAAGATGCAATTTAATGAAGGCTCAAGAAGTAGACTTAACACTAATGAAATCACAGCCTCAGTAATTGCTTATGCCACCGTGTAAATGAGGAATGACTTGAGATATTTACACTGTCTGTCCCCCAGAGACAACCACTCTAATTGTCCTGTTATAAAGAACATAAGCTAAGAATTCCCCCCAGTTCAGTTGTAGAGGCTAACATTCTGGATGGAGATTGGGAAGTAAGTCCTGTCAAAGCAGTATGTCTCAAAGAATGATAAAATAGATTTCCACCCCCCTTGGTCTTCCTGGAACCTTAGTCAACAGCAACTTGGTAACTCAAAAGTTGTTCACCTACAGAACTGATTTACAAGGTTCTTTGGAATGGAAAAGGGGTGGTGGTGGTAATGTACAGTGAGAGAATGACTGACCATCCTTCTCATGCACTGAGAATGAGACAAAAGGAAAAACAGCAGACAGAATTGAGGTCAGAGATTTTAGGAATGAGATTACCTGCATTGACATTTTTACAGGCTTAAAATGCTTTATCTCTCAAGTGAATACAACAAATATAATCCCTATTTCATGGATGAAAAAACTGAGATTCAACGAAGTCAAGTAATTTGATCAGGATCACAAATATAAGTGTCTGAAGAAAGATTCAAACTCAGGTGTCTCAATTTCAAGTCTAGAGGTTTTTCCATTGAACTAGAATGGTCAAAGTTTGTTTTAAAAAATCCTTTTAAAAATATTCAGGGATGCAGAAAAGTATAAGACTCAACCGCATTCTTGAACACTTAGAGAACTTAAGGTCTCCTGGCATAGTGGAGAGTACACCGGACTTGGTTATGCGATTTTTTTAGTTTTAAAAATTTAGTAAAGTCACTTTCCCTCTCTGAACTGGATATTTCTATTTTATAGAATTACTATGAGAAAGAATCAAATGAGATAATATACATATAACCCCAGTCCCAAAGTTCATTGGTATGGGACTCTCTTTCTATTGATAGACATGAAGATCCTTCTATAAGAGGAAAGAGAGCTTCAACTATCACCATTCTCCTTTGGGTCTCATCAGCCTTCCAGTACAGACTGCACATCTACTTTGGATGCTTCTGGCTTCCAGATTCAAAATACAAGAATAAAAGAGGTCAATCCCACTTGAGTTTTCTAAAGGAAAATATGAGAGGACCCAGCAGTCTCCATCATATCCTCATATCCAATTTCTTTTCTTGAAATCCAGTACTCATTCTTTCTTGGTTTAATTGAATTATCTCATTTCCAATGGGAGAGCTCCTTCATTTTATATTGTCTCTATATATTCTCCTTTGTGTACCTTCTCTGCTTTCTGTTTTGCTTTGATTTAGATAAATGAGATTCTTTGCTATTTACAATGTGTTCATTGTGGAATTGGTATTAAATCGAAAAGGGTCAAGGCCTGTATACAGAGTTTGGGATCCTACTTCCCTCCAATAATAATGAGACAAAGCATCAGAAGTTAGATTGAAACTACTTGCATCCCCAAATCTAATCATATTTAAGGGAGAAGATCGATACAATTTTAAACCAGTCCCTGTCCCCACCTCCTCTGAGGAAAACAGAGTGGCTTCTCCTGCTTCCCCTTCTGGAAGGAATAAAAGTCTCCCTTGGGGAAGGTGAGTCTTGAGATGTCTGGCTGCCTCCCTTTAAGCCACACAAATACAGCTCTCTCTCTCTCTCTCTCTCTCTCTCTCTCTCTCTCTCTCTCTCTCTCTCTCTCTCTCTCTCTCTCTCTCCTCCCCACCATGGGAGTCATTTTTCCTAGAAGTGATATCCTTATTACATACATAAACACTGCAATAGTAAAATATTCATTAGTTGTTTTCAACAATAGACATACACATGGGGCAGCTAGGTGTTTCAGGGGATATAGCACTAACCTTAGAGTCAGAAGGTTGGGAATTCCAATCCAATCTCAGACACTTGACACTATCTGTGTGACTTTGGGCAAGTCATTTAACCCTGACTGCCTTTCATGCAGGTCCATCTCCAGTCACCCTGATTTATATCTGGCCCCTAGACCCAGATGACTCTGGAGGAGAAAGTGAGGCTGGTTACTTAGCACATCCCCACCTCACTCAAGTTCAATTCTTGTGTTTGCCTTGACATCACCTTCCATGATATCATGGTCTTCTTTGAAAAGGAAGGACAAACATCATCATAGACATACACATAGAGAAAATACACAATAAAAGGTAATGTGATAAAAAAAAATAAGATGAACCATGTAATTTCATAAGTAGAGTACTCTACCTTGGAAGGTAGAAGAAATTTTAGAATTCATTTAGTTCAATCTTATCATTTTACAAATAAGGAAACTAAGGCACTGAAAGGTTGAGTGACTGACCTATAATCACATAATAACATATATAATAACATAGCCAAGTGGTGGGCTGGACTGAAATTCAAACTACGGTCTTCTGACCCCAAATGCATCATCCCTGCATTCTGTGTTCTGAGATGCCTCTTCATTCTAGGTTTGGAGGGGGAAAGACCCCCACCATATCTGATAGATCCTAACTGGGTGAACAGGGGCAAGTTAGCAACCTTTCAGTGCCCTAAGGCAAGTCTCTAAGACCATAAATTATACTGCCAATGTGCTTAAGTTCTATGAAAGATCAGGAAAAAGAATTGAGCTAGTATAAATTGGTTGGGTATTGTTTTTCATTCTCAAAGAAGATCAAAATGACATCATTATGTTAGAGTTTTACAATGTGACTGATTGTGATTGAGCAGACCAGTTGGAACTCAGAATCTCATATTTCCTTTGATCTGCTTCTTCTCTGCCTTGCTCACAGAACATAGCACCTCTTCTGATGAGATCATGACATGCTGGGTGGTCCTCTGACAATGTCTTCCATTTTGCACAATCAGTTCCAAAGTTCTTAAAAGAGACCTTTAGAATGTCTTTGTATTGCTTTTTCTGCCCCCACAGTAAGCATTTGCTCTTTGTGAGTTCCCGTACAAAAGTCTTTTTGGCAAGCACAAACTTGGCATTTGAACAATATGGTTGACCCATCAGAGTTGCACTCATTAGAGTGGAATCTGAATGCTTGTCAGTTTGTTTAGATAAAGGACCTCAGTGTCTGGTATCTTCTCCTGCCGGGTGATCTTCAAAATCTTCCTAAGACAATTTAAATGGAAGCAATTCAGTTTCCTGACATGGTGCTGGTAGACTGTCCAGGTTTCAAAGGCATACAACAATGAGGTCAACACAACAGCTCTGTAGACCATCAGTTTGGTAATTAGTCTAATACACTACTACTCTCTCCCACACCTTTTTTTCAGAGTATCCCAAATACTGAGCTAGTTCTGGCAATGTGTGTAATCAACCTCATTATCTTTGTCCATCTCCCTGGAAAGGTCACTGCCAAGGTAAGAGAAATTATCCACAGTATTCAGAATTTCTCCATTTGCTGTAACCTATGGTTCTATATATATGGATGGTGTAGTGCTGGCTGATGGAGCACCTGTGTTTCCTTGGTGTTATTATAAGGCCAAAATAAGCAGAGAATTGATCCATACTTTGTTGCTTCTCAACTTCTGAGGCTGAATTGAGGGCACAATCATCTGCTCACAGAAAATCATGCAGTGGAACTCCTTTGGTCTTGGCTTTTAAGAATTGGCCATCAGTGCAGTGGCTGAACTTGAGGCTGTGTTCATCCTCAAGTGAAGGTGTTTGATAACATGACTGAAAACATCATGCTAAAAAGCCTGAGAACACATACACAATTTTGTTTCACTCCATTGGTGACTGGGAAAGAGCTAGAGCATCTTACATTATCCATTACCCAAGCAAGCATGCCATCACGAAACTGATGTATTATACTGCAGACTGGAAGAGGCTTTGAAGTCTAGGAGGGGTTTGAATTTGGCTCTCTATGAATCTACTCTTAAACACCATCTTGCTGATGATCCTAAGAATAGATTCCTCCATTTTTTCAGTCTCTCTTTAGATGTGAAATGGAAGCTGCTATATTTTTTATCCAAGTCTAATATTAAAAATGCAGCATAGTTGCCAGAAGCCTAGGTGATCAATGTGAGCAAATGTGCCTGTTCCAGCAACTCAATAAAGAAAACAAATTACCTGTGTTATCATCTGTTCAGCTAATTGTTAGCTCAAGGGAATCCATAATGAAATATATTAGCTGAATGAATTTTTTTTCTTGATCTGGGAAGAGTAGATAAGTTTTGGGAGTCTCACGTCCATGTTTATCTGGACAAAGAGGATTTAGTCATATGTAATTGTTGCAACTGGAAGTGGCCTGAAGCCCTTGATCATCCTAAAATACCACTTTTATCACATTGTTCCTCTGCTCTGAATTTCCTGACATCTAACAATCTAACTTTTCAACTTATCTTTCAAGAACCCTCTGAAGTCTAGGCTCACCTGCTATTATTTACCTGTATTTCCCACTACTCAACAAATATCTTCTACTCTTTCCAGGCCAATCTCTTACCTCCCCTAATCTTTTATGTTCATTCCTACCTCTACATCTTTCCACTTTGTCCTTCTATTTACCTAAATCTTCACTTATCCCTTAAGGAATCTTGACCTGGGGTCTATAAATGTTTTTATATATACATGCATGTAGACAAATCTCCTCAGTAATTCTGTTCTTTTAAAAATTTTTTTTTAAAAATCAGTGGATTTTTTTGATTGGAATGATATTTAGTATATTTGATCTTTCTTGTACATCTTATCTTGAAACAATAGCTGATTTGCTTATTGTCTTACGTGTATATATTTTTATAATTATCCTTTATATTATCTTCTCTCATTCCTTCATGTATATTTTATATATAATCTATATGTATGTAAATATATATAGATATAAATGTATATATAGATATACATAAGTGTATATACAGACATATATATAGAGAGAGATTTAGATAGAGGCCCACAGACTTCACCAGACAGTGAAAGAGTCTGTGACACAAGTAAGATTCCCCTCTTCAAGGATCATTCCTTACTACTGAACCCTAAGGATCTTCTCTTCTAAATTTCCACAATATTGAAGTCTATGTGACACAATTTAAAACTCAATGATAGCCTTCTAAAAATATTATTTCGTGTGTACTAGTCTTACCCTTTCAACAAGAACATAAACTTCCTTGAAGGCAGGATCCTAAAATCCCCATAACCCAGGACATGGAGTAGATGTATATTGTCAATTTGAATAAAGATTAAGTCAATAAAGAATCTCTGAGTACTGAAGGCAACTCATTAGAAACTCTATCAACAAGTCAATCAGAAAATAAACTAATGTGGTTATCTGCAAAGTATAATTCAAAAGGAGGTATGTCACATCCTGTATATTAAGTCAGATAAAGCACATACTTGAGATTGATTGGCATCCATGAACATTCAAGAAGTAATCAGTGATTTTTTTGATTGGAATGATATTTAGTATATTTGATCTTTCTTGTACATCTTATCTTGAAACAATAGCTGATTTGCTTATTGTCTTATGTGTATATATTTTTATAATTATCCTTTATACTATCTTCTCTCATTCCTTCATGTATATTTTATATATAATCTATATGTATGTAAATATATATAGATATAAATGTATATATAGATATACATAAGTGTATATACAGACATATATAGAGAGAGAGATTTAGATAGAGGCCCACAGACTTCACCAGACAGTGAAAGAGTCTGTGACACAAGTAAGATTCCCCTCTTCAAGGATCATTCCTTACTACTGAACCCTAAGGATCTTCTCTTCTAAATTTCCACAATATTGAAGTCTATGTGACACAATTTAAAACTCAATGATAGCCTTCTAAAAATATTATTTCGTGTGTACTAGTCTTACCCTTTCAACAAGAACATAAACTTCCTTGAAGGCAGGATCCTAAAATCCCCATAACCCAGGACATGGAGTAGATGTATATTGTCAATTTGAATAAAGATTAAGTCAATAAAGAATCTCTGAGTACTGAAGGCAACTCATTAGAAACTCTATCAACAAGTCAATCAGAAAATAAACTAATGTGGTTATCTGCAAAGTATAATTCAAAAGGAGGTATGTCATATCCTATATATTAAGTCAGATAAAGCACATACTTGAGATTGATTGGCATCCATGAACATTCAAGAAGTAATCAGTGATTTTTTTGATTGGAATGCTATTTAGTATATTTGATCTTTCTTGTACATCTTATCTTGAAACAATAGCTGATTTCCTTATTGTCTTATGTGTATATATTTCTATAATTATTCTTTATATTATCTTCTCTCATTCCTTCATGTGTATTTTATATATAATCTATATGTATGTAAATTTATATATAAATGTATATATAGATATACGTAAGTGTATCTACAGACATATATATAGAGATATTTAGATAGATATAAAAACACACACATAAATGCATACACACCTAGAAAAAAACACATAACTACATACTTTAATGTGTAGTTTCCATACTCTGCTGTAAACAGAATGATTGTTGTGTCACAACTGGCCTTTTATTGAAAAGAGGGAATTAAAGGCCAATTTTTCTATTGGCCTGAAGATTGCTGTACCTGTTGGAATTAGACCAAATATGGAGTCAGCATGAGGACAAATTAAGATTGAGACCTATTTGACCTGTAACAAATAAGGTTATGTAACTAGTCAAATCAGTCTACATGTCTTTAGTGAGACTATAAAAAAGGTAAGCAAAAAAACCCGAAAACAACTGATGGAATTCCTTAAACCTGACTTTTGGATAAAAAGGACTGAGACCTTCTGGTTAATTAGACAAGATGATTGCACATCTAACAATCAAATTTCCTCAGGGATAATGGGAGCTCTATAGCTTATGGAATTTATTATACCATTGGATCTTTTTTTTCTTCCTATCTTCATTAACTAATTTAAACCTTCTTCTGTTGAGAGTCTGATCCTCCTTAGCTGTAGGTCCTCAGACAAATTACTAAACACCTTCATCCCCAACCTTATCCCCATTATTACCTCCCCAAAGTAAAGTTATAGTTTCTTTCTCTTCAAAAGGGAGAAGGCCAAAATAGGCATTTTATATATTAACTGGATTATATTTGGATACTTTCTATCCAGAGGAAAACATCTTTTAAACACTCACAGAAGCATATGTCTTCAACTTACTATTTGATGTAGAAGTATGACTATTTTATAGATGAGGCAACTAAATTACTTCATCCTTCCACAGATAAGGAATGAATTTACCTCGAGGATATGGAATTCTATGAAGAAAGATTTTAAATGCTCAAGATGAACTCAAGATTTATTTAGGTCAACCTAACAATTCAATGATCAGCTAAACTAAAGCTAATGGAGACTAGATGTGTGAAACCAGAACCAGGTCACTCCTGGTTAATATCCTCCATTTGTGGAATATAATTCCCCAAAATTTCATGTTTTGAAGGGAAGATTTTGGGGTGTCTGAATCTTCTTTTGCTTTTTACCCTTTCTTCATTTATCTTAGTAAAATCAAATGGCTTGTAGTTGCTGAGACAAATTTGGTTTGCTTGCAGTGCTTTAAATGCTAACACTTTGCATTGATTCTCCAATTTCCCTGTTCCAGATTTCTGTTATGCCACTTCTTCTAAAGCCTGGGAGCTGATCAGCTCACCTCAGTGGGGAGAATATGGGGAGAATAAAGGGTACAATGATATAGATGCAAAATTATGATTATTACGAGACCAGTTAAGAAGAGTTGTCCACACAGTATTTTGTCTTTATGATGTCACAGATTAGTCTACACTATTCCAATATAATATTCCCTTTAGAAAGTAGAACATATAATCTATGCATTAATTCTCTTTACTCAAACTAGCTTCTTCACTTCTTAACTTCCCAGTCTATCAATACCATCAGTTTTCTTAGTCACTGAGAATCAAAAACATAAGTAATGTAATATAGTGAAACAAACAATGGATTTGGCATCAGGAGAGTTCCTGAATTACAACCACACCTCCTACACTTACTAGATATATGAACATAGGAAAAGTACAATGTCACTGAACCAGCTTTTTCATCCTTAAAATGGAGATATATCTACCTCATGTGGTTGCTATGAGAAAAGCATTTTGCACATCTTGCCACATATATGACTTTTCTCTTCCTATCCCCTGCATCTAACCAACAGTTTCTTCCATCATGTATCACCCAAATGTTTCTTTTCATCAATATTGCCACTAAGTCAGTTACTGTCACTAGGCTTTGTCACATACGTCACTCGACATTCTCCCATCCATTTTCCTCTCTCCTTTTCCTTCAAATCCATTTCATCTACTGCTCCACCCAGCTGCCCCTCTTATGTTATCATGAGAAATCAGAAGATATTATATGTAAAGTTCTTTGCAAATCTAAAGGCACTATTTAAAACCATTTGTTTTATTAGTATTTAATCATATTACAAGTCATTTCCATTCTCTAGGTCTGCTCCCCATTTGTAAAATACAGATAATAAAGCCTGCTCTGCTTGCATCACAGGGTTGTTAGGAGGCTCCAGTGAAATAATGTATATAAAGGGTAGGAAATGGACCTGTGATTTCCCTTTAAGGAACTTTTACAAATAAAAGTCATTAATTCTTCTGCCTTATATTTGGCAAAATGCCCTGTGTTAGAGGCAGGATTTGTACTGAGGGTGGTCCTCAGATCTGAGTTCAACTCTATTCATTATTCACTAAGACCTTCCTGACATACCTGAAATACTTTGTAAACTTTATAAAGGACTGCATGAATGTCAGTTATCAGTGTAGTTTTAATATTTTTGGGACTCATCTGTATAAGCACAGAGACAAAATCGAATGGGATCTACTGAAACTGCAAAGTAACCTTCCCTTCTGGATCACATTGGACATAGGGGGGTCTTGATCAAGTACTATGAACTTCAGTTTCTTGCAGCCCCCAGTCTCACAGCTGTCAGGCAGGCTGGTGCTCTCTCTCTCTCTCTCTCTCTCTCTCACACACACACACTCACACACACACACACACACACACACACACACACACACACACACACACACACACATATCTTTGAGGGGTACATTCCTGTCAACCTACTAAACCTTGGCAGTCCAAGTCTTAGAGTGGGATCAAAAACTGGCTTCTATTTCTACTTCTAGCCTGCCTGGACTTTGTGAGTGTGTGGATTGGTGCAGAGAGGAAAGGAAAAGATTGTTGTTTTTAAACTGAGAGGGACATCCAAGGCCAATGTCTTTTTACAAATGAGAAAACTGAGACCCAAAGATCAAATGACTTTGTAAAAGTCATACAACTAGTGTCCCAAATAGGACTTGAACACAGGTTCCATGATTCTTAATCTAACTCTCCACTAGACTCTAGTAGATATGTCTAATTGCACTCACTTTCTATAAGTACTGCTAAGAGTCTCTCTGTGTAAGTGGTTTTCAGTTAGACTGTAAGCTTCATGAAGACAGAGGCTGGAACCTATATTCAGGTCTGTCATTTCTAGTGAAAAGAATTTTGGTCTTGGTGTCCCATCTTCCCTTTCATCTGTGAAACGTAAGAAACTATAATAAACGTATCTTACAGGGCTGGTTATGAGAAACAAAAGAGAATAATATAAAGGTCTTTATAAACCTTAAAAGACTGTATAAATGTCAGTTTTTATTAGTCCTATTTCCATCACATCCTAGCTGTATGACCTGGTGCAATAATAACCATTCACATTTATAACACATTTTAGGGTTTGCAAAGCACTTTCCTTACAACAACCCTGTAAGGGAGGGCAAGTCACTTGACTCTGGTCCTCAATCAATAAGCACTTATTTATTAACTACCCTCTATAGGCAAGTACTGTAAGGATGCAAAAGCAAAAACAAGACACATCTTTTCCTCAAAGGCATTACATTCTGTCAGGGACAACAACATGTATAAATATGTGCAAAATATATTCGAAATTAGAACAGGAGAATGGAGGAGAAGCACCAACAGCTTCATCAGAAGGGAAATTGGGAAAAGTCTGTGTTGAAGACTCTTAAGTCAAACATTGAAAGAACTTTGAGATTCTGAGTTGGAGAGAAACATTCTAAAAGAGAATACATTTTCAGGTACATGGAAGACTAAATTATGAAATTATGACAAACAGTTGACAAGGATTTATTAAACAATTATTATAAACTAATTATTTTATAAAGCATTGAGGATACAATGAAAGGAAAAACTTTTGTCTTCAGAGAGCTTATATTCTAATGGAGGAAACAGTTAATGAAACTGAGGTACATACACATTTTGTTGGTAAATTGTTTGAGTCATCTGACTTTCTGTACCCCATTTAGGGTTTTCTTGGCAAAAATACTAAAGTGACTTGCCCCAGGGTCACACAGTTACTAAGTGCTTGAGGTCAGATGGAAAGTCAGGAAAAATGAGTGATAAGTCTTCCTTCCTGATTCCAAGTCCAGTGCTCTATCAATAGAATGGAATCTCAGAGAGGGAACCAGCAGAATTAAAGAGAAGGTGTGCATGTGTATTGTGGGAAAGGGGAGAAAGCAGGGGACAAGAAAGTGAGATTTTAGCTATGACTTGTAAAAAGCTAGGGAGAGTATGAGGCAGAGTTGAGTCAGGGATGGGCTGATAAAATGTTTAACAACTGGTTCTCCCCCAAAATATATGTACATACTATCCCCCTTCAATGTTTAATCTGCATTATTAACATTTTCTTGGTCACGGATGTGTGACATTTGATAATTTTTATTTTTTTGCAAGGCAATGGGGTGAAGTGGCTTGCCCAAGGCCACACAGCTAGGTAATTATTAGGTGTCTGAGGCTGGATTGAACTCAGGTACTCCTGACTCCAATGTAGTTTAATCATAGAAGAAAAGCAAAATATAAGACAACTTATAAGAAGAGGGCAAGGTTATGAGGAGGTTTGAATTTGACCCTGAAAGTAAAAGGGAAACTCTAGTAGGGGAATAATCCTTACCTATTGAGTAGGGAAACAACATCATTAAAGGCATGGATGAAAAATCAAATAAGAAAACACCTAAAATGTTTTGTTAGCCAGAAATCTCAGGTATTAATTCAAACATGTATCCCACAGACACTAGTACATAAATACATTGGAACAGAACAATCACTTAAAAAATGTTTGCTGAAACAAGATTTGCCCTTCATATTGGGGGTAGGGGGTCATCATCAGCACCCAGATGGCCAGTAATAGTCTTCACCTAACTCACCATGAAATTATCCACAAGATGTATGAAGAGGCTCTGGGAAAGCAGAGGTGTGTCTATTCACTATAGGCCATATTGGAAGACCAAATTCATACTTTTTCTGAGTTTGGCTGATAAAGGTGAGATTCTCCAGTGATGAGAGGTCTCTTCCTTCAGTCATCTGGTGGTTTATTGGTAGGAGGGGTTTTGGACTCCCTAGGTGTGATGTGAACCATGACTCATGGAGTTGAACCAGAGAAGGAAATGTAGACATCAAAACATGTGTGATTGTTGCAAACAGGAGGAGAGGACTAAGAGTGTCTACAATTCAGAAGAGATATCTGCTGTGAAGTAAACAGCAAAGGATAGATAGTGGCTTAAGCTTCTAGAAATACAAAAGGGATTTCACCCCAAACAGGTAGGCAACACTGGGTCTAGACAGAGGTCCCAAAGGATTTAGGTACATAGCTGTAGAACCCAGGAAGTTGAATAGCAACTAAAGTGAGGGGAACATGCTGGGCCAATTGTGTTTAAAGTTGCAAGAATTCAGTGTTGAGAAACAGATGAGCTGAACTAAATCATTCAATTAAACAACAAACATTTATTACCACTAGGGATGTAAATATAAAAACTAAACAGTCCCTGAAGCTTTTGCATCCTACTGATTGATATGAGATGACTATTATTTGAGCCAGGAACATGTTTAAGTTTTAAGGGCCACATGTTCTCAATTTGGTCAAAGCCTTATAAGTTGGGCAGCTCCACAGGCTCTCTTGTCAATCTTCATGAAGTCTACAGGTTAGTGGACTCAGTTCTGACAGAGATCGCTCAGTTCCATCTCTGCCTGCCTTAAGTTTTGTGGATCTTTAAAAGTAGCACAAAATGACTTAGTTAAAATTTGTATTTTTTTCCTTTTTCTCACAATATTAACAATTTTAACTTTTAAGATTGTATTCCTTGCTTTGTTCATTCACTTGTTTGGGGGCTTAGACTGTAACTAAGTTTATAATAAAATACTTTAAAGAGCTTTCTACATAATAAGCAATTTTTAAAACCTTTCTTAATAAGAACTATGGATTCCCAAAAGGATTATGACTCTTTAAATCAGGTGCTTTGGGGGAAAAAAAAACCACATACTCTGTTGGAATTTTATTTAAGTCTGTGAATCTTATCCTCTGTCCCTAATCAGATTTTCCAGATGTGAACAACTTTACTCCAAACTAATGTTTAATATCATTATCCTAAGCATTCTAAATCACACATGTTTTAAGTATTATTTCTGTGGAGGCTTTGGAAAGGAATAAGATAAGAGAGGCAAAAATACACAGATCAGGAAGACTAGAAAAAGTCATTTTATAATTTTATAATTCTTAATCCTAAGAGTTGGAGAATTAAAAATATCTGTGAGCTTGGAAACCTGGTAATAAGACCTTGGATTGAGAACTCCACAGTTCCCCATCCTCTCTCACAGGAAGATTTCCATTTGTGAAAAAGCAAATTTGTTGAGAAAATGACAGCAGAATGGGTAGGATATAAAGACATTCAGGAAGACTAGATCTTATCCTAAGTCAATTTCCTAAACCCTATCCCATCTCCTGATACCACCTATAGTATCCCTAGAGTTTTAGTAACCAAGAAATATCTCTTTTGTTAGAATGAAAGAGAACATGTAGGTTTAAAAAAAAATCAAATTAGAAGACAAAGCAGATCTAGTTTCAAGTCTGGGTTTTTCTGTGATCTTAGACCTGTCAGTCTTTAAGTCTCAGATCCTTGAAATGGAGGTCAAATTGAGATACCAATGTACACAGGACTGTTAAAAGCAAAAATGTTGCAAAAAAAACCCAACAAAACTAAATGTATATGTAATGGGTGTACTTTATATACCTTTGTAACCTGTAAAAAACCAAGCAGCTAGATAGTTCAGTGAATAGAGTTCAAATCTAGCCTCAGACACAACAACTGAGTAACACTAGACAAGTCACATCACCCTGTTTACCTCAATTTCCCCATTTGTAAAAGAAGCTGGAGAAGGAAATGGCAAAACACTCCAGTATCTTTGCCCAAAAACTTCCAAATGGGACCATGAAGAATCTGACATGACTGAAAAAACTGAACAACAAAAACAAAGGCAGGTTGGAGCTAGATTGCATAATATACTATGCAAATGTATGCCATTATAATAATGATTATTAGAGGTTATAATCCTCTAAGCATAAAGGATTTTATTAATAAGAAGGAAATGAGGGAATAATAGATTTCACATGAGAGTGGCAGGGTTTGAATCTCAACTTCACTATTTCTGTGACCTTGTATTTAAAGTCTCTGGGTCACTATTTTCTCATCCATAAAGTGATGGAGGTTGATACCATCATAACTCTTCAGGTTCCTTCCATCTCTTAATTTATGCTCCTAAGAGTCCTATGTCAAATGAATATGACTGAAAGAATTTGGAATATATACTTAAAAGATGAGAATATTTATATATATTTGAAGGGGTTTGATATGAAGAGGAATTTACACTTATTCTGACTCACCAATAGGAAGGCATATTTGGGTTCTGATACACAGAAGAATTATCTAACAGGGATAGCTATAAAACAATTGAATGGGCCACCTCATTAAGATGTGACTTTCTTGTCATTGGATATACTAAAAAGGGACTGCATGTCTATTCATTTATGACATTGTAGAAAGGATTTTTATTCATATATATAACTGGATGAACCCTTTCCACTTTGGGATCCTATGAATATAAATTGGAAATGAGGGGGTTGGGTGCTATTTGAGTTCTTTTAAGGAGAACATGTACCAATGAGGGATGTGTTTTCCAAATATCTGATGCCTGAGTAAGGAAGCAATGTAGCTGGGTCATCTTTTTACAAGCAATTGAAGGTCTCTGAGGAATGAATAATTAAGTAACTTCTTTCCATCTCAAGTCTGAATCTCAAATGTCAAAACATTTGAGAACCTAACATTTGTAACACAAAAGGACTTGTAGGTACTTTGATGTTTCCTCTATACCAGTGAGAGACTAGGGATAATAGATGTATGCCCAGTTAATATTAAAACTAGAATGTGGGGAAAATTTAAAGATAAGGGTAAAGATGGAACTAAAGACTTGAAAAATAAAGGAAGTTAATTCAGTTTAGCAAGCATTTATTAGAATGGAGTAGAAGTAGTATTCATAGAGAAGGCAGATTTTGTCTTCATCTTGGAAAAGGAAGATATTATGAACTACTTGAAAACAGGGACTGTCTTTGGCCTTTCAATCCCTAGCACTTAGCACAGTGCCTTACATATAGTTGTGGTTAGTCCTTCATTCTCATATTCATTTAGGGGGGGAGTTGCAAGGCAATAGAGTTAAATGACTTGCCCAAAGTCACAGAACTAGGTAATTATTAAGAGTCTGAGGTCGGCTTTGAACTCAGGTCCTCCTGACTCCAGTGCCTGTGCTCTATTTACTGTGCCACCTCACTGCCACTTGTCCTTCATTCTCAAAGAAGATCATGATATAGGGGGGCAGTGAAGCTATAACATGTATATGAATTTGATTTGAATGAGGGTTTGCTGTGCAAAATCACCAGCCTCACTTTCTCCTCCAGAGTCATCTGGGGACCAGTGGCCAAATATAGATCAGGATGATTGGAGATGGCCCTGGATGTGGGGCAAGTAACTTACCCATGTCACACAACTAGAAAGTGAGGCCTGATTAGCATTCAAGTTCTCCTAATTCCAGGGCTGGTGCTCTATCCACTGCATGACCTAGCTGCACATTGCACATAGTATTTCTTTTTAGGTTGTTTTGTTTTGTTTTGTTTTGTTTTGTTTTGTTTTGTTTTGTTTTGCAAGGCAAATGGGATTAAGTGGCTTGCCCAAGGCCACACAGCTAGGTAATTATTAAGTGTCTGAGGTCGGATTTGAACTGAGGTCCTCCTGACTCCAGGGTCAGTGCTCTATCCACTGCACCACCTAGCTGCCCCTGCACATAGTATTTTAACAAATGTTTATTCACTGGCTGAGCCCCCTTAAAGTGTCAGAGAACTCTCAAGTCTTATCTTCCCCTATAATGCTATAATGACACATAGTGGATAAGATGGCTGTACTAAGGCCATCTTTCCAGTGTACTAAAGCTATCTTCCCAAGAGCAATAGCAGTAAGCTTGTTAATTTTTGACTTCCTTGGGGAATTCTTCAGTATTTGGCATACTCAGAGAAGAAACACTCCTCACCTTTGCAAATCAGCAACAAGTCTAAGAAGTTGCCTTAGGAACTGCATATAGCTAACACATGTCAGACCTGAGACTTTCCTCTCAAAGTCAGTTTCTAACCACTATACCATTAATGCCCTTAGCAATAAGTTAAACATGAAAAAAAAACCTTACCCTTTCATTCTCACTTTGATTTGTCATGACAGAACTCTGGACACTTGGTAATCCATCCTGGAAGCTTTCACATTAGCGAGGACTGTAAGTGATTCTGAAGAATTACATAAATCTACTGGATTCTTACTTTTTCTTCTGTGCTATTTTCATAGGCATAGAAAGGACTGAAGAGTCAGGAATGCTTCAGTTTGAATCTTGCTTTAGATATTTACCAATGTGACCCTAGACAGGTCACTTAACTAAGTGTTTTTCTCATCTGTAAAATGGGGATAATAAAGACATCTAAGAATTTTTGTGAGTATTGAATGAGCTAATTTCTATAGTGCCAGCTATTATTTCTATAGTGCTAGCTATTATTATCATTATTGTGAGCCATGTGTTTACTGATTAAAATTTTTTCTTAATGTAGTAGAAAAAGTTGCAAATTCATTCCTCTCACTTTTCCTGTATAGGGCCTATAAATATAGTGAGGAAATCTTCCAAATTATATTTAGGTCCTTCATGCCAACATAAAAGTCACATATTTGTATAAACCCAAGAGAATAAGTTTGGCTACCTTAGCATCCACCAAGTCAACCTAACACAATGTCCTCTTTGGAACAGCATTTACAAAGAGAAGCTTATTAGTATGTTTAATACTGGTCATGGGCAGGTTGACTAGTCTGAAAGATTTAAGAATCTGGAGAGAAATACTGTTAAATATCCTTCTCTAAAGAAGAGAAAGAATAGCCCTCTCCTCTTTCCATCCATATACACATTCATCCATATTCATCTATATAGTTATGTATATGACATATGCATAATTTACATATATATGCATATATAATATACTTACACATAGAGGGCTCAATAGCACCAATACACATACATGCACAAGGGCTCAAGAGCAGCTAAGTGATGCAGTGGATTGAGCATCAAACTCATCATCCTGAATTCAAGTCTAGCCTCAGATAATTTCTAGCTGGGTAAACCTGAGAAAGTCATTCAACCCTCTTTACCTCAATTTTCTCATCTATAAAATGAACTGGAGAAGTAAATGACAAACCACTCCAGTATCTTTGCCAAGAAACTGCTATAAGGAGACACAAAGCATCAGACATGAATGAAATGACTAAAACACCATCACAAATATATTTATAGTATCTCTGCCAAGAGGCTTCCCCTTCAAATCACCAGAAACTCCCCTGCCAAGTAAGGCTTTCTTAATATTCTTCTTGTACTCCAAATGGAAGGCTACTATAAACTACAATCTCCTCTTCCATCACCTCTCTCTCTCAGCTTCACTCTAATCATATATAATCACAGAATATTAGACAGTTGATCTAGTTTCATCTGAAAATCCTCATTTTACAAAGAAAACTGAGACTTGACCAAAGGAAAGGGGATTTACAAGACTAAGATTCAAACCAGCTCTTCTACCATTCTAGGAACCTCTCTTCTCTACAAGACATTGCCTCAATTTCCATCTATTTCTTAAGGAAAAACAATAGAAATGAATCCTACAGTCAATAAATAATGGAATCAATGTGCAAATATTTATGTAAATGAATGTTGCTTGATCAAGGGTGGCTCTTATAGGCAGTGTGCTGGCTCCCATGCACTTAAATTTCTCATCCATAAAATAAAGCCCCTTCCCATTCTAAATTTGTGAATCTATATTTTCCCTGATTTCTCAGACTGAAACCATCCCAAGCGAACTAATTTTCTAGATGTAGTTGTCATTATCTTATGCGTCTCCTATCTGTTACCCCAACTCTCAAAATAATTATATTTCTTATTTATATTTTGCTTTAAAATGTAAAATTAAAATTTTAATATTACCTTATTTGATTCTCAAAAGAACCTTAAGAGGTGGGTGCTATTGATCTCCAACCCTAGCCATTCTTCCTTCATATTCTCCACTGCCAGAACTGAACATCGGCTTGCATTTGGTCTGTCTCATTAGATTGTAAGATCCTCAAGGGCAGAGACCATGTTTTGTCTCTTTTTATATTCCCAGAATATATACCTGGTACATAGTGAGCATTTAATAAATCCTGCTTGATTGACTGATCTGAATGAACTTTACAAAGTGGATATCCTGTGGTTATCTCAAAGTAACATGTTCAAAGCCTAACTCATTATCTTTTCTCCCAACTCAAGCTTCTTCTAAACTGTTCTTAAGTAGCACCAATCTGCTAGTAATACAGATTCATAATCTTGGTGTTACCTCTAAGTCCTCACTCTCCACCCATCTCCTTAAATAGTTGCCCATTCATCTTGATTCTACATTCATTGTCACTCATTTGTCCTTCTCTCCACTTATACAGCCACCTTAGTTCAACCCCTCATTATTTTTTTTGCAATTGTTACTTAATAGATAATAGATCATTGCAATAGTTACTTGATCTTCCTGCTTCAAGTCCCTCTCCACTCCATTTTCCACACAGCTAACAAATGTGACATTTCTATCAATACCAATTCTAATATCAATTCAACAATTTTGGTCATTCCATCTCCTGTCCAATAAACTCCAATGATTCTATGTTGTCTCTAGAATCAAATAGAGATGCATTTATTTGGAATTTAACGCCCTTCACAATCCAGCTCCAAACTATCTTTTTTGTTTAGTTGTGTCCAAGTCATTATGACCCCATTTGGGGTTTTCTTGTCAAAGATAATGGAGTGATTTGTCATTTCCTTCTCCAGTTCATTTTATAGATGAGGAAACCGAAGTAAATAATTAAATAATTTGATTTGCCCAGGGTCACAAAACTTGTTTCTGAGATCTGATTTAAGCTCAGGAAGAGAAATTTTCCTGAATCTAGACCTGGTGCATTATCCACTATGCCACCTAGCTGTCCAGCCTACAATTCACAGGTGACTATAATCATTTCTTTCATATACACTATGGGCTAGCCAAATCTTAAGTCTTTTGATCCAGAGGAATCCTGGAGCCCACTTAACCAGATTTCTAAGCACTTACATCTTGGAAATCAGCAAATTTTTTAAATCAGGACTTGATATATTGTTTTGTTGATTATCTAGACTTAAAAAAAATGCTGGAGCAAAGATGACTAGTACAGGTTACATGTAAATGTAATGCACTTTTGTTTATGGAGGTGGAGAGCTGATTATTAAATGGTTACAAGGACACAACACATTGCATTCCTTCTCCCATCTTCCATCTCCCATCCTTTGCACAGATTCTTCCTTCTGCCTAGGCTGCCCATTCTCCTTATCTCTGCCTCTTAGAATCCCTAGTTTCTTTGAAACTCAAACATTACATATTATACCTTCTGTGCCCAATTATTAATGCTTCTCCCACAAAATTACCCTGAATTTATTTTGCATATTCACATATGTGACACATAATATATACTTAACAAATGCTTTGTTGACTTGACTATTGATTATTATTTAATAGAATGTAAGCTTCATAAAAGTGATTGTTTCATGTTTATCTAAGAATGTAAACTTCATGAAAGTGACTGTTTCATGTTGGTCTATATATCTGTAGTGCTAGCATAGTGTCTGGTTTCATAGTAAGCACTTAATGAATGTATGTTTAATCATTATCCTCCATTTTACAGATGAAGAAATCAAGGTTCAGAGTTTTTTAAGTGACTTATCCAGGGTCACATAGAGCTAGTGAGTGTTAGAGGCAGGATTGGGACTCAGATGTTTTTGATCCAAAGTTCAGTATTCCATGAAATACACAGACCAGACATTTTCATTGATTCATGTATTTAATGAAATCTTATTAAGACACACCTCACTACCCAGGATTTTTTTTTAAAAGCTTCCTAAGATAAATGTAAAGTCCACCCAAGGAAATTAGACTTATGGCCCAAATGCTTCAGATTTAAATTACAGTAGTTTATCCTGACAAGAACCAAGGAACAGTTGTCACATACAATTATTTTTAGAGGTACTGTTAAGCCATTCACACATTATGAGCTGCTGTCAAGCAATCAACAAACAGTGAGGGGGGTTGAGGTTTGGGAGTGTGGATGGGTTGTATTTTATCATGACAAAGCTTTTGAGCATTCACTATTCTATATTTGGCTATTTTCAACCCATCTCTAGATTATTGACAGAAAGTCTATTGTTAGTTAGGTAGGCCTCATGGGCAGTTTATCTAAACTGCCAAGTAGATAAAAATATGCCACTAGCCAACATATTTAAAGGGTTTATACAATCCTCAGGTTGCCTTATGTCACTGCTCCCAGGCAGGAAATACAATCTTCCTATTCTAAAACACAGGGTCCCTTTATTGCTCTTAAAAGTCCATGAAAGGAGATGCCCTATCCTATCAAACTATCTCACTTTGATAAACTCTGTCACAATCGCTTTTTTAAACCAATAGGATTTCAGTATTTAAATGACTTACTGTCATTGGTCAAAAGAGCCTGGGGGCTTGGTGTCACAATGCCCTTCCTATGACCAACAATACCAGCACCACTGAATAGGCCAGGCACAGGCTGAGCAGCTCACATACAGAGATATTCACAAAAGGGAAAGGACCTCCTGTTTTCATTAAGGTACAGGAAAAGGTCCTGCTGGAAAAGTTTTCAGAACCAGTAAAATATGATCTTTTGAGAACATGGGCAAGGTTCAAGTTAAGCCCAAAGTGAATTTGTCTTCATATGTCCACTTTTTATTAAACTGCAGGAACAAACACAAGGAACAACAGCCAAATGCTTACATCAATTTCAAAGAATTCTCCAAAAAGTGCTCAGAAAAGTGGAAGACAATCTCTAAGCATGAAAAGTCCAAGTATGAAGCCATAGCCAGATTGGACAAAGCACGCTACCAGAGAGAAATGAAAAATTACATTCCCCCACTGGGAATGAAAAAAAGGAAAAGAAGAAAGAAGGACCCCAAAGCTCCTAAAAGGCCACCCTCATCTTTTTTCCTCTTCAGGCGGGAGAATTATACAAAGATCAAAAGTGACAATCCAAATTGGTCCGTGGTAGAAGTGGCAAAAGTCCTTGGGGAGATATGGTCCAAAAAGTCAGAACAAGAAAAGCAACCTTATGAAGAGAAGGCAGCGCGACTGAGAACCAAGTACCACCAAGAACTCATGGCTTATCAGGTAAATCATGGTCAGGGATATTCAAGGAAGAAAGGGCCAGGGACCTCTGGCCTCCATCAGGACAGAAAGAAATCCAAGTCAGACAAGAGTGAAGACTATGTTCAATCTGATTCAGAAGGCGAGCTGGATTAGATGGGAAAAGACGAGTGATGAAAGAAAAATAAATGCCATCACACCGGTATATGTCTCCTTTCATTCTTGTCTGTGTCCTTACATATTGGTTTTCTATCTTGATTTAGTGTCATTGAACTTTGGGAATAGTTTGGAGGGCAGGAGGAGATGAAAAGAGGATCCAAGAAAAAAAGGATTGAAAGAAAGGTGTTTACTAACCCCCATCCCCCAATCCTATAGTTTTAAAGGAAATTTGGAACTTAAAAAGTTATGATCCACCACAGGGAAAGGTTACTTTTGTTCCTCTTCCATTTCCTTTTAACTTTCCTTTTGAAAATATTTGGAAGATTTCAGCTTACTAAATTGAAATTCCAAGATGATCTGCTTCCTCATCCAAACAGTGTGGTTCAGTGGGTTTTGATCAGGATCTAGTATCTCCAATGCATATTGATGTTTTGTAATTCTTTGGTCTGAGGTCATATTTGAACTCAGGTCCTCCTGAATCCAGGGTCAGTGTTCTATCCACTGTGCCACCTAGCTGCCCTGATTTGTAATTCTAATGCATAATTTTTGCATGACATGTTTCTAGACTCACATCCCACTGTGGACAACTTTGTACTTTAACCCCACCTTTAACAGCGATTTTGAAGATGACTTGATTGAAAAGAAAGGAACCTTTTGGGGAGATTAGACTGCTGCACTTTTATTGGGGTTGTGGAAGACAAAGAATGATATCCTCTAAAAGAAACTGGTCAATTATAGGGTTGTGCTAAAGTTAACATACACATGGGGTTATGTCTGACCTCTAAAGCAGGGAGAGGGTTTTCTTTTGTTTCTCTTCTATTTTCCTTTTAACTTTTCTTTTTTGAAATATTTGGAAGATTTCAATTTAAAATCCCAAAATGACCTGCTTTCTCACCCAGATAATATGTGGTTCTGTGGGTCCTGATCAAGATTCATTGTGTATCTCCAATGCTCAGTGATCCCCTATATTGTTGATGCACAATTTTTGTGTCTCATGTAACTAGACTCACATCCCACAGAGGACAACTTTCTTCTCAAACTCTATCCTAACAGAAGCTTTGGAGACAACTTGACTTAAAAGGGGTCTTTCTGGGAGATTAAATTGGACTCTTATCAGTCAGTATATTACATATATTAGATGATAGAAGAAAAAAGCAATGCAATAAACAAGAAAACTGATCCAATTACAGGGTCACACTATTTAGATGTTCCTTTTTAAAAACTGGTTCATCTACTTGACTCATTTATTTATACCCTTCATATTTATACAGTCCACAAAATTTTGTTTTATTCTTGTGTTTGCCCTCACTTTAGATGACCACTCAATCTCTTTTTATCCAAATGGCTAATTCTTTTCCTCCAAGACCTAGCTCAAAATCCCTCCCACATCTTTGCCTGAGGAACAAGCTTTGGAAGATGGAAAATAGCTAAAAATGTAGAAAATGAGAGATTTAAAAAAAAAGGTATGATGGATCTAGCATTCTGGTGTTATGTAGAAGAGACCATGAACTTAACCACTATGGGAAGAGGAGGTTGAGAAGAGGAGAAACCTTGCCCTGTCTTAAAAAAAGATAGATGATTCCTCTTGAGATTCCTTTCCAGATCTTTTGACATTCTATGATCATGAAGTTCCAGTTATATCAATTTGTCTTCTCAGACTATGTAATATATACCTTGAAAAGGTATTTTTCTGTTTTTATTCCTAGTTTCCCATATTGGTAAAGAATTATTGCTTGTGAAAATGAATTTGAATTATCCCTTCAGCTTGCATTTGGGAGGCTGAAATAGGTAGGTCATGAGACCATGACTAGATTTATTTTTATGATGGAAACTTTACTGGTTTTAAAAAATTGAATACTCAAATGATTAATGGTGAAGGCATGGGTATTTAAACACAGTTAAAACTGTCACTATTTCTCTAGAGGCTCCTGCTAGGGAAATGGAACTTCATTAACATTTGGGTTGCCCTACATTATTTTAGCAGAGCAACACTGAAAAGGATTATGAGTGTACTGGAAGCAGAATTCTGGTGAGTGTCCTTTTTAAGAAAATACAGAGTCAGGGAGAGTGAAATTTAGACCAAGACTAATGGGGAGAATAAAAACCAACCAACTCTAATATGCCTAGTGATTTCCATCTACAGCAGGATATCAAGCTCACAACCCTGATGGTCAGTTGTCAATGACTGTGTCCCAACCTTGCCATCCTTATCTTCTCCACCCCATCCTTCAACCCTGAAAAATTCCACCAAAATTATATAATGTGGGAATGAGAATAGATTCCTTAGTTGGGAATTCAAGAAATCTGAAAACTGAGTTTTGAATTCTACTGATTCTTTTATAAGGATTAGACTCTAGGTCAACTCTCTTAGTTACTAAGCAAGAAGGGTTCATGCTGATTTGAAGAAATCTCAGGTTTTCCCCATATTTGTACTAATAACTCCTGATTTTCAAGGTTCACAACATTGTTTTATGAGGTCATAGGAAGCTAGTAAACCAAGGCACTCTTGCTTGTGGACTATTTCCAGTGCTGCTTTATTTAAAAAAAAAAAACTCCCCTTTTTGATCCCCTTAGGGAGGACGCTGGAAAATAGGCCAGAAATGCAGTCAGGTCATATATTGATAAAAATGTCTTGAATTGGTTTGTGTGACCTTCTGTTTGGGATTTGCTCTGATGTGATGTGTAGCCATTAAGATATATACAGTGTCTTCAAAAGGAAAACTCATTAAATTGATTAAGAAGCTATTTTGTATACTAAGAAGTTGAGTTTCCATTTGTTTCTAGAGCCTCTCTTGATAAAAAAAAAAAATAGGTTCAAAGTTGGAGGTTAGGCATAGAGGTTGTAGCATGCCAAGTTAAAAAATAATTGAAGGAAGATTCTAAATTTGGAGGTAGAATGTAATAATAGGAAAGACGCCCATGTTTACTTCCTAATTTGTTGAAGTTTGACCCATTCTAGGTTTGATTAGCTTATAATTAGAAAGTAAACATTCTATAAATCTTATCTGTTTCTATAGATGTTATTCTATTGGGGAAAATGTGAAATAAAGGGGACTCTATCTCCCCTAAATAGCAAAAAGATTCTTTTGAAGAACCTTGTTTTGAAGAACCTCATAATAATCACTGCGAAGAGCGGTTTATGGTTACAAAGGGCATTATCATCTGTTGCCCACATCAGCTCTGTTAAAGGGTAAAGTTATAGTGTTTAAGTCTTAATTTTATAGATGTGCAGTGTTTGTTGCATCAATGGATTTGAATTAGGGAGACATGTTTGGTTAAAATGACTCTGCAAGTTGTCCCCAAAAGGCAATTAGAAGCACTAGGCAATCTGTAGATTGCAAAGAGTTTGTTTAGTTTTTTGTTTTGTTTTTTAGACTCAAATAGATCATAAAGCTGGAAGAGACCTTAGAAGGTCATCTGATCCAACCTTTTCATTTTACAGATGGGGGAAACTTGAGCTACCATGTTTACATACTGGTATAATGGGAAATACTAACACTGGATTTGATTTCACATTTTTGCAACACTCCTTTTACCTCATTACTATGTGGAGGTAAGAAAGGAGGGGGAAGAGGGTGGAGGGGGGGAAAGGATGATCCTTCTATAATGGAATTTAATTTAAAAAATAAAGATGATGTTTACGTTTATAAAATAAAAGGTACTTTTGTCACCTTATTCTTTTGAAGGAATCAGCAGATGTGGATTTACTCTTCCTTCTCCCATCCCCCACAAAAAAAGAGAAAAAAATTATCTGATCTATGTTTTGTTTTACCATATATGTGCATGTTGCAAAACTGTTTCAGTTTTGCTCCAGTTTGTTCTCTTGTCTTTTTATCCCTAGATCTGACTAGCCCAGTTATCACCTCTGGCACAGTTTCAGGCCTGTCCCACTCTTCGAATTCTCATTCAGAATCCTGGCAAAGATACTGGAGCACTATACTGGTGCCACCTAGCAGCCCATAACTGTAGCATAGTGAGTGCCTGCTGTAATAGTTGCTATTTAATAAAATGATTGTTGAGAGATTCAAATCCCTGTCTTGTTATTTAAGTAAACTATTGCTCCTACTTACTTTGGTCCTTAGATTTTTCATCCATGTAAAATGATGGACCTGAATGAACTGAGTAATATTTTAAATTTTCTTCTAGGTCTAAATCAAATCTTAGGTATACACTGTACTCGTTTTCCATACGAAGAAAATGAGCAATTTTCCACCATGAGAATTGTGACCTTAAAGGCCACAGAAACAATCCAAAATATTTAAATGAATACAGGCATACATTTGAATTATCAAATGAATCCACTATAACAATGCTTCCACAACAGACTCTTAAGATCCAAGATGAAGCACCCCTTGAGAAAGGGACCAACCAAAGAAATGCCCAATTGGGGACTGGGAAGTGGCTAAATAAATTTTATAGCAAATGAAAATGGAATAAACATTTCTGTTCTGTAGCAAATTAAGAACATAATGAACACAAAGGAGCATGAAAAGATTTACATGAACTTTAAGAAAACTATTCAAGGCTTTATAGTGATGTAAATTTAAAAAAGCAAAAAGAAGAGACCAAGAGAGATGGATGTAGGCAAACATAAAAAAATAGTAATAAAATTTTATTTTTATGACTAAGGGAACAATAGTTATAAGGAAAAGGACAGATTAAAGGAAAAGTCTGACTATCCATATTGATTCATACTCTTCCTTTGGAGTTGAAATAGTTCATGTCTCATGTCCTTTCTATCTCCTTCATGGCATAGGACCCTTTTTACTCTTAAGAGTGGCAATGAGCACTAGATAAAAGTATTGGAATTTGAATATTTTGATTCTTATTCCAGTTTTCTAGTGTTAACACCCCAGACAGCATAAAATAACAATAATGATTATACAATTTCTATACCAATATATTTAGATACAAAGTGCTTTCCTTAAACACTATCACTGTTAAAGTCACCCAAATAGTCTGACCTCCATTTACATGTCATACAAACTGGCTCAGTTGAGAGATAGTGATGGTGGGTCAACCCACATCTATTTTTTACTGCCGGAACAGGACTCAAACCTAGGTTACAGATTCACAGATAGGAAAAGAAAGGAACCTTAAAGATTCCATGATCCAATCCTTCTATTTTACAGATGGGGAAACTGAAACTCAGGGTGAAAGTGAGTTTTCTGAAAACATAGAAGTATACATGTTGAGCTTCGAGATTAAATTTTATTCAATTTCCCAACTGTCTATCAGGAACAACTGAATACTCTGCAGAAATCTCAGACTCAGCATGTGTTCCACACTGAACTCATCATCTCCCTCCCAATTTTCTTCTCTCCCTATGAACCTGCCAGTCTTTTTTACCTCACTTCTACTTTTTAATTCTCTACTAGGTAAGCAGATGAGATTAAGCAGGAATGGAAACCCACCCACTTAGAAAAGAACTGGGGAAGAAGATGATAAATGAAAATAATGATGTTTATCCTTCATAATTGAAGATATTGATATTGATTGATTTGAACAATGATGTTTTTTATACTTTTTTATACTGAAGGGAATGTTGTGCAAAGAAATCCTTCTCACTTATCCATACCAGAACCATTCCACCCCCATGGTCTGATCTGATCAGAACTAGGACTACTGGTGATGGTCTGGATGCTGTGTGACTCTCTTGACCTTTGAATTTGGTTTCTCTTCCTCCTGAATCAGCAAGGCACCTCAATCTCCAGTAATGCCAGGCAGAGTGCCAATATGTGATATCTCATGATTGATGGCAACTAAGCACCATGACATTTCAGCAGCATCAGGCTGCAACAGCAAAGCTAATCCAAACCTGTCTTGCAGTATGGTCTTTCCCCCTTAGACCTTTAAACAGCGGGAAAAGGAATGCTTGTTCTATAGATTTATACTGCTCTGCTCTGTATTCTGTATCTTACCATTCATAGGACATTATACTCCTCTGCTGTCAATACAATCCCTAGAGCTTGAACTCACCAGACATACCTGGAACCCTAACACTTTCCAAGAAACAGACCCCTTCCAGGGCAAGCCCATTCCAGGGGGGTCCCTGCCCTTCACAAAGAAAAGAGAATGCTCCCTGGGGGTGTGGGTTCCTACCTGTTTGGGAATCTCTTGGTGCCCATCTCTAACACTGTGGATTAGGTAATCTGAGCCTGACTTCCTTTGGATCTGCTGAAGGTAACAGAGGTCATCACCCATCCCTTGGGAATGGTACTTGCCTATCTTTCAGGACTGACTGACTGACCCCTGTTGACTTCAACTGCTGTTTACATGGGACCCATTTCCACTTCAGAAAAGCTCTCAGGCAAGAAGAAGAGGGACAGATGCTACCATCTCTGAATCCCTAAACCCTAGGCCAATCTGAGATTTTATCTGTTTATTTCATCTTTACAGCTTTATTTACTAAACCTGTAAAGATTTGGTTTGCAGGGCATACTTCTGCTGCCCCAATTCTCTTTTTACAAACGCATTCTTGGCTAGAGGCAAACAATCCATTTTACCTTTTTTACCTTTATTGTCATCCCAGAGGTTAATTAAAAATGAAATGAAACAAAACCATTCTTCCTATACATGGTACTACTCATTATGTAAATTGTATTTCCTCATCTGTCTTCCTTCTTGCCTTAGGATAGGACATTTCATCATGTGGTTGCTCTCACTTGGAATGTTCTGGTCTTCTCCAGTCAAGATATATCCTCCCCAAAATATACCATAATATACAATAATTCCTGTCCCTCTGAAGGTCCCTGGCATTTACCTTTAGCTTACAATTAAGTTCTTGATCATATCCTATTTAAAATCCTCCCATCAAAGATGGAACTAAAGGTCCCCTACTTATGGTAAAGCAATGGAATGGAAACAGTGGGAGTCTACTGATAAAGGAAATCATTGCTACAGAAATTGCAATATATTCATGCAAAATATGAATGAGTTTGTGAAACAGGGGAAGCTTATATGAACTGATGGAGAGACATAAGTAGAAAGTGAGAAAATATGTCCAATAACAAGTATATTAGGAGAAAAGCATTTAAATGGAATTAATTGTTGTGGGTCATCCTAAATGAACAATGTTGTCCCTGGAGGAAAGAAATGAAAGCATGTGTCTGGCTCCCCACTTTCACTGGAGATTGAAATATATATAGGAAGTATGTTGTTATATTGTCAGAAACTGTCAATGTGTCACTTGGTTGTCAGGTGCTAATATACAATAGTGTGCTCTCTCTCTCTCTCTATCTGCCTCTCATCCCTCTTTGCTAAAGGGAAAGTGCTGAGGAGAGGATGATGGAAGTGAATATATATATCATGAAAAAATTTAGGGGTGCTGAATGAGATAAGCTCTGATATTCCATGACTTCAAGGCACCATTATTCATTCACTTCACCCTGTGTACCAGTCAACTTTCTCACCTATGTCACAATCTCTTTGAGGACAAAAACTAGTTTTCCATCTTTTCGTGTTTATCTTGCTCTCAATTCTTTGCATATAGTAGGTGCTTTTAAATAATGCTTATTAAAATAATTAATTAAACACTTTCTGCTCCATTGCCTCCAAGATTTTGTCTGGATCTGGATCACATGCAGAGGGTACTTGACTTTTAAAAACTTGGTGGAATGCATGAATACATGAATATTTGAATCCCTGATTAATGATGAGGTTGTTAGCATGGGAGACGGAATTGTGTCAATACTTTACATTTTACACTGTCTCTGCCGAAATGAACTTCATGATCATTTGGGTCAGTTCCCAAATATTATTTTAACAGAACAACACTGATAGGATATATCACAATGTATTGGCTTTTAGCAATTGTTCTTTCAAGAATATAAAAAGGGAATAATTTAGAAACCTAGAAACCTTTAGCGAAAAGGAAGAAATGTCTAAAGATTTTTCTTTACTGCAGAATGTTATTGCAACTCATTCTGATTCTGTCAGACTATATTACAATAATTACAACTATTAAGGCAGTATGGGGTAGTAGATAGGGTGCTGAGCTTGGAGTCAGGAAGACATGGGTATGAGGCTCACCTCTAACAATAGTGTGTAACTTTGGGTACTTAACCTTCTTTGAGGCAACTTGTTAGATCTTATCTACCAAATCCTCTAGGTTCCAATTTATGTGGAGAAGTCTCACACTGAACCTAATCTATGCTGACAGTCAGACAGTAATAGACAGACATAGATAGCTAGTTAGCTAGATAGCTACATAGATAGATCCAGCGATCTATAGATAGAGATAGAGAGAGACAGACAGACAGACAGACAGATAGATCTCATCCTTTATTGGAAGCCTTCCCCAGCACCTCTTAATTCTGGTAGGTGGTGCTGTGGATAGATCAGTGGCTTTAGGTTCAGGAGGAGGGGAGGTCGAGTCACTTAATGCTGATTGCCCTGCATCCAGAGCCATCTCCAGTTATCCTGATTCATATCTGGCCACTGGACCCAGATGGCTCTGGAGGAGAAACTGAGGCTGGTGACCTAGCACAGGACTCCTCACTCAAAACTAATTCATGTGCTTGTCATGGCATAATCTACCTGATGTCGTGATCTTCCTCAAAAAATGAAGGACAAATCTTAATTCTAGTACCTTTCCTCTGTTAATTATTATTTATCCTGTAAGCCTGCTCTGTATATATTTGTTACACACATCTTCCCATTATGTTGTAAGCTCCTTAGTGCAGAAACTGTCTTTTGACTCTTTTAGTATATTGGACTGGATGTCTCTTTTTTCTTGGATTGAAGATCGCCTTGGAGCCCAAGTAGGATAGTTTGAAAGGACAATGGGTTGGTTATCGAAAAGAAAAGAAAACAAATTTGACCATTCTATCTGAAAGCTATATGTGATTCTATTTAAACAAATCCCAAATATGATATTGGAAAGTCCATTGGAGACTGTCTGTTCCCCATCTGACTCATTTTATTGAGCTGCTCCTACTGCTTACCAGAAGTGTTAAGCCTGGAGAGGTGAGGCAAAGCTCTGCCTCCTCTATTTTCCCTAACTGCAGGTCCTGGGTGCAAAAATACTGTGGATAAAAGGGAAATAAACAAAGCAGTAACTGTCCCTTTGGGGGGATTTTATTCTAAAGGGGGAAGACTGGAAATGGCTCATATTCTAAAAGAAGTTGGAAAGTAATGCTGAGAGGGGGCAGGTGGAAGGGCATGATGGATCTTTCCTGTATTTGTACAATAATTGCATTATTTAGCACTTAACAGATTATATAATTGCTTTGTCAGGTCTTGGGAAGCTGGCCTGCCAAAAGCCTTGTTTATAGATACTTTCAGTTCCACTTCTCTACCTGCATTGCTAAAAAAGGCCATTCTTTGATCATTGGCTTCCTCTGGAGTCATCTAGTGTTATCTAAGAAGGATCTCCTATTGGATGGCCTGTCCGGGACCACAGGGCCAGGTGGTTGCTGGGCCTTAGGGGTGGTATGTGGGCTCGCGGCCTCTTGGTCCCAGGGCTGGTGATCAGTCTGCTGTGCCACTCAGCTACCCTACAGCACATTTAAGAAGAGGGACAGAGTGAAAGGAGAGAGAAAATGTAGTATATGATATTGGGAAAGTACTAATGGAGAGAGTTGCAATCAGCAATGGTAATGATGAAAAAATATGGAAGTAGCTTTTGTGATGGATGTAACAAAAAGATGTGATCCACCCATGACAGACCTGGTGGTGTTGGAACACAGACTGAAGTACATTTATTATTATTATTTTTTTTTATTTCTATTTTTGTTTTTTCTCTTTCCTTTACTTTATTGTTCATGAGGGTCTATATTTTGGGGGGTATTGTGTTTACTCTTAAACAAGAATATTTTAGTATTGTATAAAAATCATTTGTACAAAAAATAAAAATAAATATAGTAAAAAAACATATTATTAAAAAAGAGGGATCTACTATTTCCAAATTTAATTAGCCCAGCACTGGGGGCAGCTCAGTAAGATGAAAGTCAGTTGGGGAATTGACAGACTCTGCTAGGTTTTTCACTAGCATGTTTGGGATTTACTTTAACAGGATAATGTGTAGTTATTAAGATGCAATGATCAAATGTTGTGTTTATGTGTGAGAGTGTGTGTGTGTGTATGTGTGTGTGTGTGTATGTGTTTCCCAATAGCCAAGACCACTGTCCTTTCAAATTGTCTTGCCTGGCTCCAATATCAGATCTCCAATCTAACCTCTTCTCTTGGGAGGAGATTAGTAAAAACAGTGATTGTAAGAGTTGAAACATCCCAGGAGGTACCAGTCTTGTACTGTCATCTGTGGTACAAAGCAGAGAAATAGGAATGGTATCTAGACCTTAGGAACCTTATAATCTGCTCTGTCTAGCTAAACTAAAATGAGGATTAGAATTGAAACTTGTACTCTATGCAACTAAATACATTTCTTTTTATTCTTCTTTGGAGGAAGGAGGTACCAATTTTCTTCTTTGTTTTTTAGTAAAAATTCCTTCAGAAAAACTAACATTAAGATTCATGAATTAATTATAATCTGTTTACATTTCTATACCAGTTTATGATTACAAAGGGGTTTAATATCTCATCTATTTCTTTTTTTTGCCTTTGTATTCCCATTAATTCTTCTTGAATGATTTAAGTAAACTTTCCCTTATCTAATGATGTAAGAAGTATAGGTATTATTGTCCTCATTTAAGAGAGGAGGAAAACTGAGGAACACTATGGTGTATATTGAGGAAGATTTCAGGATTTGGTATGATGAGACATTTGAGATTCAGTTTATGCTTGGCCCCAGAAAACAGAACTAGAAGCAATAGGTGGAAGGTAAAGATTGATAAATAGGGATTAGAAAACTTGAGAGCTATCTCAAAACAGAATGGGTAGCAGCTTCTTACCCCTCTCTGTGGGGTACATATTTATGGGGGTTTCCTTTTTCAGGTTGGATTAGTAGATCACTGAGGCTCCTTCTAATTCTGAGATTTCCATTTTGCAAATTCTGATCCAGATCTATTGTAGTGACTTAAAACAAGTCACTTTATCCCTCCCAGTCTTGGTTTTCCCAAATGAATGGGGTTAGATTAAATGAATATGCAAAAGATCCATAAGGTTTTTCTCATTTCTGACAGTCTATAAATTTATATTCTAGGAATGAGGTCTAGTTGCGACATGGACTGCTTTGTCATCAACAAGCATTTATCATGAACTTACTATTTGCCTAAGCACTTCTAAGTCAGGGGAGGATACAAAGAAAGGTAAAACTTTGCCCTTAAGGCATCTTAAAAGATGATGAGAGCATGCAAATGAACTAAGGTAGTTATAAAATAGATACTGAGTAAGGTGGAAGGTAATCTGGGGGAGAGAAAAAGGAGCAGCAGGAGAGGCCTCCTGAAGAAGGTGAAATTTGAAATGAACATTGAAGAAATCCAGGGAAACTAAGAGATTTGAGGTGAGGGGCCAGGGCAAAATAAGAAAAGAGATGGAGTATTGGGTTCAAGGAGTAGAAAACTGGCTCCTTTAGCTAGAGCATAAAATGTTCAAAGGGAAGTAAAAGGCCTGTCAAAGACTGTGATTATTCTACTTGAAAACTCTGAATTAATTTCCTCATCTATAAAATGAGGGAAGGGTAAAAGTTTTAAGAGGGATAGGGTCTGGTGCCATGATTTTGTTATTAAAGTGAATTCTATCAATGCAAATGTGTATCTTCTCTATAATTCATAGCCGTAATTGCCTGGTGGTTAGTGGGGGTTGAATGGTTTACCTAGCTAATTCTTACAATCAGTGTATGTCCCAGGTAGGACCTGAACCCAGCTCTTCCTCCCTTGTAAGCCAGTTCTCCATCTACTACACTATGTTGATCATCATCATCATCATCATCACTAACATCTGCATTGCTATTTTCAGGTTTGCAGAAGATTTTACATATATTTTCTCATTTGAGCCTGACACACCATCCAATGTAGTTAAGGCAGCAAAGGCAGAATTTTAAAAAATGAGAACTTTGATGCCAGCAGGCCTTGGTATGGTGATGCTGGAATGAGACAGACTCTAGATTTCCAGAGCCTAGTTCTTTTTACCCTATAATCACAGAAAGTTTTTAAGGAGGAAAATACTCTTAAAACCTTGAATTTACAATGTTGGAGAGGTTGTGGGAGGATTGGGACATTGATGCACTGTTGGTAGAGCCAGAGCAATTAAATGATCATACCCTTTGATCCAGCAATACCAATCCTAGGCTTATATCCAACAGAAATTTTAAAAAATGGGAAAAGTCACACATATTCAACAATAGTTAGATTTGTCATGGCAAAGAATTGGAAATTGAGGGGATACTCATCATTGGGAAATGACTGAATAAGTTACGGTATATGAATTATCTGGAGTACTATTGCTCTATAAGAAATCATGAATGGTCAGACTTTAGAGATGCATAGATAGAATTACACAAAACTGATGCTGAGCAAAAGGAACAGAACCAAGAGAACATCGCACACATGACAACTGTGAGTTGAACAACTATCATAGATGCAGTTCCTCTCAGCAGTTTAGAGATCTAGGATAACCCTGAGAGACTTGTTATGGACAACACCATCCTCATCCAGAGGAAAACAAAAAAGACAAAACAAACAAAAACCAGAGAATCTGAATGGATACTATGTTTACTTTTTAAAAAAACTTCTCTTATGTTTTTTCTGTTCTATGGTTTTCTTTCTTTTCCCTTAGTTCTAAACAAAATGACTAATAGGTAAAAAAAGTTAAACACAAATATATACATATATATATATATATATATATATATATATATATATATATATATATACAACTTTTACTAGACTTAGATACTGAGGGGAGGGGGTAGGGAAGGAAGAGTGGCAGAAAAATGTGTTTCATAAATATGCAAGTAGATGATGCTGAAAAACTTCCAAAACATGTAATTGGAAAAAATAAAAAAGTTTTAAAAAATGGATTTAACAAGTCCAAGTCAACAAACAGAAATCATTAAGGCCTTTCCCTTTTGGGATCCTGAAATGAATGATGGAAGATCTAGAGATAAGATATAATTTTAAGATTATTGGACTCTGAGCTGGGACTCAGGTTTCTCTTCAGTTAAATGATCCCTATGTTGATATAAATCTAGGAGTCTGTGACGAGCTAGAAGGGAAGAGAAAAAAGCCATCAATAATCCATTACCTCTCCCCATCTCTGCTCCTATATTCACACATCTTACAAATAAAGAAAATTGTAATTACAGAGGTTAAAGCCACCCAGTTGGAACCTGTGTCCTCCAAATCGCTAATGCTCTTTCCTCTGAGTTATACTCCTACTCTTATAATGCTGTGGGATAGAGAAGGGAAAGTGTGTGTGTGTGTGTGTGTGTGTGTGTGTGTGTGTGTGTGTGTGTGTGTGTAATGGAATAGGAGAGGAAAGCAGGGACTTTGTTTTATTTAATTTTATCATTTTCTAGTTTCAAAAATCACATGGCCAAATTGATTTAATTATAGTGTGGCCAATCACTTTGAGATGACAAACCTTTCCATAAAAAAAATTTATGGGAAAACATGGAGAAAAACTGTACAGGTATTTAAAGGGTGGATGAGTTGCTATCTGCTCCAGTGGAGGGAGTTCCTACATCACAATGCTAGTGAAATGTTTGATCATGTCATCTGAAGAGTTCCTAGGGCTGCTAGCACCATCTGCTGCCAAATATGGAGAACAGCAGGACTAGCTAGCCAAGAGAGGAGAAAAGCTTTCACCCCACACAGGGAAATGGGTGGCTTTCCAACTTAGGTTAAAAAGCTTAAGCAAAGGTTTTTCAACTTCTTTTTGTATCATGACTATCTGATGACCAATCTTTTCTCAGAGTAATTTTTAAAATAATTTAAGAAAATGTTAAGTTTGGGGTAGAAATTATGAAATAAAGCTATATTTTTGTTTCCATATAAGCTCATGGACTCTCTGAAATCTCTTCGTTGGATCACAATTTAAGAACCCCTGCTTATAGGCACCTCTTCCTGGAGAAAAACAAACATTTCTCATACATGATCTCAGAGTACTAGGAGATAGTAACTAGATTTGCCATTTCATTGTTACTGGGAATTTTTACTACAATTTTACTAGTTCAGGCTAAGTACTTTCTAGTCTTAAAGACTTGCCTAGAAGAAAATTTAAATGTTATCCAGAACTATATAACTGCTAATATGTAGTTAAAGTAAGATTTGAACCCTGGTCTTCTTGGCTGGAAGGTCAGTTCTCATCAATCTCTCCTTGTCTATTGGATGCATCTCTATTCTCCAATACCTCCTCTCCTTTGTTTCCTTTACTCAACTCACTAAAACTCTTCATCCCCATTATCCTATATCTCTCCTCCCTTTTTTCATGGCTAAACTCCTGCTATCTATAATTGGTGACCAAGCTCTCTCTCTCTCTCTCTCTCTCTCTCTCTCTCTCTCTCTCTCTCTCTCTCAAACTCTGCGGTCTGGTTTTTTGACCTGAAACTTCTTTCTAAAACTATCAATCAGAAGGTTATTGTAAGAGTCCATATGTGAGGTGATGAGGAAGCAGAGGAAGTGTCAGAGAGCATGTGAGGACACATAGGTTGCAAACCTGAGTGACTGGTAGGATGGTGGAGACCTATATAATAATAGGAAAGTTACGAAGGTAGTTTTAGGGGAAAGAAAATGTTGAATTTGAGATGTCCAATAGGTAGTTGTAGATGTCATCAGAGAACTTAGGGATGGATAGTAGACTTGAGAATCATCACCTATCAAAGGAAATTGTCTAGAGAGAAAAAAGGGTCCAGGTAAGAGCCTTGGAGAACATCATAGCCTTTTCTTAATCACCATCCTTACTGATTTCTTTGCATCCTTTGACACTGTTGATCACCATCTTCCCCTTGATATCTACCCTCTTGTCTCTGAGTGTTTTTGTGATTCTCCTGATTTTTCTCCTACCTGTCTAGAATCTTTCTTCTCAGAATTCTTTCCTGGTTCATCCAAGCAATTCTCACTATCCAGTGTTGGTCCAACCATCAGAGTTTTCTTTCTCACCTCCCCCATATTGTTAACTCCTCCTGTTACTGTCTAGACCAGGGTATCAACATCCTCCCAGACTTGCAAATTAGATGTCCTTGATTCCTCTAACATTCTCATTTACTACAAATTCTTTGAATTTGACTTTTTGCATTATCTCTTACATATGCCTCTTTCTCTCTTCTGACACTCACCTCATATCTAGACTATGACAATAACCTGGTAAATCTTTCTGCCTTAAGTCTCTTGCCCACTCACTCTAGTTCATTTACCAATTGACTCTCAAAGTGATCATCCTAAATATTGCTCTGACAATGCTAATCACTCACTGATAGATCAATTTTGAAACATATATATATAATACACATATATATGTATGCATTTATATTTTGTAATGTGAACTCCTTGAGAGCGGGGATTGCTTTTTTGTCTTTTTTTATCTGCAGTGCTCAACACTATGCCTAGGACACAGCAGGCATTTAATAAATACTTGTTGTTTTGACTTGCTTGACTCTTGCATCCATTTCATCATGCAGCTCCCTATGGGAAACCCTCTAATACTTTAAGGAGAGAAAGACAGGAGTTATTATTTCCATTTCCAAGATTAAATGATCGGTTGCAGGTCACACACCAAGTCACAAGGTGGTGGAGTTGAGGTCTTCTTTCTATCTGATTTTTTTTTTATTATAAGTAAGAGATTTTGTAAAGCCTGTCACATTTCATATGAAACTTGGCCTGTCTCTAATGCTGGAGGGAAATCAAACCATTCCTTTGCTTCGATGAAGTACTGGGATTTACTGTCCCATCTGTATGGTAGAAGGAGGCCAGCCCCATTTTAGGGCACTCTGACTGGTCCAGGAACAGCTTGGCTGGCCCCATCAACTCAGCTGTGTTTGCACTCACACTGGCAAAGGGAGTCCCACTGTGACCATTTGGTTCTTTGGTGACTATTGCTGATAATTACAGATAATAAAAATTTAAAGTACCAAGAAGTCTCCACTTACTGAAGTGTTTACACCAGGGCCACTCAAGTGCCAATAGGTTCCTGATGACTTGGGTTGTTCATGGGAGGGAAATTAAGACCCTGCTGCCAGAACCCAGAGGGGAAGTGCTGTGTGTAGAGCCTTCTGAAGATAAAGTTGCCAATGCCTGTGATAAGTGATATCATAGAGATATCATTTTGTACTGGAAAGGACCTCAAAAGCCATTTAGTCTAATTCTCTCATTCTTCACATGAAGAAATTGAGACCTAGGAAGTGTAATGGCTTTCTCAAGATCTTACAACTTTCTTAAGTAGGAGCTACACCAATGAGTGGTTACTCCCCAACATGCTGGTGATTGGGTTGATATCTGGGCCATTTCAGGTAGTTCTTTTATTTTTAGTGTTACTTTTTTATGTTTAAATTTAATTTTTCCCATTGAAAATATTTTCTTTCTCTTCCTATCACCATTAGAAAAAGAAAGCCCTTATAACAAATAAACATAATCAAGCAAAATAAATTCTCATATTACATGTGCCCTGGTTTGTATCCTGAATCTATAACTTTTTGTTTGATCATCATTTCTCTGAAACTGGGGGCAGCTCTTTTACAATGTCAAACAAATCAATCACGTGGAAAGAAAAGGCCTTAGAGGCAAGATCCAGCATGGTCTATTTCCCTAAACTTCTGCCATGTTATAAGCTGTATCAGTATCTCTTTTCAAGGAGATTGTAGAAAAAAAATTCTACCAATATTTCTACTTTTTCCTTGGTACTGGCTGAAATAAGTGCCCAAGAGGAAGAATAAGACTACCCCTTGTCTCCAAATGTCCCAGAGTACACTATACCTCCCACTAACTTTTCTAGTTCCTACCACCCCAACTCTTACATTCTTTGGCAGCCATAAGGGTTTTATTCCAAATTCTTGTGGTCCTCTCACCCTGGGTGAAAAAAAAATCTTTCTCTATCATACTGCCTTGTTCCTTTCTACCTTTAAATCTGTTTGAGAGTCATGATTTATAATGATGATGGGGGGAGGATGATTATGATTATGGATCAGCATCTTCCTCTTCCTCCTCCTCACCTACCATTTGCTAACCTATATAAACAGGTGACCAATATTTACTTTTCTATAATGTTAAATATTTTAAGTTAATTCCATCTATGAATCATCTTAGTCAATAACTATATTCCTAGATTATAGTAAAAAAATTTCACTGTCTGGTAAGACAATTTCCTATGATTTTTTAGCAAATTTAGTCAGGCAAATCATATAAAGATCCATGTAACTGCAGAATTGATCAATGAGACTTCAGTCCTTAGAACATGAAAATTCACATGGAAGGTTGGTACAAAACCCTCCACATCAGACTACATGGAGGGATCTCTTTCTGTTCTCTTTCTGTTTACTCAATTTGAATGTCTTTTAATCAACTGTAAATTAGTGTATACTAAAACGTTTTAAAAAGACCTCTCTCCCCCTCTGTTTCTCTCTGTATATCTCTCTCTTTGCCTATCTCTATCTCTTTTCTTTCTCTCTTGTGCTACTTCTCAATCTCCTCTCTCCTCTTCTCTCTCCTTTCAGTTCTCTCTCTTTTCCTCTCCATTTCTCTTCTTTCTTTCTCTATCTCTCCATGTCTGTGTCTCCCCATCTCCCCCTCTCCCTATCTCTGTCTCTGTCTGTCTGTCTCTCTCAGATATATATATATATATATATGCATACACACATGCATATATATCATATATTATATATATGATAATTATATTATATATTATATATATGAATGAAGAAAGGAAGAAAGAGGAATACTATTCACCACTGGGGTGGGAAGCAATGTTGGTGATGGCAGCAGCAGCAATATCAGCAATTTCTCGTAAGTATCTTACTTTCCCTCACTATCTGCCATGTGACCAGGAATATATGTTTGTTTCTTTGTGTTGATTCTTTCATGATCTTAGGTGAATAAGCATCCAGGTTGTTACAACCCAAATTAACATCAAAATTTTTTCTCAGCAACCAGAACCAGTAGCAACAAGTCTTGTAAAGAACCATCCCTGCGGAATGATCTATAAGATTGTCCAATAATGAAGTGATCTAACAACTGAGACACCATGTCCTGCAATCAAAGGGGGAGTGACTTACTCATCAGGCTCTGCTACACCTAGAAGAAGGGAACAAAAGACTCCCAAGACCAAGAATCAAAAAGTACCTGCACACAAGTTTTGGAGACAGGGGATGTTTATAGAAATTATTTTGAGTCTACTTTTCATTTGTAGAAGAAAAAGTACACCTTCATGTTTCGAGACATGTTGTTATATTTGGTCCTTCCTATACCTTCTTAATAGATATTCCTTTGAAAAACCTAATTTATGTTCATTAGTTCACTGATATGGGGTAATTATTCTGTTAAATGATATCAGGGTATTCCAGATGAGGATTTATAAGCAATAACACTAGAAGCCCAAAGCCCTCAGGGTTATTTCCAGAACCCTGAGAAGAGAAATGGTTAGCAGTTCAATAGAGACCTAATCTGCTAGTATAATTATATATTGGAGAAATCAACTTGTAATATATGCTACAATAATCAAGAGCTCTCTTATTTTTCATTGTTTTTTGGAGGTAATCCTGGATTTGTTGGTGGAGTATAAGACTTAAGCATTTGTATCAGGCTAGTTAGACTTTGTGTATGTTCCTGGCAATGATCTTATCTGAGGACCAGATTGATTGGGTTTGAAGCAGAGATTTGGCTTATTGCTAGGTAATAATTTTGTGTATGTGTGTTGTGTTGTGTGTAGTATATAGTGGCAAGGAGACTAGCATCTCAAAATCACATGAAGCAACTATGTGTCTTGCTAGAAAAATATTTACATGATAGATTGAGGAAGCTCCTTAAGGACAAATTTTTTTCCTTCATATCTCTTTGACCTAGCCACAATGTCCAAAAGTAGAGTCAAATAAATGGTGATTGTACTGAATTGAATCATAATTGATATTCAGTACACATTACTATATTCAGAACTGTAAACTCAGGGATGGGAACTAAAAGGAAAAATTATATGGCATACATATACTTTGAACTCTTAAGGTTTAATGTCTGAGGATACAGGGCATGCTTAGAAAGAAACAGCAGAAGGAAAAATGAACTAAATGTTGAAAGACGTATCAATATGAAGAGTCAGTGAGTAGTGTGGTTGGTATAGTGTGGTGGAAGAAATAGTGCATCAGAAGCCCACAGAAAATATGAATCCTGTTTCTACTCCTATCATTCATGTGAATATGAAACAAGGCACTTCTTAATTAAGATTTGTCTTTCTTGTCTGTGAAATGGGGATAAGCTGCACGTACTTCCCAGAGGTTGCTATTCTTGGATTAAATGAAATAATACATACTAAGTGCTTTGGAAACTGAAATGCTGTATTAAAGATGGATACTCAGGTTTGAACTACTTGCCTCACAGAGTTTTGAGGAAGTTGTTTTACAAAAGTAGGTCATAAAGCTGTCAAAGTACATATAAGAGTTAGTATTTTAGGTACAAGAGGGAAAAACGAGATTGGAAGAGACAACTGGGAAGGATATTATAGCTGGACCTCTAAATGTAGGTAAGGTTTTTATAATTGACTATGTGTTAGGAGTCAGGTATTGGATTCAAGAGGGTGAAGAGCATGAATATAAGTGTCCAGCTAGGAAAAGGTAGGATTTATTCAAGGAACAATCTTCAAAAATTATGCTACCTGCTGGGGCAGGTGGCACAGTGGATAAGCATACTGGCCCTGGAGTTAGAGGAACTGAGTTCAAATCCTACCTTAGAGACTTAATAATTACCTAGCTGTGTGACCTTGGGCAAGTCACTTAATCCCATTGTCTTGCAAAACCAAAAATTATGTCAACTACTTTAAATATATGCTAATTACATCTCTCTTTTTCTCTCTCCCCTACCCCTCCCACTATTAGAATGGGAAGTTGTGTGAGGGCAGAAATTTCATTCATGGGTCAAACATCACTGTCATTTTCAGATGAAAAAATTAAAGCTATTAAAGCTATATAGTCATATAAAAATAATCTAAATCACTATTGAGTAGATAAATGTAAATTAAAACAACTCTGAGATACCTCTTCACACCTATCAGAACAGGGAAATGTTGGAAATATTGTGGAAAAACTGAGATACTAATGTATTGTTGTTAGAACTGTGAACTGATCCAACCATTCTGGAGACCAATTTGGAACTATGCCCAAGGTATAAAACTGCATGCCCTTTGATATAGCAATACCAATAGGTCAGTATGCTGAGAAGATCATAAAAAAGGACAAGAACCCACCTATACAAAAATATTTGTAGCAGCTCTTTTTGTGGTGGCAAAGAATTGAGAATTGAGGTGAAGCTCATCAATTGGGGAATGGCTGAACAAGTTGTGGTATATGAATGTGATAGACTGGCGTTGCTCTGTAAGATATCATGAACATGCAAATTTCAGAAAAATCTGAAGTTTCATGAACTGATGTTGAGTGAAGTGAGCAGAACCAGGAGAATACTGTATACAATAATAGCAACATTGTGAGATGATTAACTATGATTCATTTGGCTCTTGTCAACAATAAAGTAATCAAAGACAATTTTAAAAGACTTGTGATAGAAAATGTCATCCACATCCAAATCAATAACTACAGAGTTTGAATGGAGATATAAGCATACTATTTTTATTTTTCAATTTTTTCTTTCTTGTGGTTTCCCCTTTTGTTCTGATTCTTCTTTCACAGCATGACAATACAGAGATATGTTTGACATGATTGTTCATTTACTGAATCAAATTGATTGGGGAGGGAAGGAAGGGAGAAATAAAAATTTGAAATTCAAAATCTTACCAAAAATGAATGCTGAGAATTATCTTCACATGTAATTAGAAAAAAAATAGAAAAAAAAAACACTGTCTAGAAAAAGCTTTGACTAAATACCACCATGTCCTGTCATCTATAATAATCTAGATGAGAAGAGATCAGGGTCTGAACGAGAGTATTTGCAGTAGGATGTAGAGAGATAGATTGTGAAGTTGTGAAATATATTGTGGAAATAGCCATGACTGGTCTTGATTACTTGATTTGACATTTGGAATTAGGGAGAAGGAACAATGAAAAATAATAACAAAGTAATAATCTGGGATACTGGGAGAATGATCAACACATTAACAGAAATAGGGAATGGACAGGTTTAAGAGTATAGTGTCAATGTAAGAGTGTTGGATCTGGGTTCAAATACTAGCTCTGTGACTTATGACATGGTGTGACCTTGGACAAATCACACTCATCATTGGGCCTCATTTCTTTATCTGTAAAGGAGAGGGTTGGACTATATGCCCTAAAAGTTTTCTTCCTAAATCTGGGATACTTGAAGTAGACAGATACTAACCTTTGGGAGTGCCTAATCTTAGAGTATTTAGAATCTGGTAATACACTGCACTCATTCATTATACATCTGGCTAGCCAAGAGAGGACCACAGGCATTGTTAATATTTAAAGAAAGGTGTAGGATTATCTTTTAGTGTACTGAGTACCTTTAGGGTATATTCTTCTACAATATTCCTCATCCTTCTTAGTGGACCTTATAGAAAAGCTGGGGAGAAATCATTGTTAAATTTTCAGTGCAGACATTAACACTTTGGGAATTGGCAAATGCTACAAATCAGTTTTGATTTAATGTTTTCTTGATTGCCTAGATGTAAGAAAATTATGGGGGGGGGTGGAGCCAAGATGGCGACAAGAAGGGATTGAGGGTCCCAGTGAGGCATTTCTCTTACTCAAGGTAACCTGGAAAAGAGCAGAAAGGCTCTGCTCCCCAGGATTGGAGAGGTGGCCCACCAGAGGGGTGGCCCGCCAGAGCCAAAGAACCTCAGCTTCCCAGAGGCAGCCCCAGGGTTCTGGGAGTCTCAGCTCACAGCAGCGGGGGAGTCTCCTGAGCTGCACCCTGAGGAGCAATGGGCACAAAGTGGGGGAACAGTGGAGGACCTCTGCCAGGGCAAGCACATGGAGCCCAGCCCTCAGGGCACACAGCTAGCAGCATGGTCTTTCCCCAGCCCTGATCCAGGAAACAGAAGCAGGCAGAGCTGGTAAGCAGGAGCCCCCAGGGCATGAGCCCATTGAGCTGAGGGAGGGGAGTGAAGAGAGACTGCAGAGCTCTGTCCTCTGCCTCTGGAACAGGACTCTGGGGCTCTGACCACATTCAGATCCTGATAGCAGTCTAGGCCCCACCATAGAACAGCAGCCCCCCACCTCAGCCCCACGGCAGAGGGAGGTGCTTATGGTCATTCACAGACCAGGAGGGAGGACAGAGGCTCACACACTGAGACCCTTGTGGGAGTGTCCCAAAAGGTCAAGAAACACCCCAAACCAGGCCCAGGCTAGGAAAATGAGCAAGCAGAGAAACAAAAAGAAGACTATTGAGAAATATTTTGCAAATGAGCCCAAGAAGGACCAAAATACTCAGTCTGAAGATGAGGAAGCACAAGCTCCTGCATCCAAAGACTCCAAGAAAAGCAGAAATTGGGCTCAGGCTATGACAGAGCTCAAAAAAGACTTTGAAAATCAAATGAGGGAGTTGGAAGAAAAACTGGGGGAAAAAAGGAGAGAAATGCAGGAAAAACATGAAAATGAAGTCAGCAGCTTAGTCAAGGAAATCCAAAAAAATGCTGAAGAAAATAGCATGCTAAAAACCAGTTTAGGTCAAATGGATAAAACAGTTCAAAAAGTTATTGAGGAGAAGAATGCTTTAAAAAGCAAAATTGGCCAGATGGAAAAAGAGATAAGAAAACTCTCTGAGGAGAACAAATCCTTCAGACAAAGAATAGAATTCAGGGAGATTGATGAATTTAACAGAAATCAGGAATCAATACTTCAAAACCAAAAAAATGAAAAATTAGAAGAAAATGTGAAATATCTCATTGAAAAAACAACTGATATGGAAAACAGACTTAGGAAAGATAATTTAAAAATTATTGGAATACCTGAAAGTCATGATCAGGAAAAGAGCCTTGACATCAAAGAATTACTACAGAAAAATTGCCCTTATATTCTAGAAGCAGAGGGCAAAATAGAAATGGAGAGAATACACCGATCCCCATGAGAAAGAGATCCCAAAAAACCAACCCCTAGGAATATTATAGTCAAGTTCCAGAACTCCCAAGTAAAAGAGAAAATATTACAAGCAGCCAGAAGGACACAGTTCAAATATTGTGGAGCTGCAGTCAGGATCACGCAGGACTTAGCAGCAGCTACATTGGAAACTCGTAGGGCTTGGAATACAATATACCAGAAGACAAGAGAGCTTAGAATGCAGCCAAGAATGAACTACCCAGCAAGGCTGAATGTCCTCTTCCAGGGAAAAAAGATGGACTTTCAATGAACCAGGGGAATTTCAAATGTTCCTTTTGGAATGGCCAGAGCTGAACAGAAGGTTTGATCTTCAGATACAGGACTCAGGTGAAGCATGGAGATTGGAGGAGAGGGGGGAAATATGAGGGACTTAATGAGGATGAACTGCATGTATTCCTACATAGAAAAATGACACTGATAATACTCATATGAACCTTCTCAGTTAATAGAGCAGGTAGAGAGAGCTTTTATAGTTGAAGCACAGGAGAAAGCTGAATTCAAAGATAAAATATAGTGTAAAAATGGAATCAATAGAAAAAAAGGGAAATGGAATGGGAGAAAGAAAAAGGAGAGGGGGAATAGTCCAAGATATTTCACATAAGATTTTTTTTATTACAATGAGCTATTGCAATGATATGGAAGGGGGAGGCAAGGGGGAATGAGGGAAACTTTGCTCTCATCAGAGATGGCTAGGAGAGGAGACACCAAATATACTCAATGGGGTATAGACATCTGGAGTAAGAAGGAGGGGGGAGCAGGGGGAAGGGGTAGGGATGTGAATAAAGGAAGAGAGGATGGACCATGGGGGGAGAGTGGCCAGATATAACACATTTTCTTTCTTACTTCTTGCAAGGGGCTGGGAATGGAAGGCCTGCCCAGGACCACAGGGCCAGGTGAATTCTGGGCCTAAGGGGTGGTATGGGGGCTTGGGGCTTCTTGGCCCCAGGACCAGGGATCTGTCTGCTGCGCCATTCAGCGACCCTACAACAGAGTCATAGTAAAAGGACAGAGAAAATAGAGTACATGGTAGTGGAGAAATAAGAAAGGAGGGAGTTGCGATCAGCAATGGCAACATTGGAAAAATATGGAAATAACTTTTGTGATGGACTTATCATAAAGAATGAGATCCACCCATGACAGAGTTGTTGGTGTTAGAACAAAGACTCAAGCACATTTTTTTGTTATTATTATTTGGGGGAGGGTGCAGGGCAAGTGGGGCTGAATGGCCTGCCTGGGGCCACATAGCTGGGTGATCTTTGGGTGTCTGGGGCCGGATTTGGACCCAGGTGCTCCTGGCTCAAGGGCCAATGCTCTGTCTGCCACCCAGCCACCCCTACTATTATTACTATTTTATTTTATTTTGGGTCTTTTTTTTCTTTCTTTTTTTTTGGTTTTTGCAGGGCCGTGGGGATCGGGTGGCTTGCATGTCACATGGCTGGGTGATTGTTGGGTTTAAGAGGCTGGATATGGACTCGGGTGCTCGTGGCTCCAGGGCTGGTGCTTCATCCATTGAGCCACCTGGCCATACCTACAATTATTACTATTATTATTTTTTTATTTTAATTTTTTTCTCTCCCCTTTACTTTTTTCGCCCAAACAAGTCTATCTATATTCATGGGGGAGTAGGAATATTTTGTTTACTTGTAAACAAGAATATTTTATTAATGTAAAAAAAACATTTGTACAAAATGAGAATAAAAAATAAATTAAAAAAATTATGGAGAAAATGTGAATAATATAAATTAAATCCAATAGTTTGCCCTATCTAAATTATTCCCCTCTCAGAGACTTGGTTGTTGAACATTTATCAACATACCACTATCTAGCAGTGTTTCAAAGGTTCTGAAGAATCACAGAACCAACTAGACTTATTACCTATTTTTTTCAAGGCATGAACCCTTTATCCCAGACTCATTAATCTTATCTTATTGTATTTTGAATATACCTTGATATCCCACCCCAACAGGTAAGTCCTGTAAAAATCCAAAGAAAGATTTGTCTCTATATAGTAAGGTTATCTAAATGTTCCAATTCTCAGATGACACTGTGCAAGAGAGAAGAGAATGGCTGGACTAAGGGTCAGTTCAGACCCAAGTTCAAATCTTTAATCTGACATTTATTAACTCCTCAGTCCTTCAGGCACCTCCTTAACACTCTAATCTGCAGGGGAAATGAATGGAATTGCCAGAGGATATCCTCACTGGAATTCCTTTAACCCAGGAAATCACAGGTCTGGTGAAAAAAATAGGATGATAAACAACCTTAATACCCATCTCTTAGGGTTGTGAGAATTAAATGAGAAAATATTTGTCAAATGTTTAATAGTCCTTAAAGTACTTTATAAATGGGAGCTATTTGTATTATTCATTGCATAAAGCCCAAGATGCTGTTGAAAAGCCTTCCCTGGTGAAATACACAATGTAAAAATATCAAGTCTAACCATTCACATGGCAGAACTAGGTGGATGAAATATATATATATATATATATTATCTAGATTATTCTTATGATAACAGGCTTATCATTGCATTATCTATCAGTCTTAGAGGTATCAAGATGGGCAAATGTTGAACCAAGAGTCAGGAGAACCTAAGTTCAAATCTGGACTTGGATCCTTACTAGCTATATAATCCTGGGTAAGTCTCTTAATTGGGTTTACCTCAGTTTCCTCATCTGTAAAATAAACTGAAGAAATAAATGGCAAACCACTTTGTATCTTTGCCAAGAAAATCCCCACAGACAATATGGTCCACAGGGTCATAAAGAGTCAGATGTGACTAAATTAATTAAACCACAACAAATGTGCACCCCAATAAATGTGCACCTGATATTCAGGGACCAACATATTCAGGTACCATAGAGGGGCAATTAATTGAACCAAGAATTCATAAGAGGTAAAGTTTTGGTAATATTGCATCTGAAAAATCTGTAGTCATTTCATTGATTTCCCAGATGCTCCTATCTGTTTAAAATCAAAAATCACACATTGATCTTGTGTGACTATGGATCAGAAAACAATGGAGAATTAAATTACAGATAACCATAAAGACAACAAAATTAAGTATTGTTGAGTTTGAAAAGGATATGGTTGTCATATACAACTTGTTCAAGAGTAGTGATGCTTAAGACATTATTGAAGAAATACATAACTGACAAAGTGGATGATCTGGTCATGCAGCAGGAATTGTAGGAACCAGAAGGACAGCCTGGGTGGTATCTGCTGGGACCAGCATATCAGGTCTATGTTTCCCCCACTCCCTCCCCCAGATTTGTGAGAAAACATGGCAAGAAAAAAATGCACAGGGTGAGAAGGAACAAATAGATTGTGATCATGATCCTTCAAAATATCAAAAAAAAAAAGATTATAGAAAAGAACAAAGTCATTACAAAAATATTTCCAAGGGTCCTTAGTTTATATTACCAAGTGAACCTTACTCATCAGTTCTTAAATGAAGACCTTGATGAGCCATGATCATTATCTAGTCTCTCTATCAAAATGTAAATATTTAAGCCCATAAGTAAGAGAAATTTAGGCACTGTCAGCATTTATAATCAAGGCAAATCTCCCTGTTAAATTTCAATCACTCATCATTCCAAAAAATACCAATTAAGAATCCAAATGTTTCAAAGGTATCTTAGTTTACACTAACAAGTTGCTAGTCATGACAATAATAATGTAAAGAGGATTCTAATGAATGAATTTTCAAATCTTTCTCTCCCATCTGATGCTGACCAATCCAAGAGCATTTATCAAAAGTCTTATTAAATGTAAGTCACTGAACTAAGTACTGGCAAGACAAATCTCTCTGTTTCTCTGTCTGTCTCTGTCTCTCTGTATCTCTCTCTGTCTCTGTCTCTTTCTCTATCTCTCTCTGTTTCTGTCTCCCTCTGTCTCTCTCTGTCTCTCTCTCTGTCTCTCCCTGTCTCTCTCTCTCTGTCTTTGTCTCTCTCTCTCTCTGTCTCTCTCTCTCGCTCTCGCTCTCGCTCTCGCTCTCTCACTCTCGCTCAATGAAACAATCTCTCCTCTCAGGGATAGGAGTCATTTATGTAAATTTCAAAGTTTGTCAAGGACTTTACATACATTATCTCACTTGATATTCTCAGCAAACCCGTGAAATACAGGAATTATTCTCCCCTTTTTCACTTATTAGGAAACTGAGACTTAGATTAAGAGCTATATCTAGTCATAAAAATTGTGTGGAATTTATTGACATCTTTTGCAGCATGGTCCCATTTGGCAATCCGGTGAAATTTATGGATCCCTTCTCAGAATATTTTTAAATGCATAAAACAAAGCAATATAATTACAAAGAACATTAATTATATTAATATACAAAATCAAAGTTTTCCAAAATATCAACACAAGACAAGTTAAAACCCTTTAATGAGTGTTAAAATAAGAAAGCCCAGGGCTCTGTCTACTAGAATGCTCTGTTCTCAAGCATTTGTATAAAATATGTGATAAAATACATATGTGATTATGCTTACATGGAAGAGTTGGATAGAGAAAAAATGGAAGGGATGGTATTATTATTCTAAGACTAGAACTTAGAACATTAATAATTATGGCTTTTTCAAACAATATTCTCTTTATTAATGAAAGAACATTTATGTGGGACTAGTTACTACATAAATCTACTTGCTACCCATCAGATCAAATCTTCATTTCTCCACTTGGAACTCAAGGCCTTCCATCAGGGTATTCTTTGACTCTCTCTCTAGTCTCGTGTCCTCCTATTCTCCAACATAGCCTTTCTGTTTCTCACTTTTCCCCACATATTTCAATTAATCAATATTCCTCAATTAGGAAATACTCCTTAAACCCTACTTACAAGTAAGGAAAAACACAGCCTCAGAAGAGAGGAATGGAATAAGCAGAGTCAGATATTGTGCTAAGTACTTTAAAACTATTTTATTTTATCCTCCTAACAATCCTGTGTAGTAAATATTATTATTCCCATTTTACAATTGAGGAAACTGAGGCAGAGGTTAAGGGTCAGGTTTGTTATTAATAATGACCTACAGATCCCTATGGAAGGATTTTTTAAAAATGGAGAACAGTGACTAATTTTTCTCTACTTTCATATACATCAGATGACATTATAATGATTACAAAAGCAAGCAGGCCCTGACTTAGGATTTAGAAGACCAAGAAATGTACTGACAAAATACGAGACAAAATCTCTTTCCCTAGAAATCCTAGAGAATGTCAGTCTCCCAGATATATGAGATAGTCAAAGTTCATTATTTCTCCTTGTTTGCATATGGCAAACACTCAGGAATATTAGGTTGGGTAAAATCTGAGGGGATGAAGTGATGCTTAGGTGAGATTAATGAGGACTGGTATCTGGGAATACCTGGTTGGGGTCCACTATGAGCACATCTGTCCTGGTCTAGAGAAGTGGCCTCCATGTACATATAACACTGTATAAGCTTAGAAAGGAGGTGGGGGTGACTACTATCTTAATTTAGCTCAACTACTCCTAGTTGAAGCCTGACAACCCACTGAGCAGTACTCTTTCTAAGCCAGGTCCTGACTGGATTTCTGGAAAGAGGTTGCGTAATCTAACACAACTCTTTCCACTAGTTTCCCGAAATGATTTCATATTTATTTTGTCTGTGGATATGGATATATAAATATATATATATATATATATATATATATATTCACATGCACATATATTTGTATTTATATTATATATATATACATATATTTGTGTGTATATATGTACATATTTTGCATTTTTATCTATTACATGTTCCACAATGCCTCCAGAGGAGAGACTGCCTTATCATTTTAACAACAATATCTAGTATAGTGTCTGACACACAGTAGGTACCCCTCCATTGTGTTGAATTGTATTCACTCTAGACAATTTCAAGATAATATCCCTTCCCCTGCTTTGTCCTGTCTTTCTTTGTCACCCCCTGTCCTACCCCCAAAACCCTGGCTATTCTCTTTCACAATCAAGAGATTCCCAGTCAGTTCTGCAAAGCTATTGATGCTCAAGATAGCTGTCACATGAGTCTAATGCTTCATATGGTGATTTAATGCTCTGAAACTCACAGGGCCCAGACTTTCTGATTGTTGATGAATGTGAGTTGGCTTCCCAGGGTATGGTTCTGAGAGCACTCATCTTCTTTGTGAAGGTCAAAACATTCTTGGCATGACACAGAATAGATTGAGGTCCCTGTGGTCGATTTATCAAATAGAGCAAATTATTAGCCTTATTGGTATTTCAACATATTATAGTAAGTACTAAAGCAGAGGAGAAAATTCAACCCTGAGAAGATTAAAAAATTGTATATAACTGGTCCAAAAAGAAGGAAAAAAAATTCTAGTTTGGCTAAAATGGGGTCATTTTCTGTTGCTCCTTCCTGAGCAAGCATTTAGAGTAACAGTAATTCAATTCAATTCATGAACATTTATTAAACAAATAAGTAGTGGGTACCTAAAAGTTGCTGGGGGGTTTGTATTTCCAGATAAAAACAAAATGACTATCCCTGCAGTCAAGGCATTCTACATTCTACCATTTAGGAGAAACAACACACAGATAAACAAATACCAAAAAAGTAGAAAATAAATAAAAAGTAATCTTTTTCAATTTTGGTGTATGAGGGAGGAATAGGGGGAATCAGGAAATATCTTCAACAGGTGTTAAGGATTCCAGTAGAGAGAAAAGAGGAAGGAAAGCATGTTTATGTTGGAATGTAGAGTGTAGAAAACAGAAGAGGGTGATATTCCATTAGTCACATTATTAAGGAAATAGCACAGTCCAGGCTGACGTTTTATGTTCTAAACCTACTAGGTAAGTAGATGACATTTTAGCCTTTAAATATAAGTTAATTTGTCAATCACTTACTTTGTGCCAGAAACTCTGTTCAAAGTACAAACACACAGATGGAAAATGATTCTTTATCATCAAGACACTCACAATTTAAGCAGCACATTATACAAAAATAAGTATAACAAATGATAAGATGGGGTAAGAACAAAAGAGAGATAAAATATGCTCTAAAAAATTTGAGTCATTAAGAAGGAAGCAGCATGTAAGATGGGCCTTAATGAAAGAGAAGGAATTTAGAAGGAAGAGTTATAGAGAGAGCTAGACATTTTGAAATGGAATCCACAACTTCACAGAAGAAAGAGAGGGCAGATGAGATCAAGAAAATAGAATGTACATTAGTTTGGACATTTAAGTATATGAAGGGGACTGAAATAATTCAAGAAAATAAAGAATGAAAACTGATTATGATGGGCCATGCTGAAGAGTTGTTATTGCATTCTCTAAGATTCATACTTTGAGGTAATAAGAGATTCACGATTTATAAGCAAAGGAGTGCCATGGTCAGACCTGCTCATTCGAAAGATTATTTTGGCAGTACTGTCAATAATTAATCTGAGGGGGGAAAAGACAAGAAGCAAGCTTAGGATACTCATTATAATTGTCTAGAGAAGAAGTAAGGATGGTGACTATGTCATCCTTGAAGATAAAGGAACAAATGCAAAAGATATAGAGTAGAACCAGTAAGGCTTTGCAATTGATTACGTGTAGCTGATGTGACAAACAGAAAAGTCAAACATGATAATAAAGTTATCAGCTCAGATGACTGAAATCTCATATGATGCTGCCATTAACAAAAACAGAACCATAGGGGTGAGGCATAATTTTTTTGGGGGGGGACAGAAGTTTGGTTTAGGATCTATTAGAAGTCTAAGGAGCCAGTGTAACCTCCAGGTAGACATGCTGATTTGACAGCAGAAAATGTAGAATTGCAGTTCTGAGGAGAAGATAGGACTGAAGGTATAGATGTGGTAATTACCAATAATATAGTAGTCATGGCTGAAGACATTTGAGTAGAGGACATCATGAAGAGATAAAGTACAGAATACGAAGAAAAGAAAGTTCAAGATAGAGTATAAGGACCCATCCATATTCTGTAGGAGAAAGGGCAAATGAATCAAGACCAAAAGACAGACCCCTTAGAGAAAAGTCAGGATATATTGTCTGGAGATAGGAATGTTGACAGTATAAAATATGGGAGAAAGGTCAAGGGGGATGAGAAGCGATGAGAGGCCACTTAATTTTGGAAATTAAAATAACCACTAGCCAGATTGAAGGGTACTGAAAAGCGATTGACTGGAAAGGGGGCATAGTTGAGAACTCTCTAGGAGTTTAATATGAGTTGCTGTGTTTAGCACTCAAAGAGGACCAAAATGACATCACTATGTTGGACTTGAGGTATGCTGTTTCTGATTGTGGTTAATCAGACCATTAGGAGCTTGAAGGCTCCAATATAGGTTCAGCACAAATAGTCCATATGAACATTTAGAATGGAGATGTCTCTAAATTTGCACATCTCACATTTCCTTTGAACTACTGTGTGGAAAATAGAGAAATTTAGTACAGTGAAAAGGGTAGAGAGAGATAGCTCAGTAGCTTGAAGGGATATCAAGTTGATGTGAAAATTTTTATTTATTATAGAGGAGAACTGAGAATCTTTGTAGGCAGAGGGGAAACAGTTGAAGAGAGAGAGAGAGAGAGAGAGAGAGAGAGAGAGAGAGAGAGAGAGAGAGAGAGAGAGAGAGAGAGAAGATGAGAGAGAATTGGAGGAAATGATTTATAGATGAATAGTGACCATGTTCTGGAAGATAAGGTAGGGAATGGAATTGAGGAGACAAGGGAAAGGTCACTTCATCCTCTAAGAATAGAAAGAAGAGGATTGATGAAGATCTAAAGAGACTTTAAGGTAGAGAATAGGGGAGAGGAAATAGTACCTCATAAATGACTTCAGTATTCTCAGTAAAACAGGAACAAGATCAAAATGAGTAAAAGAGCTGCTGTGCAGTGAGTACAGATCCAAATGAAGTTAGATAGCATGAATTTGTAGTGGACCCGTTAGCACTATTACATGATCTTTTGTAGCACCGTTCAGAGACTCAGAAGTTGGAACAGAGATGGTAGCCAGGAGAGTCACCAAAGGATGAATAGGACAAAAAGTGGCAGGATCTGGGTTTAAGGGCAGAGGGCAGTGTTTTATTGAAATAGTTGACTATAGGATCCAGCCTATGAATGGAGGAATGAAACCATAGAATAGGGGTGATGGATATGGATCTGAAATTCTGATCAGGACAAAGAGCAGACAGTGGGAGATGTGGGAGACTGGTCAGAGAAGGGAATGTAAAAACATTGGAGATAGAATTGTTCTACATGCTGGAGGGCTCTACAACTGTCACCATAGGTATCTTAGTAGCGTAAAGGTGGAGGCCTTCTAATTTGTGAAGGTTAATGAAATGATAGGATGGGGAATGTTCAAAGGGTCATCAATGTGAATATAAAAATAACCAAGCATAATGTCAGGGACGGAGATGGAGAAGACTACTGAAGTCATTGAGGGATTATCTTAGGATAATAGATAGAATTTACAATTGGAAGGAACTTTAGAGATTACCTTGGCCTTTAAAACAGATGAGGAATTCTGGACTCAGAGATGGTAAATGAGATTGTCTGCGATCAGAAAAGTAAAAGTTCATTTCTTTTAACCCTTACAGGTGGGCAGAAAGGATAGTTATCTTGCCATGGAAAGAACAACAAAAATAATCATTTATATTTGTTTAATTCCTTATGGTTTGCAAAGTATTTCCATTTGATGGATCTATTTAATCAACTCAGAGAGAAAGAAACTGAGTGGCCTAGAATCCTAGGTTCAGCCCTTGTGTCAATGAAGGGGAGGAAAATGAAAGGGTCCTTCTATGGATTCCCTTAGACTCTCTTTTAGGGAAACAGCCCCACAACCTGGGTCTACAATGAAAATTCTCAGCTGCTCTGTGTAATGGCATACTAGTATTATGCAAATTGAACCTTTTTGAGGCTCATCTGCCAATAATTATATCTGCAAATCCCTCAGGCATTAAAATTGTGGGACTCTGGGAGATTGTATAACTTAAAGGCTTCATAATAATCATAGCAATTCCTTGTATTTACATGACCCCCTCTATACTCAGTACAAAGTACTTTTGAGATATTATAATAACAGCAATAATATCTTGTATTATACTCCGTGTGTTTTCTCCAAGGATCGAAAAGGTCTTCATATGTATTAATTCTTTTGGCCTTAGGAGGTGAATTGGGAAAAAAATTGGCCCTTTCTACTACCTCCAAAGCAGAAGCAAGATGTAGAGAGGTTAAATAACTTCTCCAAGGTCATACTGTATGGCTGCATTCCCATGTAAATTCCTGTCCTGGGAGCTGCAACTGTCATTGGCAGAAAGGAAAGGACTAGGCACATCCTGGCCACATAGGCTTTGACCAGGCTCAATGCATCTGCAATTAGGCTCTGGAAGGGGGCAGTTGTTATATACTTCAAATGTCCAAGCAGGAAGATCACGTTTATTCTCTGACAGGGCCAGACAGCCATGGATATGAGAGAAACTGGTAATTGGGAACTGGCATCTTCCAGAACCCATGGGCTCCTTTGGACTACACGAGGGACCCCTGTTCACCTTCATCAAAGCTGACATGACCATTCCCCCCAGTCACCAAGGTGCAGGGCACCTGTCAACCTTCCCCCTACCCAACCTGCAGACAAATAAAGGGATGGATGGATCTTTGGGAGGGAGTAATTGTCACCTCACCAAGCAGCCATCTGCTCACCCCTTTCGCCTGACAACAGCCACAGCACCAGCAAAAACGGCAGGTGTGGAGGTGTGCAAAGGCTAATTAGATGAGCAGTTTTAACCGATCAGCTTTCCCTTCCAACACGTTTCTCAGCATCACCACTCAGATGGTTTGAAATAAATATTGGGTCCCAATGCTCCCCATTTCAATGAAGCAGATTGTACAGAAGGGCTCAGTATGCAGCCATTACCTACTAACAGAGGGAGAGGGGGTGGATTTTGTGTGTTTTGTTTGTGTCATTGGGTCTCCCAAAACGAGGAAAGCCAAGAGAATTTAAATTTAGCAATAGCCTTTAGGACTGTACCATATAGCCTTTTCCATGAAAAGGAAAAATTCTCCAACATTAGCACTAAGAATCAGTATGATAAAAAAAATAAATTAGCATTCATTCTAACTCTTATGAATAGCTAGTCAGTGCCTATATGAGATACAGGTCAGTACAGTCTCATTGAGTTTTGCTTGCTTGTTTTTGTCAGATACCTCAAAAGAGCAGTGAGGTGGCACAGTGAATAGAGTACTGGTCTGAAATCAGGAAACCCTGGGTGCAAACACAGCTATTGATCCTAGTCAAGTAGCATAATCTTTCTTTCTCCTCTGTAAAATAAGGACAATAATGGTACCTACCGGGGCAGCTAAGTGGTATAGTGGATAGAGTACCAGCCCTGCAGTCAGGAGGACTTGAGTTCAAATCCAGCCATTTACATTTAATAATTACCTAGCTGTGTGATGTTGGATGAGTCATTTAACCCTGCTACCTTGTAAAAAAACAAAAATAATAATAATAAACCAGTGTTGATATGAGGATCAAATGAGATAATTTTTATAAGGCTCTTTGCAAATCTTAAACTGAGATATATAGATGTAGAATTCATTAAAATTATTTTATCATATATATAATATGTAAATGAGGTTTATATATTGTTATAATATATGACATATATAAATGTTAGCTATTATTATGTTTAAGAATGTGGTATCTGTATGAATTTGAACAAATCATTTAACTTCTTGGGCCTCAGTTTCCTCATCTGTAAAATGAGGGAGTTGTAGGTAGTCTCTGAGGTTTCTTCTACCTCTATGGTACTCTGTTACCTGATCATAGGATAATCTTGAAGAAGAGAAACATTTAAAAATTCAATCAAGATTCATTGCAAACTTACCCAGAGGATAAGCAGCAAATAGGAGAATTCTGCCAGACCCATGTGATATATTCCCACAAAGACTAGCCTTTCAACATAAAGGGACCCTCATTACCAGACCAGGCAAGACCAGCCTGCCCCGTGAGGTCAAATAAACTTTTCTTTAGAGCTCCCAGACTTCCCTTTCTGTACCATTTTGTCATCCCAAACTTCATTTTTCAGGTTCCATGCTTGTTTTTTTATGCGATTCTAGAGACATCATAGTTTTGTGGAATGAGGGTTAAATTTGGAATTGGGCACTAGGTTCACATCTTGATTATGCCATTTGCTGCCATAGCTTGATCAAGTCATTTTACCTCTGGGTTTCAGCTGCTTCAGGAGCAAAATGAAAGGGCTAACCTTTGTGACTAAGATTAAGGTCCTTTCTTGCTTTGATCTCTAGCCCCTCCAACAATAGTATAAACTGCTCTCAGGAAGGGATCTGATGAATTCATTCATGCTGAGAATATCAATCACTAACAATGGATATTGACTGAGAATATGAAACAAAACTAAAGAAATGAAACTGTGATATAGAATCCCCAACACAATGAGCTAACATGTATTAGCTGCTATTAAAGATAGGTTAGATAAGGACTCTTCACCCAAGGAATAACTAGGAATAGCTCAAATGACTGATGAATGCTTAAGTGTAGCAGTCTCTGACCCTAAAGTTATTCTACTAACCCCTCATCCAATATTCTTAAGTCTGTGCATTTGTCAGAGGCTCCTTTTGCCTCACTTAGGATAAAATCACATAGCTCCCCAAAATCTGTGGGTCATCCAAAGAGAGCCAGGCTATTGCTTGAGGAGCGCTAATTCCTGAAAACTGCACTGTATGGACCATTTCCTCAAAAATGAAGATGGGAGCCACCAGGTGGCAGTGAGGGGGACTAGAATGTGGATATCTCTTTCCTTTTATGTACAACTGAATATCTCCTGGTGGTTCATAAATGACTCTGTAATAATAAAAAAAGAAAGCCACAATAGCCCTTATTACAGTATCTAGAACTACAACCAGTTGCTCCTATAACAGGATGTGATGAGAGGAATCCCCCATCCTCGTTTTTTGAACTGGGGGCATCCCTACCCCCTCCCATGGAGCTGGGTATGTGTAGTGGCTCCATGGGAATGGACACGTGCTCTGTATCAGCACCAAAGGACTTGTGTTTCGAGATGATGAAACAGTCCCTTATTGGTCCCTGTGTCTGAGGTCTGTGTAAAGATGATTGTAGATTGAGTCAGGAGGAGCTGCCCACTCATCAGGTTATAATAGCTATAGAAAAAGCACTGACTCCCTCTCTCTTTTTGAATGTATGCTGGTAAAGGAGGGCAAAATCCTTCCCCCTCCCCCAAATATACTAGTCCGAGAAAGAAACTGCCTGAGTCTCAAACACACACACACACACACACACACACACACACACACACACAGACAGCACTTTTTCTACAGCTTTTATTGCTCACAGTGGGTGGCTCGGAGTCCAACCATCTTTGACATAACTTTGTTCTCCCCTTTCCCCAGTCAATAAGGGATTATTTTGCCGTCCCATAGCACAAGTCCTATAGTGCTAAACTAGAGCCTATATTAATCCCCAAGAAGCTAGAGCAAATATCCAACTCCACGGGAAGTAGCCCAATCCAGCAAATAATGTGGGGGGGCTCACCCATCACCATGAATACAATCACTTGAGATAATTGTGCTTGTGTCTCTTTTCCTTGAGATTCTGCACTAAAGTAAACTGTAAGATCATGGTCACAGGTGGCCTATCAAAGTTTTCTTTCAATCAATGACTCTTTCCATAATTCACTGCATCTCTAAATGAAGACCACCATCTTCCTTCATTATGCAATTGTTAGTTATGTCGATTGACCCATTCTCCTCCTATTTGCAAGTCAGCAAGTAGCCTTACACCAATTAGCCACAATGAAGGGCACAGAGGGGGTGCTACATAGGGGCATTCTGGTTTTATTTGTGGAGTAACAACAGCTTTTAATAGGTTTATTGGAATTGCCACCAATAAATCATTTTAAGCTTTAATCCTTGCTGACTGCCATAATACTGTGAAATTGGGAAGAAAATGGCTCAAATTAGATATCAGACCAATGAACTTTTTTCCTCTTTCTTCAATCAATAAAAGGCTATTAAAATTTCTCCTGCTTTTTCCTTTAGGCTTGCTGTATAGAAAATGACAGGAGCACATGATATTTCCTGTAGCATATAAATGATAGACCTGACCTAAATGCATTAACCAGTAAAAAGTCAGAAGATAAACAATGAATGGAATATTTGGATATGGGTAAAATAAACAGATATAACATCATGGAGGGAGTAAATTATAGGCCACTAGGACAGATGGAAAAAATGGACAATGAGTTCTTGGTACAGATCACAAAGCTAGCACAGAGTCAACTTATACCAGCAATAAGCAAATTCAATTCTTCCAGAATATTCCTATATATCTTATTTCACTAAAAGTAAAACATTTGATATATTATTGATGACAGTTTCATCTCTCAGAAAATGAAATAAAATAACAAACAACCTTAATCTAAATAAGGAAAACCCGTCTGGGTGAATTAGCTTTGTAGAGAACTTTGGCAGAAAGGGAGTACACGTCATTTTTGAATTAATGATAGATTAGGAGTGGCATACTGGGCATCGATCATCCTATGACGGAAGACTCTTAACAGAAAGAGTTCAAGTGTGTTAAGGGATTCTTTCAAATGATCTCTCCTTAATATTAAGAAGATTCAGGAAAGACAGAACAGCAAGCTTCAAATTTTTGTATATGGAAGAGGGAATAGGTTTGTTCTTTTGGGCCTTCAACTGAAGAATCAGTAACAATGGGTGGGAGTTGGTTTTTTTAAGGCAAATTTGGGGTTGATTTCAGGAAAATTTTCTAATAATTAGAACTATTCAAAAATAGAATTGGCTACCTTAGGAGGTAATAGATTCTTCATTGTACCCTGTCTTGTATGTTACTGGGGGCTCCTTCGAAAAAGAATGTTAAGACTACAAGGCTGCTGAGGTTGCTAATCATTCTGTAAAATTATGAAGACAAATTCTGCAGTTACAATCTTATGCAACCCTGACAAGAAAAAAAGTGGTAGAATTTAAATTAACTGATGTGACTAACCAAGGAACTCTCTTTCCAAGGTTATATTTTAAAAGGACATCTTAAATATAGACAAGTATCAAGGAGAGAGTCGATGTTAGAAAGGCTATGGGGACCTAGGCATGCTAAGATACTATTATATCTTGTAAAAGAATCACAAGGTCAATTACATTCTTCAATTCAGTAATTCTGGAAGTAGGGCTAAATCTCATGAATGTTGTTCAAAAGAAAAAAGACCTATCTATAGAAAAATACTCCTAAACTTTTATTTGCCACACTGAAAAAATTAAAATTGCCTATCTGTTCAACAACTGGGGATGGGGGTATAGCTGAATAAATTTCAGTATATATATTTGCAATATAAAACTGTTCTACCAAAGGCAAAAGCTTTGAAAAATTAAAAAGAAATAGAATTAGAATAGGAAAAAAAAGACTTTTATGAAGTGAAACAAATCGAGGTCAGCAAAATTAGAAAAACAATATACAATTGACTGGGGCTATTAAAAAAAATACCCACTACCAAGAACAACAAATCCTCATATGGAAAAGATACCAGAATGAAAAAAACAGAACAAATAAATTGTTATTGTTAAAATGTATATTGTTATTAGTATATTTTAAAATTAAAATGTAAACCATTCCAATTTTATAGCTTTACTTGGAGTTCAACTATATATTCTACTTGTAGTTGTTGAGAGCATTATTACTTTTATAAAATAAATTAACTAAATAAAAAAGGACACGAGGGAAGCAGGGACTAAGAGCTGAAAGCCAATAAAAAAGAGTAGTATGAATCTCTAAGAATATTGTTGGGAAAAATTAAGCCCATGTAATGAGCTTCCCGCCTTCAGAAGCCTTCAAGTAGAAGCTGCATCTCTTGATGGGAATAGAGTGAATGTGATTCTTTGGGTAGCAGTTAGAGTAGTTGGCCTCTGAGAGACCATTTCATCTGTGAAATTATATGACTGTGTGAAAACACTAAAGGCAAAAGGAGGTTCTTTTAAAAAGTTATCCCTGAAGCAAGAAAAAGAAAAGGGAAAGGTCACTGTTTAGGAAACATGATGCGATTAAGTTCAGATGACATAGAAAAGGCAGGTCTACTCATCTAATATTTTATTTTTGTCTTCTTTGACAGGAAGAATGTTTTTCAAAGCTGAAAGGATAGAACATTCATCCAAGATGGGTGAGGAGATAAGATGTGAATCCCTAGCAGCTTCAAATGAGCTCAAATGTTCAGACTAAAGGAGTTTTCAGATATCACTTCAGAAACAAAACCTGCCATCTTGAGATATCACAGGGAACAGAAGAGGTAGAAATGACCAGAAACCACCAAATATCCTTATTTTCAAAAAAAAGGGAAAAGGGTAGAATCAGAAATCAGTCAGCTTAATACCAATCCCTAGCAAAATTCTTGACCTGACTATTAAACAGTTCATGAGAACACAGAAAACAAGGTAATTATTATGAAGACCTCTTGTAGGGTCATTAATGAATTATGCCAGACTAACCTCATTTCCTTTTTTTCATAGAATTATGAAGACTGATAGAACAGGGTAATAGCAAAGTTATAACATCAAGAGGAAGTCATTTGGCAAAGCTTCTTGAAGGTTCCTTGTGGAAATGGAGAAATAAGGACTGGAATTAGAACTTTTTACCTAGAGTTGATTCCCATCTGGTCAAACAATGGATCCCCAAAGTATTGATGAATGGATCTAAAAGTCACTGTGATATATCATAAGTCTTTGTAATTGCAAAAATAATTCATATTTATGAAACGCTAAAAGGTTTAAAAACTTTCTTCAAAGCAATTTTGTGAGTAGGTGGTCTTAATTATGATTATTTGTTATTCATATTTTTACTAATAATTCTTACTAATTTTACTATTACTAGGTAATGCAGTATCTAGAACATTCAGAAAGATCTGAGTTCAAATTTGACCTCAGACACTGTGTGACCTTAGCCAAATCATTTTACCCCCATTTGCCTCAATTTCCTCATCTTTAAAATGAGGATAATAATACCTCCTACCTCCAGAGTTGTCGTGAAGGTTATGATTATATAGTTTCACATATATTCTTAGAGAAATAAGATGATTTTCTCAGTTAAACAATTATGCAATTAAGTATCAGAGTCAGGATTCAAAATCAGATTTCCTCCGCCTCTAAGTCTGAATCTTAGAGTTATTCCTTTCTTCCTAATGCTGGTGGACCATTCCCATTGGGCAAATGCATTCCAAAGATAATTGGACCTTGCTGTTGGTCCTGTAGCTGGCTCCCTTAGGACCTTCAAGTCTTTCCAACCATTTGATAGCTAAAGTTTCCTACATGTATTATAATACCTCTATTTAAAAATGAGCTTAAGAGAAAGACCTATTTTATTTTTTTTTTAATTTATGGTCCCAAAATTTGGTACATAGTAAGCCCTTTGTAAGTAGTGATTATTCCATTCTTTGCATTTGTAATTCCAGAAAGTAACACAGGTACTTAATAAGTATTTGTTAATTGATTGATAAATGTTAAGATTTTTTTTAATCATTCATTCACTCATTCATTCAAGAGCAAATTCTATCACTAAGTTATAGAATTAGGCCTTGAAACATGTAGGGTTACTTTCTAACTCTAAGATTCTGTAATTATATTTTATGTAACTCTTCTTATTGTCCCACTAACTAGACTCAAGGGCATGGCTTTGTGGTATGGAAAAGCCTAGCAAGCAGTCATTCCTCAGTCCAGGAAAGGAGCAACAGAGCCATGGAAGTAGATCAGTGTTTGACCAGATAGATATTCAAGACTTGTAAGATAGTTGAGGTCTGGGCACAATCTATGTATACTCTTTCTAGGAAATGTTGAACATGGCTGAAGGTCTAATAAACTTGTATGAAATAATAGCAAAAACTAGCTACCAGGTTAGCAAAATTGTTTTCACAAATAGTAACATGTCCAAGTATTGAGCTCAAAACTGTAAGAAAACAGCTAGGAGATTTAAAAAGTGATTTTTAAAAAGTTATGGAATAGCATCAAAAAGTCACAAAGTGCACTTATAATGGCTGTCCTCCATACTTATAACTGGTCTTGGAATTAGGAGGATGCGAGTTGGAATTACAGCTTTGGACACTTGACACTTACTAGTTATGTGGCCTTGGGCAAGTCACTTAACCTTGATTGCCTCACATTCAGGGCCATCTCCAGTCATCCTGATTCATATCTGGTTACTGGACCCAGATTACTTCAGAGGAGAAAGTGTGACTGGTGACTTAGTACAGCACCTGTACTCAAATCACTTGCTTGCCATGGCATCACCTTCCCTGATATCATGGTCTTCTTCGAGAATGAAGGTTAAACATCATCATCTCCCACTTGAACATAAGCTCCTTGGGGGCAGGGATTGTTTCTTCCTTTGATCTGGAACTTAGTACAATTTTTTGCACACAAAACACTTCATAAATGCCTACTGACTGGCACAAACACACTGAAAAAATGAATATTTCGCCTTTATTTTATGATGAGTTGAATTTTGATCATGGAGGCCAATACTGAGCTTAGTCACTATTGATTTTAAGTGAAATTTCTCCCTCTGCCTGTTGTGGCCAAATGAGAAACTCAGTTTACTGAATATCATATCAAAATATGATAATTTGAACACATTACCTTGTAATCCTTTGGGTCCTACCAGAGAGCTGAGGGGCAATAAAACAAGATCATGAATATGGTATTCTAAAAAAAAAATGGCATGAGGTAATGGCCAAAGAATTTACTGCCTTTTAAACTAGGAATCTTATCCCAACACTCCACTATGGAACTCTCCTGCATTACTACCCTGCCAGTTCCACCTCCCCATTGTGTTTCATAGAACAAACCCTGTTAAATTATTACCCTGCCAGTCCTGTCTCCCCATTAGGCTTAGGGAAACACATTTATTTTACTTTCCTGATAGCCTGCCCTTCCCATTGTGATTGGTAGAATATTTCTACATTACTACCATTCTGGTTCTGCTTCCCTGTTCTGTTGGATGAATTGCTATTGTACACCATGCTAGCAACCACTCTCCTCTTGATTATCACAAATGAGAGGCAGTTGTGTTAGTGCTGGTGACAGATAATCGTAGGGTTTTAGCTGTTACCATTTTCTCTCATCTTTTGAGTCTAAAATAATGTATGAAGATATATACATCTCATGGACTTTCCCTTATGGTCACAATATCTGTGAGATGTCAAAAGGAATATATTGCTTTACCAGATTGACTTGCCACTAGAGGCCAAATTATTTTCTTGATTTCACAAAGCAGGGCAGTGACAGAAGCAGGATGTAGACTCAGTATCCTAATCTGTAGTCTAGGACATTTCCACCAATCCCAGTTGTCAATTTGATAGTTCTGTCCAGGATCTATATTTTAAGCATTTGTCAAACATACATATATGCATGTAAATAAATATGAATATATGTATATAGACTCATACATGAAATATTTTCCATTTTTATCTTGGAGGTTTTGACTCTTTGGCATTCATCAGTCTACACAAAGAGAAGAGCCTGCTATAAAAATTTTATGATTATGTGAAAAATTCTGTTCAACTGTGGTATTTAGTCATGCCTTCCCAAAGGGACCTATTTCGAAGGCAGCATACAAACAACATGCTCATTTAGGTTATAAGGAGAAGGTGAAACCCACATTTGGGGTGTGATTTTTGTGCCTCGTTAAGAATTGAACATTTCAGGAGGTCTCCAATATTCTTCCCAGCTGACTGATGAGGGAATTAAAAACAGATGGGCAGAGTTTGCTTTCTCTTTCAAGGCAATGACTTTCTCTGTAGTGAGATATTTCCATTTCAAACATGGAATCTGTTCCACAATGTACTTTTATGTTTTAATCGAATTCTTTTCCTAACATCACAAGAAACAGTGAGAGGAGCTGAGTAAATGGGGGAAGGGGAAGGGGAGAGAAAGACTCCTGGACAACGGACCACATGGGGGAGTATGTGAGCAATCCTAGGGAGAAAAGGGTCTCTTCCTTCCAATATGGACCCATCTGGACTTACATGGTGTTTTTCTGACCTTGTTCTATGTACAGACAGAAAGATGGAGAGTGGACTGGAGATTTCACTGGTAAAGAGAATTCCATCAAGAAGAAACTCCTTCCAGCAATTCAAGTTCCACACCTGATCAGTAATTTATAATCTTGCAGAGTTGTTTGGGATGCAGAGGTTAAGTGACTTGCCCAAGGTGACACAATCAGTATATTTCAGAGGAAGGGATTGGACTCAAAGGTTTTTAGCTCAGAAGTCGGTTCTGAGTTAATTCTCTTGCCCCCAGACTTTGAAAGTCATTGAGGAAATGTCACCGAATTGGAGTTAAAAGATATAAGTGCCCCAGAGTTACTTACTACAATGGTCTTGGAAGCATTGAAAAAGATCATGTCAGGGTTCAATTACACACTTGTCACGGATGTAGCTTGGAGGGGAAACAGAGTAATTAGCATCTGGTCCTTATGTAAGATGTTCTTAATCTAGAGTTTGCAATACCACCTTTTCCTTCTCCTCCTCCTCCTCCTTCTCTTTATTTTCTCTCCTCTTCCTCTTCCCTTTCTTCTTTCTTCCTCTTCTCTTCTGCCTTCTCCTCCTCCTCTTTTTCTCTCTCTTCTTTTTCCCTCTTCTCCTCCTTTCCTCTTCCTCCTTTTTTGAAAACTATTTCAGTATCTCATTTCCTTTATAATCGTATGCATTTAAAAGTATTATTCTGAGGAAAGACCATAGGCTTCACCTGACCAACAAAGGGATCCTTGACATAAAAATTGGTTAAGAAGCCTTACCTTAGGTACTGTTCTCTGTATGTAAAGAATATACACAACATAGGGAAACCCAGAGACACATAGGGGAAAGTCTCTTAAGGAGAGCAGTGGCCCCTAGTCATAGATCTCTGTATTGAAGATGTCTTACCTACCTCTCTCTCTTTTTGGTTTGCTTCTTCCCCTTCTAGGATGGCCATTTTTGGTCCTAAATTATGAGTGATCAATTGATAAAATCAGCCAAGAATCTCTGGATCTACTTGCTTTTTAGCTGTTGTTAATACGTGATCACAGAGTGGATAAGAAGTTAATGCTTCCAGTTGGACTAATGACAGTAAATACTGCCCTGCATTTCTGTGATAACAAAAGAATGAATTTGAATTCAAACCTCAGTGTTTATTAGTTTTGTACCTAGGAGCAAATCACTTTTGATCTTTGAGGTTTAGCTTTCTGTTTTGTAAAATGGAAATCATATTTACACTCCTCATCTTACAGATTGGTTGTGAGAATTATGCTTGTGAAAGAGCTCTAGACAAAATGCTTTATGCATGTAACCTAGGTTTCAACCCTGGATCATTCTGCATAAGACTCTATTAGAAGAAAGAATGAGGATATGAACTTCTGTGACTACATGAGGGGTGGAATTATTGTGAAAACGAGAGACATTCTTTACTTCTGCTTTGAGAAAAATACACCTGTGATTCTAAATTCTCTAGGACCGATTCCAGGGAGGAGAAAGAAAAGTTCTTTTTCAAATATCTAGGGGGAGTTGGGTTTTCAACATGTCCCTGATTTCTAGCTTGACTCTGAGAGACAATGGGAAATTTCTCCATTGCATAAGACTCTCTCTTGATTGAGTGAGATCTAAGCTTGCTCCCTTCTAAATAAAGAACTCATTCATACTTATGCATTTCTTTGTAAATTCTCTAAACTGCAAAACTCCATTTTTCACATGCTATCTATTTGAATAAATAAATTGATTCCTTATTCACTATTTGAGATATTCTTTTAGGTAACAAAGAATTAGAGTCAAGACTGTAGTTTTTAGCTTAGGTAACCAGCTTCCTTTAAGGGATTCCTTGCTTTTGGCCCTAAAAACCATTCCCATATTGTTAGCCAGGTACTCCCTCCTAGAGGAGAACAGAGTGATCAGCTTTGTAGTCTTTTCTCCCATTCTCCATCAATCAAGAATCAAAATCTTTCTCAGCAAGAGATGGGCAAGATTTCAGAATATCTGTCCAAGACTCCCCATAAGTCAAAATAGACAGCCCAAGTGGATATGCACATGAGATATTATTATATTAGCATTATAACCCTTTTTGTTGGAAGAGATGTCCAAGTTCATTCAGACCAACCTAGGTATGGATCTAAGGAGGAACCTATCAAGGATGTGCTGGTAAAATTTTAATAACAACAAACATGACACCTTTAAAGTTTAATCTATATTATTAATATTCCCTCCATTTTATGTCTAGAAATTATCAAAGCAATAAATCAAGCCCTGATTTGCAGTATTTTCTTATTTCCAAGGTGTAAATGAAGCTAGGAGAGACAACATGAACTTAGGTAAGTATATAAAGAAAATAATAGCTACAGATCCATCTGTCTGGCTGTCTATTCATTCATTTTATTGTTGTTGATGGGTTGTTTTGGGGTTTTTTGGTTTGTTTTTGCAAAGCAATGGGGCTAGATGACTTGCCCAAAGACACATAGGTAATTATTTAGTATCTGAGGTCAGATTTGAAGTCAGGTGCTCCTGACTCCAGGGCCAGTACTCTATCCACTGTGCCACCTAGCTGCCCTCTTTTATTCATTTTATACTGAATTTGACAAAACTGAAATAAAACGAGCAAGTTTATGTACATAATAGAAAAGAAAAAGAGAATTGTACAAGAAGCTGCAGTACTCTATTATGCAACTTACTTTTGTTTTTGAGCTTATAACAAATTCAACCTTTAGTTTTCAGATCTGACCTGTGGATATTTCTGAACTTCCTTCTTTTGTCATTTATTCATTAAAAAAAATATATGCTTTAATTGCCTCTTCCTTTCTTCTTCTTCATTCTTCTTCATCATTCTTCTTCTTCATTCTTTTTCTTCATTTCCTTCTTCATCATTCTTCTTTTTTCTTCTTCTCCTCCTCCTCCTTCTTCTCCTTGTCCTTGTCATTCAATTTCTTCTCCTTTTCCTCCTTGTCTTTCTCTTTCTCCTCGTCTTTCTTTTTTTCTCCTTCTCCATCTCCCTCTCCTTCTCCTCTTCCTTTCCTCCTTTTCCTCCTCCTTTTACCTATCTCTATGAATCCACTGTTGAGAGAGAGAGAGAGAGAGAGAGAGAGAGAGAGAGAGAAAGAGAAGCCAAGCCCTTATGACAAATACGCATAGTCAAGCAAAACTCATTCTTATACTGGCTGTGTAGCAAAATCTTTGACTTATTCTTCATCTTGAGTCTTTTGACCTCTCTCTCTAAAACTGTAGAGTACATAGAAGTGCTCCAATTTCAGGTCCAGTCCCTAAAAACTGGATACAAAATAGATATAAGGTGATACTAAAGAGAGGGCAGCAGCAGTTGGGGGATCAGGAAAGTTTCATGTAGAAGGTGGTACTTGAGATGAGAGTCTTAAAGGAAGATAGGAATTCTGTGATATGAAGGTGAAGGTAGAGGACATTCCAGGCATAAAGGACAGCTAGCACAAAGGCATAGGGTCTGGACGGGAGCAGTTTGAATGGATTGTAATGCACGGATGGAATGATGGACACTGACTAAAAAAGTAAGCTATGGCAAAGTTGGACTTATTCTTCTCTAGAAATCACTGAAATAGACAGCTATGGAAGAACAAAAGGGAAAACAAGAAAACAGTACCATAACATGTCTAGCTCACACAAAAGTCATGTTTACTGATTCTGACCCTATTTCGCTAAGAACTGGAAGGGAACTTTTAGAGCTCCCCACTTTTAAAAAAATGTCATAAAACTAATTCAGATCATTTGTGTAAAATGGAGAAACTTGCCCCAAAGAACATAAGCCAAAAATTAATTGGTGGCTGGCAAGCACTGTAGGACCCTGAGCCCAAGAACAATCAATCACCCTGTCCCTTTGGACTCCATTAGCCCACATTTACCAGGAGCAGCACCAGTGATTGCAGATATCATACAGGATCAGATCTCTGATGAACTCACTTGAAGAGCAAGTCTAATTATGAACCTCTGTCTCTTCCACAGATTCCTGTCTCAGTTTAATGAGAATTTCTTTCCCTTTACAATCCTAACCTCCCCGCTTCACAACTAAGTGAAAGACAGATATGAATTTCAGGGGTGAAAACTTCTGGTTCAAACCTAAGAATAAAGAAATGAGAGGGAGGAATGCCTGCTGGGATAGTGCATGGGCCTGCTCCAGAGTTAGAACCAGGTTAGCGTGAGTGGAAGAGGGCATTGAGAATTTTCTGATTAAAAGTCATGTGGCTCAGGCAATTAGGAAAGGGGAACACATAAAGGGACTTCTGGGAAATCAGCAACTCTAATTAAGGTGAGCAATGAACTATTTCCATTCCAGTTGTGAGTTTTCTTATATCAAGTCACTACCCCTTACTGCTCTTCTGTCTAATACTCTTCAGGCTGGACATTGCTAAAGGTCACAGGATTACAACTCTAAATTATATTTAGAGCTGGAAGGGATCTTAGAAGTCTTGGAGTTCAAATTTCCCATTACACTACTGATGAACTCTATGCTGGAAAAGAGGCTCAAGGTGTTTCCCACCCAAATTATAGAAGTTACTTCAAGCCAACTAAGTGGGTAAAGATATTATGATCATGGCTCCTGCTCAAGACTGGGAGAATAATTGCCTTGGCTTGAACCCTATCTGATTCTAAAAGCCTTCACTAAAGGTTCCAATTCTCTGTGACCTCTTCCTTCTCAATCCTCAGTGGGTCAAATCCATAGCAATTTTTTACACAGCCAGGTAAGGACACAGGCCTCTGCTCGGGGCCATGGCTAGAAAGATCACTGGTTTTAGAGTTGGAAGACCTAAGGTCAGATCTCTACTGTGTTACTAATACACTGGATATGGAGTGTGGACTTAGACTTAGGAAGACTGAGGGTTGAACATCACTTCTAATGTGGTCCTAACATGATCATTGGAAAATCAGTTGATCTTTGTGGGTCTCAGCCCCCAGTAAAATGGGGATCATAATATTGGGTACACCTGCTTGATAGTGTAGTTGGGAGGTTTAAATGAGATTAAAGTGTATGCAATGTGCTTGGCAAACAGGAAATGATCACACATCATTGTTAGCTGTTATTACTATTGCATCACTGTTTGACCTTGGGAAAGTAATAGTGAACTCTCTGGGCCTCAGTTTCCTATTCCACAAAAAAGGGGGTTGAACAAAATGACTCTGAGATATTTTTGGGCTCAAAGTCCTTATGTTGCCACTATGAGCTTCAAGATTGGGACCACACCTTTCCCTGTCTCTGTCTCTTTGTCTCTCTGTTTCTGTTTTCCTGTCTCTATTTCAGTGAGTTTGTCTCTGTCTTTCTGTCTCTCTGTTTCTTATTCTGTCTCTCTGTCTTTCTCTTTCTATTCTCCTCTCTCTTTCTGTGTCTCTCTCACTCTCACTGTCATACAAATTAATGTGGTCTGGTCTGTAATCTTGGTAGAATTGCAGTTGGCCAATCAATTTAGCAGCAACTTCCTACTGCTGAATATCCCTTTATAAAATCTTTTGTATAATTATTGTCCCCACTAGGTGTCATGCCCATAAAGGGACACTTATAATCTTCCAGGTTTTTTTTTTTTACCTGTGTGCTATTCTCTAGGCAGAGCCAAGCAGGTATGACTGTTCACAGACCCATCATAATGCTTCCTTAAGTCATTTTTCAGTTCTGTCTAGCTCTTCGTGACCCCATTTGGGGTTCTCTTAGCAAAGATACTGGAGTAGTTTGCCATTTCCTTCTCTGCTCCTTTTACAGACAAGGAACCTGAAATAGCAGACAGGGTTAGTGACTTGCCCAGGGTAACAAAGCTAGTAAATGTCTGAGGGTGAAATCCAAGCTTATGAAAATGAGTCTTCTACCAGGATTGGTGCTCTATCTACTGTGCCACCTAGCTGCCCCCTTACAAAGCTACTGGCACTTAAATTTATTATCCACTCAGACCAAAGGTTGAACACAATAAATCAAATTTAATTTAATTTAATAAACAATTAATAAGAACCTACTACATAGAAATTGCTGTACTAGGTAGGCCTTAAGGACAAAGACAAATAAGTGAAACAGTCTCTGCCTACAAAGAGTTTACATTTTACTGTTGAATTGAACTAAATGGAACTGAACAGAGCTGCACATTTTTCTCTTGGGAGTTAGTATGTGGGTATGATCCATTGTAAACAGCAAAAATCTTAGAGGGACCAGTGCAGGGTAAAGACCCTGTCTTTGGGATTCCAAGAGAAAGAAGAAAGGAAAGTTTTATGTACTCCTCAGTGATGGAGAACATACTGTATATGGAAGAAAGAAGAACTACAGTGCAGTTGAATCTTATGAATAATCCAGAACAGCAGATAATTCAAAAAATAAGTCTTCTTTTCCTTCCAAATGTTTTTATCTGCTTCCTATTTATCTTTCCTGTGGGACAAAATTCAGGTGAATTTGTATCTCCTAAGCATGTACCAGGAGACAGCTTGGCCTAGTAGAAAGAGTTGGTCTCAAAATGAGGGAGACTTGGGTCCAAGTCCTGACTCTCATACATATTATTGATTGTGTGACCTTAATCTCTCAGTAACTATGGTAACTAGATTAGATCTAAGTGAGGCAGAGCTGCACAGTCATCAAACTCCCTTTCTCTTCATTGAAGTCCAATGGTAGAACAAAAGTCAAGAAGACTGGCAATGTCCTGGGATGCAATGGATGTCCTTGGTGTCTTCCATGTCTGACCAAGCTCCACATGTTCCACCACTCCTGCCTCAGCCACCTTTATGTCTATAGGAACACATTCTTCTCATCTGCTGAGGAACATCTTCACGTGGAGAAAACATCACCCTAACTCACCAAATGGGTTTGAGATCTGTAGAGCTAACCTCAACCTCAACCTCGACCAGGACCAAGTTGTAGAAAAGTTACTGATCTGCCTATATTAAGTTATACATACCCACACTCACTCACTCATCCACATATACACCCCATCTGCTGGTGCTGAAGGTGAGGCTGTTGCTTGTCCTTTGCTCTTGAGGAGTGACAAGATATGCAAATGAAATGGATTTAAGTGAGAGAAGGCTGCTTAAAGTTACTGGGACAATTGGAGATGGCCCTGGATACTGTGGGAGACCTTGACCTTTTTAAGCTAAGGTCTTGAACTGGCTGTTTAATTGAGCCAATGCCCATTCAGTGATTAAGGCTAAATAAGAGAGAGGAGCTAGCAGAGTGAGTTGGAGTAGAGGTGGAGACACTACAATGGGACTTTTGCTGAGGATAAAGCATTAATCAAATCCAGTCTTGTGGCTAATTGTCTACTAGAAGCCCTCGGGATCCCAAGGACTCAGTTTTGAGGATTTCTGCCTGAATCCTTGCTCTCACATCAACTAGTTGTGTGACCTTGGACAAATCAATCAACCTCTTGGTCCCTGTTTCCATGTCTATAAAAGGAAGGAGTGAAGTCCCTTCCAATTTTGACATTCCACATTTCTACTTTAGGCCAGGGATGGACTCCAGTAGATGTCAGGACATTAGCAGCCCCTTCCAAACTATACCACTCCCCCATGTTGCAGCGAGATTTTGCACAATTTTTCAAGTCACAGTCCCCAATTGGGATGTTTTCCCAGGGAAAAAGAAACAAATTTAAAGGTTGATGCAAGCATTGGTGCATTATGGTAATTAATACAATTAATTTTGTCTGTGACTATTTATATTTTCTTTTCTCGGTAACCTCAGATACACGGTTTCAGGGCAGAGAAACTCAATCAGACTGTTTTATCACAAAGAAATGAAGCCTGCCAGGCAGGAAAAGGAGATAGGAGTGGGGGAGGGGGTAGGATGCAGGGGGGCTTCCAAATAGCTGGCAACTCTTCCCCAGTATTCCCCCAGAGCACTTAGGCAAAAAAGGAAGTGAATGAAGTTGAGATGTTTGTTCTAACCACACAGGCTACCACTGTGTTTTTTTCCCTGTTGAATTATTTACACACTCTGGTGAACACAACTTATGCAGTTAACAGAGTTTAATGAAGGTAAACAATCTCCTACAAACTATAGCTCTGGTCTCCCCCTCCTGGCTGTCTCATTTTGGGGACAGAACTTGGAATTGTCCTAGTCAGAAGCTATCTGGCCTCTGGAGCATGACAGGACCACAGAGGAGATGTGAATGGTGCATATGGCGTCAGAAGACCTGAGCTTGACTCTGAAACATTCTCTCTGTGTGACTTTGAATTAGTCACAAAACCTCTCTAGGCTCTAGTTTCCTTATCTGTAAAACAAAGAAGCAGTTTGATGACAGAGTAACTACAGTTACTATGGACCTAGGAAGACTGAAGTTCTGGCCTCAGATTTTTTTCTAGCTAGGTGACCCTGGGCAAGTCACTTAGCTACTTCCTCAGTTTCCTTTACTATAAAATGGGGACAATAACATTTACATCCCAGGGTTGTGATTAGGATAAAATGAGATAATCTTTGTATAGCTCTTTGCAAACTTTAAAGTGCTATTTAAATGCTAGATATTATTATTAGCATTATTAGAACAATAAGGTTTATTATTATTTGCTACACATGATGCTGTATGCAGAACAGAGAGAAAGGCTAAATAACAGTCCCCGCTGTCAAGGAGCTCACATTCTTATATGGGAGATAACATAGAAGATATATACAAAGAAATCTGAAAGAGGAAGGTATTAGGACCCTTGGGGGAGACCAGAAAAATCTGTAGATGACCAGTTGTGAGCTGGGTCTTGAGAGAAGCCAAAGAAGCTAAGAGGGAGAGATAAGGAGGCAATGAGGACCATGGAGGTCTCTTCCAACACTTCCAACTAACCCTATGGTACTATTTCATGATCTTCTAATGACCAGGCTCATGGACACAGCCTCATTTTCTTCTTACAAGTACAAATCCAATTCTTTAGTACACTGAAAAATTAAAGATAGCTCTGATTCATCTCTCTCCTTTCTCCATTCTTTACTGGCACCTTTCTTATTTTTAAAATCACAGCCACCAAAACTTCATGCATTCCTTCTCCATCCATCCCTGTCTCTCTCACGGTGGCTTGGATGCTTAAATTTGTGTATTGGAAATGGTCCATGATCTCATGTGACTGGATGAGGACTACAATTACTAAACAATTAGCTACGTATGTCATAGTACTTAGTTGGGGAAATGGTTGGCAACTCAAAGGCATTTATTTAAAAAATCTTGGGAAAGAGCCTGTAATAATACTGTTTACCAAGTCTTTCTGTTAGGACATCAGCAACCTGGAGTGTGTCCAGAGGAAGAAGGACATACAATAGGAGCATTAGCTGAAGGATTTTAGTCTGGAGGTGAGAAGACTTAGAAAAATCAGGATAATGAAAACTAACCTTTATATAGCCTGTTAACTCATTTGAAAAACTTAACAAAAGGTGAAATGAGTTCCTGGGGAGGTAGTTCCTAATGTAAGGAGTGTTCAGGAGGACTGTACCCTCTAGGATGAGGGCTTGCAGACTCCTTTTCAGGACTGCTCATTCATCTTTGGTCTCTACTCTCACCCACCCAGCTCTCACTTGTAACTCCAAGAAGCTTTAGCAGCAGCCACACCCAAGTAAACGTGATTGGCAAACTGGTTAAACCAAGTTCAGGTTAGCTCTACAAATGTCAAACCCATCTGGTGAGTTAAGGTGATGTTTCCTCCATGTGAAGATGTTCCTCAGCAGAATGGGTTGTTGAGAAGAATGTGTTCCTATAACCATAAAGATGGCTGAGGCAGGAGCTGTGGAACATGTGGAGCTTGGTCAGACATGGAAGACACCAAGGACATCCATTGCATCCCAAGACATTGCCAGTCTTCTTGACTTTTGTTCTGCCATTGGATTTCAGTGATTCAGGAAGAGAAAGGGAGTTTGATGACTGTGCAGCTCTGCCTCACTTAGATCTAATTTACTTGCAATTCAAGACTTCATTGATCCTCAGAAATGAAGAATGATCAACAGTCTTCAGGCAAAGACAGAAGGGCCATTTACTGAAGATGTTGTAAAGGAGGTTCATTTCTTAAGGACAGGAAGACTAGATGGCCTCTAAGATCCCTCCTGCACTGAGATTCTGTTTTTCACATTAAGCAATGAAAGCTCTTAGGTCTCTGTAAACTTAAGTGCCTTAAGGAATACATTCTCAACTATTCATTTGTCTTTGTGAATTCATGTATCAGACCGTCACCATTATGCCTTCATAACATTCTTCTTCTCAGGTTACATAAAATTGACTTGGGTCTTTCCTTCTTCCTTTCCCTTCACCTCTCCCCACTTTCTCTCCTGGCACCATCCAGGTTGGTCAGGAGGATGGATAGTAGCTGGGGTGTCATTCCCCCACCTCTTCTCTTTCTAATCATTCTGACATCCAAGCTTTCCAAACTCCCTTGGGACTGCTAATGGGTTGAGTGACATGACTGTTCACACCCCTCAGGGAACTAGAATTTACCACTTACAATATAATGGGTTGGAGGGCCACCACATTCTGAACACTAAGATCTTCTAGACTTTACCATTTGCTTTTTATGCCTCTGAGGTATTTCCATCTGACCTATTAATGGGCCCTAAGGATCTTGGCTTTGCCAATCTCCCCCACTGGAACTGTAGGATTTCTGGAACTTTCTCTCTAGCTGAATTTTCTTCTCTGTGCTATCTTTCAATTAAAGTTATAGATTCTTGAGGGCAGAAACCACCTTGGTTTTCTTCTCTGTATCTCAAATGCCTAGAAGAGCTCTTAACATAACATGGGTTATTTTTATTTATTCATTTATTTTTCTTTTCTTTTTTTTGTTTTTTTAAATGGGTTCTTAATAGATGCTTTTTCATTCATTGACCACTAGCAACATCTCCCCTGCCAAACTGTAGTACAAGATTTCCGTGGTCCCAGGAACCCTGACAGCTGCAGTCATTGAAAGGTTCACATGAGCACCATGCATTGATATTTTGATCTTTATTTGGTACCAACAAAATATGCAGCTTGACTCAGGATGATAAATAAGCAAAAATGCCTTCTTGTAGATTGAATAAATAATCTCAGCTCTCTGTATATCATTTTTCAAATATATGTAGATGTTGTTGTGATTAATAAAAGCACAAATTCATTTTAAAGCTCGACTGAATTCATAATCCCTTGTTGTTAGCATATACTTTTTCCTAGCAATGAATTCTAATAGTATCTCATCTCAATGAGAGGGGGAATTTACATGTTTAAAAGGGGTTCCTTGTCTCCAAAAACCTGTCCTGGAAATTTGCAATTATTGATCTCTACCCCCCTTCTGCCATACAATGATATTTCTCCTCCTTTCTGGTACTCCCTAATAACCACTGCAGAATTGTGATCCCAGGTGTTCTGCAGTGGTAAGAGCTGAGAAAAGAATCAATCAATGATGATGATGGTTATGATGATGATGATGCCTGGGTCTTTCTCTTCTCCATGGGAGCTTCATGCATCCCATCCTACTGGCAACAATACAGTGACTCTAACTCCATGGAGTTTACAGTCCAGTTGAGAGACCCAAGACCTAGTTGTATGAAAAGAAAATATAATATAATGATGATACAAGGCAGCATATTATAATGTGGGTGCTAAATAATACAGCACAAACTAGAAGTGCTTCAGAAGTTTGTAGGAAAGCATGTCTGTAAACCTGTAGTAACACAGAAGCCTTCATGGAAAAATAGGATTTGAAGAGGGTTTTGTGTAGGATTTAGATAAATGAAGGAAAATTGTGTGTGTGTGTGTGTGTGTGTGTGTGTGTGTGTGTGTGTGTGTGTGTGAAATAGAGCCAGAGGACAGAGAGACAAAGACAGAGAGAGAGAAAGGTCTGGGGGAAAACATTTACTACTTTGGGTTCATACAGCAGTGAGGAAGTTCTATTTCTGGGTCTTCATACATTTCAGTTACTAGAATTATACTTTAGTTACTTGAGAATGATTTCATCATCCTAAACTAATCCAAAGAAACCCACCTTTTTTTTTCTTTTTTGAGGCAATCAGGGTTAAGTGACTTGCAGAGGGCTACATAGTTAATGTGTCTGAGGTCAAATTTGAACTCAGTTTCTTCTGACTCCAGGGCTGCTGCTTTATCCACCTTGCTACCTACTATCCCAAATCTATCTTTTTAATCTGACTTTTAAGGTCAGCTCTAATCTCTTCCTTTATGACATTTTCTTGATCACTCCACCTTCCACTCTGCTTCCAGTCCAGAGTCTTCAAAGAGATACAGTGTGGAAGGACCTGGCCATGGGTTCTGTCCATAGTCGGTTATGAATGGGCTGGCATGCAGAGAGAACTCATCACCAAACACTCCCAAGGCACGATTCCACTTTAACTAACACCTGTGTGCTGTGTTCATCCAACAACATGAAAGGAATGACTCATTCCAATCCACATTGTGGGTGGAGGTGCAAAGGAAACTGGAAATGCCCATCCCTTGGGGGACATGGAACACTTCTCAATAGTCACATCATTAACAAGAGAGTCACGGACTAGTAAAGGAGAAAGAGATTTAGGATCTAAGGGTCAGTTTCATGCTTTATTTGGCTGCTTCCTTGACCAAGAAAGCCACTTCAGACTCCTCTGCTTGGTGAGGAGAATCTCATCCATCCCTCTGCCTCAGGGCAGGCTTACAACTAAGCCAACCAAGGAGCTTATGGCTTATAATTTTCAAGGTCCTCTGAGTTTTTGTTTTACAGCTTTCTTTGAATGCCTGTTCTAGTATCCCACAGCATATATGCATACATATATACATACATACATACACACATACACACATACAGGAAAGGAATATTGCCCTAGAATAAAAAACACCATTGCTTAATTTCTAATTCTGCTATTGGGGCAGCTCCGGAGATACAGTGGATAGACCTGAGCCTAAAGCCAGAAAGATTTGAGATCAAATCTGACATCAGATACTTACTAGCTGAGTGACCCTGGGAAAGTCACTTAAGCTCTATATGTCTCAGCTTCCTCTACTGTAAAATGGGAATAACAATGACTCCTACCTCCCAGATTTATTGAGAGGATAAAATGAGATAAGATTTGTAAAGCACTTTGCATAGGGCCTGGCTCATAATAGATACTATATAAATGATGATGATGATGATGAAGCTGATTTTTGCACTGGAAAAAAATCTCCCTTTCCCTTACTTTGTTTCTTTAATTAATTAACTCTCCATTAATTAATTAATTAAATAAATCTTCATTAATATCTGGGAGGAAATGAAGGTCTCCTGTTTGACTTTCTTGCTACTCTCTTAGTACAACACCAGCATCACTGAGCTTTCCTGTTCTTTTAATAAGGTGAGCAGGATGATACAGTGGCCAAAATACTGCATTTAGAGTCTGGAAGGACTGGTTTCAAATCTTCCATCTAATATTTACTAGCAGTATGGCCACTCTGACCTCCAGTTTCTTCATCTGTCCCAGGAGGAATCATTTCTATAGCAACTTTACCTTATAGGGAACTTAGAGAGCTCAGTAGATCTCAGTTGTTATTCTAGTCTGACCAGAGTCACTACTAAGCAGGATGAAGCTCAGTAGCCCAAGGGCTTGGCCATCGATCAGAAACATCAAAGAGATGGGTTTGGTTCAGACTTTTCCATCAGAACACTACGAAACCAGGTGGAAATCGGTAAGATGGCCATCTTGCTACCAAAGCAGACAGAAATCTTCGTCTCATCCCTGCCCAGACATTAAAAAAAGACTACCCAACCCACACAGTCTCTAATCCAAAGTCAGACAATGTTTTTGTCTCTCTGCTGTGTTGTGACATTCTCTTCTTCAGCAATGACATCTTTTAGAGTTCAGCACCTGCCTAAACACCCACAGGGAAAAATTAAAATCATCTGGGCTCTAGGAAAGGCAGAAGGGCTGAAATCTACTGCTTTGTCCCCTGACTGGTGGCAAGAATTGTGTATCAATATTTGACCCATTTGAGCTCCAAAATACAAAATTAAACTGAAAATACACACTCACATACTCAGGGGCACAATTCCTCAGAATCCTAGATTTAGAGCTGGAAGTGACCTCAAAGACTGAGAATGAGAGTTTGAGAACTTTAAGACAGAGATTTGGCCCTTGTGACCCATGCTGCCATGATGAGAGGAATATGTGCAATTACATACTATTTTGAAGTTTGTCTAACACTTTACAAATATTGTCTCTTTTTATGCTTGCAACAACTCTGAGACACAAAGACATTAACCTAAACAGAGTCACACAGATCATGTCTGAGGCAGAATTGGAACTCAAATCTTTCTCACTTGGAAGTCTGGTGTTCAATCTGCTGTACAACATAACAGCCCCCATTTACAGTTAATGTACTTCTTAACTCCCTCAGATTGGCATTTCCCAAGATTTTATTCTTGGTTCTCATTCTCATTCTCCCCAAAGATGACTCTAAAAGTTGTCATTTCAGCCCTAACCTCTGTCCCAAGCTCCCAGTTGCCTTACTGTTCTTCCTACAGGATGATTCACACTGGCCACTCCCATGTGGTCCTTGTTACCTCCAAAGGAAGAGACTCTGTTGTGAAAAGTCAGTGAAAAGAGAGAATATACTGACAGATTGGGGCCTGCTCTCTCAGGAACCTCTAGAATCTTCCCTGAAGGGCTTCAAGGCACAACCTGTTTCATCTTCATCCTTGGGCTCTTTTCCCACCTTCTTCCAGTTTTGCTACTTCCTCTGTGGAGGTGGTGGGGGAGAAGGGGAGTTCATTCTGTGATTCACCAAGTCCTCTGGCCTTTGCTCAAAGCTATATAATGTTGGATAGACCCTAATAGGAAGGTCTTTATTACAACTTATTCCTTTTAAGGAAATAATAGCTCAGATTTGGAATAAGTCAACAGCAGCTGCTTAGGAATTTTTCACTTCAGATGAAAGGTTTTTTTGCTCAAGAATAGAAATGCTCATGCTCTCTTAATTTGCAACCTATTTGTCAGAAGAAGTCTCCTTCCCTGGACAGGAAAACACCAAACTTTTCAAAAAGCTAGAAATTAAAAAAAAAAAACAGAAGCCCAGGGATTTATCTTATCTTTATGCTTAAACAACTCCCCGGACTCCACCTGAAAATTCTCTCACAAAGATCACTGATCACTCCCAATCACAAAATTTTATGGCCTCATTTGCCACTGATCACCCACATTTCTTTCTGGATATTCCCTCTTCTCTTGGCTTCTGTGACACTTCTGAGACTTTCAAGATTCTACCACCTTAATTTAGCCATTCTTTTTCTGATTCCTTCATTGTTTTCTTGTCCCCTTCTTAACTCCCTCAGACTGATGTTTGTCAAGGTTTTATCCTTGGTTCTCATTCTCTCCAAAGATGGCTCTAAAAGTTGCCATTTCAGCCTTAACCTCTGTCCCACACTCCATTTGCCTTATGTAGCATCCTTCAGGATGTCCCACCAAATGCTTCAAATGCTATATGTTCCAAGTCAAATCTAAACCCTAAATTTTCTCCTCCCTCCATGACTGTTTCTTTAAGGGCATCACCATTCATCTATTCTAACCCTGTTTAAATTTTTGGAGTTATTTTGATTCTTTCATTCTCATTTATCTTATCCAAACAGCTCCCAAATTAAGTTGCATTCTAGTTTTACAGTATCAATTGTATTCATCCCCTTGACTCTATTCTTGTTGCCACCAGTCTAAATTGTTGCCATAGTCTATTAAAAATTTATTATTTTTATTTCTCAAGTGATTTTTAAAAAATAATCTTTTCTCTCCTACTACACCCTTACCCACTGAATAAAATTTAAAAACCAAAACCAAAACCCCCAAAATAAATTCCTTGATATACATCTAGAGGTTCCAAGAAAACAACCCCACATTAGCCTGAAATAGCTGTGTAATAGGTCCTCCCTCCCTATCCAATCCATCTTTTACCCTGAGACTAGATGAATTGTCCATATACACAAATCTAATCATGGCACTTCTCTGCATAAAAAGAAAAAAATTTTGGATTAGATTTCACTGGTTATGGAAACTCCAGATAGGAAAACTCTTCACCAAAAGGACATGGAATCTTATTTGCAATTTATGGTCTTTAGTTCCTGAGAGTACTGAGAAAACAAGGAAGATGCTTGTTCCATTACTCTACCAAACTGCCTCAAAGTCCCAATTATCTCCTTATTTCCTGGATGTAACCAAAATTCCTCTGAGTGACAATAAAGACCTGACACACCCTTCCTCCCTTCCTCCCTCACTCCATCCTATCTTTCCAATATTATCTTATGTTTCATCCCTACATATCCCCAATGTTCCAACCAAACTGGTTGCCTCTGATTCTTTAACATGCCCTTCTATATTCTCACTTCTGTGCATTTGCTCACTCTGCTTTCTATGACTGGAATATGCTTCCTTACCCTCTCTCATTCTTGAATTTCTACTTATCTTCTAAAGTCCAACTGAAATAGCATCTCTTTCAAAAAGACTTCCCTTATTCTTTCTTTCAGTAATGTTCATTTTTCCAAGTACATTTTGTTTTACACATTACTAATGAATTAATCATGAATTGCTTTTTATTATAGTTATCAGTGTATATTTTATCCCCTACTAGAACATAAACTCTACTAGGGCAAGGTACTATTTTTATTTGAACTTGATATCTCCCATAGAACTCATAAAGGTGCTCATAATAGATTCTTAAATATTTTCTGGCTGGAATTACACTCACTGTTCTTGCTTCTGAGGTATGAACCAAATTCTGCCTCAGTGGTCCTACATGACACCTGAGAGGTAATCTTTTCTATTCTGGGCTTTCTATGACCTCAGGAAGATTTAAGGGGAAATGTTTGCTTGTCACAGTATGGTAGCTCCTCCTCCTCCAGTCCTCTGGGTTGAGTGAGAAATCAGAAAGAAACAAATTTAAAGGATCCGTATAAGGAGTCTGGTGAGGTTTCTGGAGATCCTAGATTTAAACGAGTCACCCAAGGGGACTTGTTTTTAAAAAAAAAAGGCTAGGAAACAGTGAACTGAGATGGGGCTGGGGTTCTGTAGAGTTGGTATCTCACTCTCACAGTCTCCATCACCCAAAAGCACCACTTGACACTGAGATGTTGATGAGAAAGAGGAGGTGCAAGTTGCCATGGATTCCAAAGACCTTGATTGGTTAGAGAGATTTTCCTTGTAAAATTCAAGAGTGATCCTTGAATAGATGATATAACAAGCATCTAATATCCATATGCAGCAGGTCTTGGAGGACAGATCTTGGACCCAAGTTAAGTGCAACTGCATGACTTCTCCAGGCATTAATGACCTTCTTCTTCAATTATCTTGAGGCTATTTCAGCTATATCTTGTATCAATTTATTGATAACAGTTCTCAGTAGAGTTGAAGTAGCTTGAAGGCAGGAATTTATCTTTCTTTCATATTTGGTACTCATAGTGCTAGGTAACAGCAGATAACAAATAATAATAATAGCTAGTATTTATTTAATGCTTTTATGAAGTGTTTTACAAATATAATCTTACTTCATTCTCACAATCTTGGGAGTTAAGTACTATTATCATTTCCATTTTACACATGAAGAAATTGAAGTAGACAGAGATTACCGAGGGTCACACAGCTAGCAAGGTCTGAGATCACATTTGAATCCAGATCTTTCTGACTCTAGCTCCAGAAGATATCTACTGTGCCACCAATAATTGCTTGCTGATTAATGGACTGAACCTGAAATGACAGCCAAGATATCTTTTATGTCCATTTATAAGAATAGGACTACTACCCATCTCCCTTGGGTGTTCTGCAACAGACATGTCAAGAGGTAGAGGCTTGAACCAGAGGATCTCTAGAAGTCCTATTTTGGCTGAAGAGCTTGGATATTATTTATAAGTACAGTTATCCTTTCCACATCATGACTTTCCATTGTGGTTTTGATATACTAAGGGTCAGCATAAGAAATTAAATGAGAATTTTTTTGGAGTCTTGCCAAAGTTGCAGACGACATGTAAAGACTAACAGATGAAATGCAGCCTTGACCAAAATCTTAACCTAGATTTACTGTAAATACCCCATAAAAGAAAAAGAAGAAATCCATACTTCTTCTCTGGTATGAAGAGAGGGCCAAATAATTTTATGAAGAATTTCCAGATTGTGGGGGCACTGTGCCCCTAATTCCCATGAAGTGGAAAGTATAGCTGTGTACTCACTGCTTTGCCAAATACTTTCCAGCTGTGCCTCCATGTTTTCCCAGCCAGAAAATATCACTTCTTAGGTTTGTCTCCTCAGAGAAAAACCTTGATCAACAAGACACCATTGCTAGAAGGCAGTGCCAACTATCCTAGGGCCCGTTCCTACAATCCCAGCTGGGCTTGGCTGCTACAGCACTCTCCCCATCCATGAATTAACTATCACTATTTGGATAGGAAAGGAGTCTGAACTTCAGGAAGGCCTCATAGCCAACATTGACACTCCTTTTGCATGTCAGAAGTCAAAGAACAAAAAGATGATCCAAAAAATCAACTCTCAAAGTGATGGACGTACTGCTGAGAGTGAGAATAATAGATGTTAGAGATGGTGAAGCCAAAAGACTTCAATTTACAGGTGGATTAGTTGAGGCTCCCTAGTCAAGGCCATACAACTAGTAAGTAGCAGAGCCAAAAATCAAATCCGTCTTTTCATTCCAAGGACAATACTCTTCAAATAGCACTCTAGTACCTTCCCAGATTTTCCTAGGAAAACCAGGTCCTATAATTGTTAAATAAGAAAGGACCCTATTCTAATCTCTTAAGGGGACTGAATTCTCCTCCTGGCTATGCCACTTGACTTTGGAAAATGACTTTTCTCTGAATCTGTTTCCTCCTCTGTAAATCAATAAGGAGGACTATGTTTTCTGATATTCTCAGTTGTATTTTACATCTGAAACTAATTTCTCTTTTTGCTCAATCAACATAGTCTCCATCTAGCCTTAGGCTCTGGTTCAGGCTGCAGGAAATAGAGGGAAATTCAATTAAATTCAAGTCATGTCCTTCCTAGCTTCCCTCTTACTATCAAGACTACTTCCATCTTTCCATTCACCCAGACTCAAAACCTCACCATCACCCTTGACTTCTCTTCACACTCACCCTACATATACAATATGTTGCCAAATTTTGTTCCTAACTTCACAACATTTCTTATACACACCCCCTTCTCCCCACTCTCACAGTCACCACCCAGGTACAGGCCCTCATCACCTCATGCCTGAGATATCACAAAAGCCTGCTGGTTGTTTTGTTTGTGACAAGTCTCTTCACACTCTAATCCAATCTTCACTCAGCTGCCAAAGTAGTTTTTCTAAAACACAGATCCAACCATGAAGTTTCAATGGCTCTATACTACCTCCAGCATCAAGTATGTATAAAATCCTCTGTTTGGCATTCAAAACATTCCATGACCTGGTATCTTCCTACTTAAACCTTACATTTCCCCCATCTCCTCAATATACTCTTCAGTCCAGTTACAATGGCAACCTTGCTGTTCCTCAGAGGTTTCATGGACAGTCTCCCATGCCTGGAAATATCTCTGCCCTCTGCTCTTCTTCTGACTTCACTGGCTTCTTTCAAAACTCAGTTCAAATCTCATCTTCTGCACCAGGGCTTTCCTGACCCACTCCCTATCCCATATCCCCAGCCTTTCCTCTGAGATAACCTGTCATTTATACTGTACTTGAGGGCAGATACCTCATTTTTGCCTTTCATTATATATTTGACATTTAGCAAAGTTCTTGGTACATTTTAAGCATTTAATAAATACTTATTGACTGAATTGTTTATTATATAAATTCATATCTGGTGCTAAGACCACAACGTTGAAAAATAACACAAGCCCTGGCTTCAAGAAGCTTACAAACTAGTAAGGTGATGATGTTATTTGTCCTTCATTCTAGAAGACCATGACATCAAAGGAGGTGATGCCATGACAAGCAAGTGAATTGGATTTGAGTGAGGGAATACTTGGTTATGTCACCAGCCTCATTTTCTCCTCCAGAGTCATCCAGGTCCAGCGGTCAGATATGAATCAAAATGACTGGAGATGGCCTGGGGTGTGAGGCAATCAAGGTTAAGTGACTTGCCCAAAGTCACACAGCTAGTAAGTGAACTCAGGTCCTCTTGACTCTATGGTTGGTGCTCTATCCACTGCAACCGAAGAGAAATGACTCATTTGCCTGTCTCCAGTACCTTTTCTGCTCTATTAAATCCCAGTACAATCTTGGCCAGTCAGAGAGTTTCACTTCTTGATCTATACAGCTCCATATGGGACCCTTAGACTACTTATGAGAACAACTGCCTGGGTACCTGCATCATTTCTACTCTTTGCTCCAGCTGAACAGGTAGACAAGTGAGCTGCTGGGTAGCCCTACTGCTGAGGAGGCTGAAGTGGCATCCTTCTGCCCTGTCCCTGTTCAACACTCCTGCTGCTTCATCCTCTCAGTTGCCTACATCTTAAAGAGACCCTGTTGTCACTGGATTGAATATTCTCTTCTTGGGAGTAATCTGAGAGGCTGAGAAGAGGAGGGGAGTCACTAAGGCAAGAAAGCAAAAGAGAGGGCACACAGTAGGATAAAGAGATGATTCTTTAAAAATGATGACTGCATCTCCTGAGCCAAGAGAGAACACTCAAGCCTTAAAATACCTTGAATATTCATGAAAATGCCCTCAATCAACTAGCAAATAGAATTAATCATATTAATGTGGAAAATCAGATTAGTGAGGAAACAGCATATGAAATCTAATCATGTTTCATTGAATAAAACCAAGGAGGGGAGGTTAAGGACCCCTCATACTGCTCTTTGTTTCAAAATCCACTGTTAATAGCTTCTCCATTAACAATAGTCATTCAGGCTAGATATAGGAGCCTTCAACCATACTGGTCTCCTCACTTTTCCCTAATAGTTTGCATGTACATTTGCCATCCTATTTTTGTTTATTCAACTGCTAAAATTGTTACCCTGATATTTTACTGCCTTGATGAATTATATCCATCCTTCAAGACCTGGATGACTTCCCACTCCTCCATGATACTTTTCATGATGACCTCAGTCCATGGTAATTCACCTTACTCCTATACTATATTAAGATCATCATCATCACTGGAGTGTTGGATCTGACAGGAACTTCAATACTATGTACATTTTAAAAAGTGCTCTCATTCTACAAATTAGGAAATTGAGGCGAGAGATCAAGTGTCTTCTCCAAAGTCAAACAGTAAGCCACAGAGGCAAGGTTTTAACCAAAAGTCAAAATTCCATTCACTACATTTATTGTCTGTCTTGTAATTTGATATGCATGACATTTTATTGTTATTTTTATAGGTATATATGTATGTTCTAGAATGGAAACTGAAAAATGTGAATCGGTGAAAAGAACCCTGGAGAAGGAGAGAAAGGAAATGGGTTCAAGCATTATCTCTGTTCTACCACAGGAAGAAGAATGTAGGATTGACATGAAAATATTAATGTTGTTGTTTGTCTTTCAGTCTCAAAGAAGACCATACATCAGGGAGGTGATGCCATGACATGCAAGTGAATTGGATCTGAGTGAGATGATTCTTTGCAAGGTCACCAGCCTTACTTTCTCCTCCATTACCATCTGGGTCCAACGGTAGACTATAAATCAGGATGTTTGGAGATGGCCCTGGATGTGAGATAATTAAGTGACTTGCCCAGGATTACACAGCTAGTAGGTTTCACTGTTGAAGGACAGATTTGAACTCAGATCTCTCTAACTCGAAGCCCAGAGTTTTATCCATTGAATCACCTAGCTGACTCCTGTTATTATTATTATTACCTCTTTAAAAATTGAATATCATTTAGATGTGGAGTTTCAACAATAATACTGAGTTCATTATTAAAAGATATAACATAATTGCATAATCAGGGTTCATCCTATCTTGCTTTACTGACTGCCACATCACTGACAGCATCACCACAATTCATGTGCATTGCGGGTATCTCACTGATGATGAAATCTGGAATAAGTATCCTCCCAGGGAGCTCTATTTGGAAGGACTTTGCAATGGAAGATAATTTTCCTTTTCTCGTTTCTTTTTTTTCAGAGGCCACAATTAGAAGCAATGAGTGGTAGCCAAAGAGACAAACTTTGCTCTAATATTAGGAAAAAAATTTCATTAAAAAAATAAAACCTTCTTAATATTTTTCCAAACATTGATTTTCATAACAATTAGAAGCATTCAGAAGTGGACCAGGCTGCTTCCTGAGGTAGTAGCTTCTTTTTCTGATTGGATGGAGTGGGGAGGAAAAGATCTTTAAATAAAACTCAATGGATATCCAGTTTTCCGTGAGGTAGAGAAGACTTCTGTTCAAAGTGTGGCTACCTGAGCTAGAAGAGATGCATCCCTTCACTTCCCCAGGACCCTCCTAACTGAGATCCTAGAATTCTGAAACCTATTTTGTGTGCAGAGAGGGGAAAAAAATAACTGTGAAAATACCATTTACAGAAGCAGGAGGATGGTTTCATTTGTATGGCTTACTCAATAGGGAAAGAATTCTGTCAAGCCTATTTCCCTTCTCTGATATATATTCCCTGGCAGTGAGCTTTTGCTGTAACATGTCACTTAACTTAACAAAAAATAAATACTCAAGGCCATGGGGACCTGGAGATTTCAGCATTAAGAATCTGGGCATTTATAAAATGCCATATTAAAAGGTGAACCTCAAGGCTTCCTGTACCACTGGACTGTGAAGCACCCCAGGGGGCCACTACCTGCCTCCCTCTAGAAACAGGTCTGATGGGGATTGGTCTCAGAAGTGTGTACCTTTTTGCATAAGCAAAGAATTAATCCAGAGCCCCAGGCTGAGTACACTAGCTCTAACTCGTAAATATTTGTTCACTGGTTGATTTGTTGACTGGCACCCCAGAGGTTCCTACTCAGAGGTCCCCACTTCCTTCTCAGTTTGGGTTTCTGCATAGGTGACTTTGGGCAAAGCTACTTAACCACTCTATCCACTTCTCTCAGAGTGGGAGCAGCTATTGTCATTCTCCATCTCCTCACTGCCTGGGCTGCAAGAGCTCAGTGGCTTTTATTGTTAAGTCACCTGATCAGAGGGATTTACATATTAATCACGTTTGAAATGCAGTGATTGAAATATGTAGATTTTAGGGATAAAGTCCTTCTCATTAGCAAAACCTGTGAATCAGACTAACTTCATAATCAAGAAAGATCAGGTTAGAGCAGATCACCTGGAATGATTTCCTTTTTCTTAGAAACTTTTCCCCCTTCATTTCAGAATGAATTTTTGTTTTTCCTTTTAAGATCAGTTTTAACCCCAAGACTTGTGTTCTTATGTCATAATCATTTCCAAATCTATCCCATGCCTTCTTCCAGCCAATGAAAATAGCCCAAAAAACATTAAACAAAATCAAATTATAGCAACTAACTGCCTGATTGATAGTTTCTATTTGACAGACTGCAGAATTCTTCATCCAAAACCCTTACTTCTCTACTAAAAACTACTTTCATCCTGTTTCCAGGGTCAAAATTGGCCAACCAGAGTTTCTTGAAGGACAATTTGTGTGCGTGGTAGATAAGGTTTTTTGTTGTATAGTCATATCAGTTGTATCCAACTGTACATGACCCCATTTGGTGTTTCTTGACAAAGATATTGGAGCGACATGGGATTTCTTTTTCAAGTTCATTTTACAGATAAGCAAACTGAAGGGAAAAGGGTTAAGTGATTTGCCTAGGGTCACAAAGCTACTAAGTATTGAGGCTGGATTTTAACTCAGAAAGATGAGTCTTCCTGATGCTAGGTCTAGCACTCTATCCACAATACTACCTAGCTGCCCAGAAAAGACTTTATCAAATCACTAATTCAATCTGGGATCCTATGGTAGAGGGGGATCGGTCATAGTGCATAGGGGACCTGAAGGATGATCCTAGAAAGTGGACACACATCTCTGCTCCCTTAGGAGGCTGTCTTGTACAGCCCATATATGACATTCCATCTCCACCTTCTTGCAGAAATTGAAGTTTCTTCATAATGTTGCATTGTTTATCTTTGTCACTGGATATTCAAGGACAAGCAGGATGCCTCACAGTGTAAGCACTCAAATGGAACACGGTGGCTTGTTCATGGTCACACAGTTAGTATGTGTTACAGAGGTGGTATTTGAATGCAGATCTTCCTGCCTCTCAGAGCAGTACTGTCTCCACTGTACTCTCCTGCCTCCATGCCTCTAACCTGGTCTATCAATACAGCTTCCTAACTGCTGGCTGGATTTCTACCTTACTTGATGACCTTGGATAATTCCAAATGGTTTATTAGCCTTCCCTCTTTCTGTCTGTCAATCAGGAATAATAGCTTTCCCCTGCTCTTCTGAATGCTGATTGCATTCAGATATCCAACAGGTTAATGAGCTTCATCACTGAGGGCTTTGAGATCCTTAGATTGATGAACTATGGACACAGTAGGAAACAGACTTTTGTGACAAACTGCAGCCACTAAATTTCTATCCTAAAAGTGTCAATGCTAAGAACCTTTCTCTACTGCTTCTTGAAATTTACTATAATTTTTACCTTTTAAATAACATTCAATAGCCATGGTTTTTGCAAGCTTGTTTTCAGTTTGTGGGACTGGACAGCAGAAACATGAGTGACTGAAGGTAAACTGATGAGTTTCAGGTCATTTTCTAAAAATTCCTAGGACTTCCTTGCTACAGCCATCTGCTCAGGCATGAAGACTCAACTCATTCAACAAAGAGTTAATACTGCTTCCAGAAATGGCTACTCATTGGTACTTGTGTCCAGAAGAGCTGGAAGTGTGACAGCTAAGACTTGGGTGTGCTCCATTCTGCCCAAACACAATCAGATTATAGACACTGGTCCATTGGGAAAACACTGGGAAGACAAGTCCCTCATCAGCTACACAGGTGATCTATACAACCATCCTCTGAATGGTCAGTGGAGACAGCCCACCTGGGTCTCCCAAATAGTTATCTTCATAATAGGTATTTTGATGTCCTGATAATCCAGCCCATCTCTCCCCAGAGAGACTAAAAACAAGGCTATAGGGAAAAGAGATACAATAGTTAACTCCATAGGAAGCCTATTTTCAACTGTGTCCTGCTTAGTATGAAAAAAACATTGACCATGTGAATCAGAGGTTTTGGGTACGAATCTAATTTTTCTGTTTCATAGTTTAGAGCTTAAAGGGACATTGGTGACCATCTAAGTCAAATCTCCTCATCTTACACAGAAGAAAACTGAGACCCAGACAGCTTATGGCTTCCCCAAATATACATAAGTACCTAGCATCTGAGACTGGAATCAAACCCCAAATCTCTTAGTTTCAAAACAGGTCTCTTTCCATTTGAATACTTCTGCCTCAGGCATGTTAGTTGACCTATGTAGTCCTTAGTTTACTCATCTGTAAGATGAAAAGCTAGGAAATGATGATCTCTAAAGTCCTTTAAAGATTGAAGTTTCTGATTCTATTTTCTAGGGTATCATTCAAATCCTCTTGGAGAGACCATGGAGAGACCACTGAGATAATCTATGCAGATGGCATGGGTACAACCAGAAGAAAAGAAAATGACTAAGAAACTTTTATCTCACAGGATATAGACAGACCTCTTACTTTGGACCCCTAACACAAATGTGCCTTTCTTGTGGGTATCCACTGTATATATTCACAATCATACAGAGTCAAGATCCAAAAAATTTTGGCAGGCTACAACACTGAGCCAAGTTGAATGATTTTTAAAAAATGATAAAGATAAGCACAAAGTCTTCTATATGGGTTCAAAAAGTCAACCTTATAAGTATTAGATTGGGAACTATGGTACAGTTCCTCCAAAAAAGACCTAGGGATTTTAGTGAACTGCAAACTCAATATAAATTGACTGTGTTTGGTAACTAAGGTAATTTAGACTGTCTATATTGAAAGAGAACCTTCTTAAGAATTACAACTGTCCCCATGAGGAATGGATTGACTTGGGAAGGGATGTCAAGATTATTGATCAACTGCAACCTGATCAGCTACAGACTCTGAAGTCCCTTCCAGACAACAGAGACATTGCACCTCTTTTGACCATTAATCCCAAAGGGAGATTAACGGAACACAAGAAGGAGGGAAACAACTATTCAATAAATGTGCCAGACACTGTGCTAAACATAGATTATAAATATTTTATCATTTGATTTTTACAACAATCCTGTTGGGATTTTATAGTTGAGAAATCTAAGGCAGGTAGAGATTAAATGATTTATCCAGGGTTACATAGCTAGTATGTCTAAGGCTGGACTTGAACTCTATTCCTAAAGCCTTGAGAATAGTCATTTGTGTTCCTCAAGGGGAACATGTCCCATACCATGAAGAAGCTGACCTATTTATTCATCTGAAGCAACAACATAAGACCTAAGATAAAAGATACTCCATTCTAATTATTATGAATAAATTCCCTTTCTGTCTACCAGAGTCAGTACAGAAGCAGGGATAAAAGATTGGGAAAGGTCCTGCTTGGAGCTATTGTTCTGAAATCCCTGCCCTGAACTTGCTGGTAGCTCTTGGCTGGTCACTGGTCACAGAGAGAGAGAGAGAGAGAGAGAGAGAGAGAGAGAGAGAGAGAGAGAGAGAGAGAGAGAGAGAGAGAGAGAGTGCGTGTAGGGTATAGGGGGATCTTTGTGTTTCATCCTTGGGTTCTAGTCTCAAGAGAGAGGTCTCCTTGGGAGAGTTGAAGCTCTTGAAAATTGGCATGGAACATGAGACTTAAGGACAGGAGACCTGGGATGAGATCTTTGATTCTAAGACTTCTTGGCTATCTGATTTTGAGTAAGTAGGAGGAGTCCACTTGAAAGCATCTGGGTACTGGGTTTGGTATTAGGGGCCATGGGTCCAAATTCCAATTCTAATACTTGCTCCATGTAGGAGCAACCTTAGGCAAGTCATCTAATCTGTCTAAGCCTAAGTTTCCTATCTTTAAAATAAGAAGGTTGAACTAGAAGACTCTGAAGTCCCTTCTAGATCTAAATATATGATCCTATAAAAATAACTTCAACTCTCTACCTCTGTAGGGTAGAGAAAATCATATTTGCACAACCTTTTCCCCAGGATTGTTGGAAGGAAAGCACACTGAAAATGTCCAAATGCCATAGGAATAAAAATTATGCACCTGTATTTTCTTTCTTTTTTTGTTGTTGTTTTCTTTTATAGGTTTCTACTTATCTGGGGGCTGGAGGGATTTGTTCCCTGGGACTAAAGAGATTGGATGGCAGTTTCCAAGCCAGTAAATTTATCAGTATGGGTAGCCACTAATAAAAGTTGGTCTTGGCTAGGCCTATAGATCCTAAGTGATGACTCTACTTGGATCTGTCAGGAAAAGAAGCAATGGGAAGAAAAGAGATGGGACCTTTGTCAACCTGTAGATATGAGTTTGACTCACCTCAGGTTCTTATAAACATAGCTCTGGAAATATTTTGAAACTCAGGCTCCTCCTCTATAAAATGAAGATAGTAACGGAACCCACTTCACAGGTTTCCATAAGGATTATATGGAACCTCTATATGTAATCCATATGTGTTATAGATATGTTATAGGCATAATAAATATAAATTTTGCAAAATTGAATTAATGTCATCTGGGAAGTAGCTATATGACCCTGGGCATCACTTTGTGTTTCAGTTTCCTCCTTTGTAAAATAGGAACAATAATAGGAACTACCTCATAAGGTTGCTATAGGATTCAGGTAATATAATGTATGAAAAATGCTTTGCCAACCTGAAAGAACCACCTAAAATGTCAGCTAGGTAGGATGGTCATAGTGACTGGTAATGGCTCCCAGCCTAGCTCTCACACCTGCAGATTGCAGGGTGCCTTTCTGAGGGAAATCAACCTTAAGATTTCTCCACCCTCAACTATCCAAAAACAACCAAGCTTTAGTTATAGATACCTGTTTTCTAAGCAACCATCAGTGCCAAACCAGCTCCACCCCCTAACATCCATCTGTAGCACGTCTTTCCTTCCAAGGGAGCCTAGTGGAATCATTATCAGCCTCTAAGGAAAGAAAGCACCACAGATTGAATGAGGAAATCTATTTTCACATCCTGATGAAGATATAGCTGACATGGAAATCATGGATCATGTTAAAGAAAAACACAACCCACATCATTTTCTTTCTTCTTGGATTCAGCGCCTTTAGCGAAGAGGAGCAGGGCTGCGGGCGGTGCTGCTGAATATTATAGATTTTTTAAAAAGGCCTCCTTGTTTAATTGGCCCTTTTAACAAGGAATCCTAATTAATTCCCCAGAGCAGAGAACTTTTACACTGGTGTAATCCAGGCTCCAGCGATGATGGACTAGGTAATTTCCAGATACACAATAATGAATCTTTTCTAGCGGGGGCAGAGTGATCACCAGAGACTTGTCAACTTCCAAATGAAGGTAATTACGGGTGGAAAAAACAGGAAAGTCAAGAGCTGTGGCAGGCCGAACCAGCAGAGAGAGCCTAGGAGAAGGCTCATTTCGCTACATCCTGATAGAGATGGGTAGTGGTGGGGATAAGTGAGAATTTCATTTCAGATCTTGAGATTTTCATAGACTTGTCAAAAAAAAAAATAGAAGATTCTGGAAAAGAAACCCTCCTCCCATCTCCACTGGTCAGAAAGGTAATAAACTTCAGTGGAAAAGTCATTGAGTCTGCAGCCCAGAAATCTGGGTTCCAGTCCTTTGTCAGTTACTGCTAATTATATGACTAACAAAGGTCAGATGGATCAATCAATTAAGAAGTTTTGATTAAACACATCTTTGTGGTAAACACTACAGTTTGTGCTGAGGTTATGAAGAAAAGAATTAACCAATCCTTGCCCTTAAGGAATTTATATTCTATCAGGGGAGACCAAGTTAATTTGGGAATATGGGGCATGGGGAGGCTGTGAGGGAAAGGAAAAGGGACAAATAGCTAGAGTTATTGATGAAAATCCATGAGTTCAGACCCAGATTCCAAAGGAATTCTACCACCCCTCTGTGCTTATGATGAAAGCATTCAAGGCAGCTGGAGTTTGCTCACTCTAGATTAGAATATCCAATTCCCTTTCCCTACTTAACTTTAAATTTATGGGTTTCAGGGAGTTCAAGTACTATTTGTTTTTGGTTTTTTTTGCAAGACAATGGGGTCAAATGACTTACCCAAGGTCACATACTAGTATCAAGTGTCTGAGATTACATTTGAACTCAGATCCTCTTGTCTCCAGGGCTGGTGCTCTATCTACAGTACCACCTAGCTGTCCCCAAGAACTTTTTAAAAATATTTTGATAACTGACTTCTTTTAGTGTAATTAAGCCTATTCTGGGGTCAGGAGGACCTGAGTTCAAATGTGACCTCAGACACATATTAGTTGTTTGACCCTGGGCAGGTCACTTAACCCCTATTGTCTCCAAAAATAATCAAGATATTTGATTTCCTTTGTAATCCTAATTATTTATTCATTTAAAAATATAAATCTGAGAGGGTATCCAGGGGATTTAAGAAACCATCAATAGTTTAAACTAGGACTTTGTATACTAAACTGAATTCTGAGCTGGTCCAACATCATCTTGATAAGAAAGTGGGAAACTGATTTGACCAATTATCGACAATACAGGAAGAAAGCAACAAAGAAAGATTTCAAATTCAGGCCCTCTGACTCAAAGCCAGGGCTTACTCCACTGGATCATACACAACTTAACCTTGAGCCTTTTGACATTCATTCTTCTGTGACATTTATTGGATATCTCCTGTGCTGTGGAAATATGGAATTAAGGTAACTGAGGGTTCATTTTTCAGCTAGGGCAATAAAGGACTCCCACCCTGTACCACCATCATTAACCAATCTAAGGAGACCATGTACTTCTTGAAGACAGTGTCTGCTGTTTATCAAGTTTGTTAGCACCAGTGCTAAAATTATATCTAGAACATATTAAAAAAATGAATAAACACAAACCTGCCATTTTGCTTTTACAGGGGATTGATGTTGTTCAGTTTTATTCAACTCTACATGACCCAATGGACTTTTGTTATGGGGTTTACTTGGCAAAAATACTAGAGTGGTTTTTCATTTCCTTCTCCAATGTGCCCCCCCCCCCCTTTACAGATGAGAGCTGAGGCAAATAAAGGTAAGTGATTTGCCCGGAATTATCCAGCTAACAAGTATCTAAGGATGCATTTGAATTCAGATCTTCATGACTCTATGTCTAGGGCTCTATCCAAGGTACCACCTATGAGCATATCCATTCTCCTTTCTAAGAAAATGACCCAGATAGTGAAAAGTAGAAGAGAACAAGCATATATTAAGTATACTTAATATTTACACTTAATATACAAGTACACTTACTATGGGCCATGCATTATGTTAAATAGTTTATATATATTATCTCATTGGTTCCTCACAGATCCAATAATGGTTGGTGCTATTATTAAATCCTATTTTACAGTTGAGGAAATGGAGACAGGAGTTATGTCTGAAGCAGCATTTGAACTCAGGTCTTCCTGATCAAGATCCAGAACTCTATTCACTGAGCCTGCCAACTGTCTGAAGGCTGCCATATTTCTATGCCTAAAGCCCCAAACCATGTGACTGATAAAGAGGTAGCAAATCACGTTCCTTATATAATTGTAGAAACTGGTTCTCAGAAATAAGTTGATTTTAAATTAGAGTCAACTGCTGAGTCAATTCTGAGCTGCTACCCAAACCCACATTCCTCCTAAATCTCATGTCTTGTTCTACACTCTTAGCAAGAAGAGTGAACTTCCAGGAGTGATTCCATCCAGAATCCTCCATGAGCTAGCTAGCTACCTGGCTATTAGTGAAAATTAGTTTAGTTTAGTTAATTAGTCTCAGTTTAGTTAATCTGGTTTTATTCCAATATTCCCTCATCATCAACCAATGAATTATATGATGGTTACTCTGGATTTTCTTTAGCTGGCTCTACTCACATCCTTGGGAATGAGGATACCAAAGCACATGATAAGGAACACACAGGGTGTAGGTGTTGTAATACCTTATAGTAGAAGGAGAACTCTGACAATAGTGACATAGTCCTGGATAAACCACTTCCTCTTTCTGTGCTCATTTTCATCATCTGTAAATATTGATAATGATGAAGTTTATGTTAGCTAGCATTTTGAGGTTTGCAGAACACATTAAAATATTATCTCATTTTAACTTCACAACAATTCTAGGAGGTAGTTGTAACTGTTATTTCCACTTTACAGTTGAGGAAAGTGGAGCAGACAGAGATTAAGTGACTTGTCTAGGACCACACAGCTAGTAAGCATCTGAGGTTGAATTTGAGCTCCGGTCTTCTTGATTCCAGGACCTCAGGCTCTATCTGTTCTGTAATATGAGAATTTGGACTAAATGATGCCTGGGGTTCCTTCCTGTCATTTTGTGCTTTTGTGATTTCCAATGGTTGAGATGAAGAAGAAATAAGTTTTCTTCAGTTTTAACTAATACAAGGACAAAAGAAGGAGACTCAGATGATTGAAATGCTGGGGAAATGGACCTATTTAAATTCCTCCTGTCCTAAGGTCATTTGACAGACTTCATGATCAATGAACATATTCATATGACAGATGGATTTACGTGACAAAATTGCATGACAGACAGAGGTTAGTCTCTGAAGATGAATCTCTTGGCTCCCTTCATTTATGGATGACTTCCAGAGAAGCCTGGGGACTACAAGGACACTAGAATCGAGGAAACCTAGGGGTAGTTGTGAGAACATTATAGATGAAAACCACCTGGTGTGTGTGCAAAGGGTTGAGAAATATAGGCTGTGTGGGCCAGATGTTTAAGAACAAGTCACTATGCCAAAGCATAGATAGCAGTAGTCATGAGTACTGGATAAGGAGTCCAGGTTTGGAGGCTAAGCAGAATATTTGATTTGACAGTGTACGCCTAATAGAGGAGGGTATGCCCAAATAAATCAATTCAAATCTCCTCTGCCTGTGAATATTTCAGTACCCAGCAGGGACAGAGAATGCTGCCAATCATAGTTAAAACTTATAGGATCAGGAGAAATCAGATGACAAAAGTAATACCAATAATAGCTTTGATAGTTATAATTTAATATTTCAAGATTTTATAAAATATATATTACATATATGTATATGTTATCTTTCTTGAGTCTTTCAAAATCTTCCTTGTGAGATAGCTATTATTGGTATAATATTTCTCCCCATTTTCTAGATGAGTAACACAAAAGTTGAGGACTTTCATCAGTAGTCACCAGAGGTGGGATTCAAAGATATCTATTTGAGCAGATCCTGACATTTAATGGGGGGCACTGGCCAATGGGGGCCCTATTTTAAAAGCTTGAGTAATATGTTCTGCCTGCTTTGAAGTCATGTGGAGGCTTGGTGAGCCTATTTCTGGAAATGAATGCTAGTCTCCCTGCTTCAGAGTGAGAAGTGATCCTCAAGGAGAAGAAAAGTCTTTTCACTAGCTGCTCTTCCAGAAGTCCCTCCCATTTCACCTACTGATCTAGTACAGTTTTCTTGTCCTGAATCTCTACTTTTGCTTTTGATCTTCCCACTCATCTCAGCCCTTGGCTTGCGGTGCCTTACATGCCCATGTATCAACCCAAACCGACTCTTCTCTTTAGATTTGTTCTCCTTACAACTGGGATTCGCCAAATATAGACTAGGGAGGAATTTCTTAACCTGAATGTTTGCCTAATCACCTGGAGGCTTGGTGAAAATCTCAGGGTTCTTTGACCCCCCCCCCCAAACAGAGCTGCTTGCTATACTACAAGCCGCCAGGAGAGGACTCCAGAGACCACCTGGCTTCAATGACCACCTCAGACTTCAAAGGACCTAGAAAAGCTACAAGGAATGTTTGCCAAAAGCAGAAAATGCTAAATTGAGTAGCTAAAGGTAGTAATCCTGGCCCCTGGAGCATTTGGAGCACCTAGATTAGAGGAGGATTGATTTAGAATGGGAAGAGATTTTAGAAGTCAACTAATACAATTCCTTAATTTTATAGATGGGGAAACTGAGGTCTAGAGAAAAAAGTGATTTATCCAAGGTCACATAGTCTAAGGAGAAGAGCTGGGATTCACACCCAAGTCTTTCATAAATAATTCAACATTTTTCATTAGCATTAAATAGATATTTACTAAGTACCTACAATGCACAGACGCTGTATTTATCACTGATACAAATGTGATGACACTACAACACATTTTGAGGAATGTGAAGGACCATCTGTGGTTCCTGGCTCTGTACATGCTTCTACTCCTTCACTATGCCTTATAGGTCCAATATTATCATAATTTTATTTTTATTTTTGGCAAGGAAATGGGGTTAAATGACTTGTCCAAGGTCACACAGCAAAATGATTATTAAGTGTCTGAGGTTGGATTGGAATTCAGATCCTCAGGACTTCAAGGTCAGTGCTCTATCCACTGTGCCACCTAGCTGCACCCCCAATATTGTCTTTATGGCATCCTTCCATTGGGCTGTCCATTAAGTCACTTCTTACCTCAATGACAATAGTCCAAAGGCAGTATGGAAGAAATTCTGATATTCCCCTTGAAGCCAAGATAGCAAACCAGGCAATTCACTGACTCCATTGGAGATAATGGGAAATGCCAGCTTCCAATTGAATCTAAGTCAAGACTTGGTACTTGGAATATTCCTATTCTGATGAATCACTCATAGCAGGTAATAAGTATAGACTTGTTAAATGACTGACTGACTGGATAAATGAATGAATGAATGACCTGCCCACATGCGTCCCGCAATCTGAATACAAATCCTACCTTTGGTGATTGCCCAAACTCCATAGGGCTCTAATTTCTCCCTCTCATACATCAGAAATCTAGTCATTTCTTCATTTCCACAGATTCCCCACAGATGGAAAAGATCCATACACTACCTTTCCCAATTGTCTCACCCATTGTCCTCTTTTCTCTCTTCCCCCACATATCTTTTCTATTCTTTCCCCTCAAAAGACATCTGTTTCTCTGCTGTTTCTCTACACTTCTCCCCACCCTACCTCCCCAAAGCCCTGACCACAGAGCTGCCTTAGCCCAGTTCATCTGCTTATTAAGCTTCCCTGTGAAATCCTGGAAAAGAACCAAAGTGAGGCATCATGTGGCCTAGAGTTTTAGGGATAGTTCCCAGATTTACAAAGACAAGGACCTCAAGAGGTCAATGAGATCACTCCATTTTTACCGACTACATTCTGCTCCCCCCACCCCCCACCCCCACCCCAGGAGCTCATCACCCTGTGATTGTCTGCTCTCAGGTCTCCTTGTGTTTGCAATCGGGAGGCAAGCAGCTCTTTAAGGACTCCTGGGGAGACAAATTGCTAGATAATTGATTCAGCACCAACCCCAGGCTGAGCACTGCCTATTGAGTCCTTGATGAAACCCTCTTTCCTTCCTTTCTTCCTTCCTGGATAACTCACCTTATTATTGCCAAGGTCCTAAGGAGTTCAGACTGGGCAAGGGAGGGGGTCTAGGTGAAAAAAAATGCCACATTATAGACACTGGTGCCCAGATTGAACTTCAAAGTAACACAGCTAGTTCATTTTTACCAGATTAACAATCGTGTGTGTCTCTGTGTGTGTGTGTGTGTGTGTGTGTGTGTGTGTGTGTGAGGGGGATAGAGGTGGAGAAGGAAGAGGATGGGAAAGCAGGGAGGAAGAAACAGGAGCAAACAAACCTTCAGTTTCCTCCCACATACTGTCTTTCTCTATATACACTTGAACTTAATGGATTTCTTAATCAAAGAAAAAAAATAATAAAATCTCAACAGCTAGAAAAAAACTAACCCTATCTCTCCCCACTCCTGTCCTGCACACACTAATCAGGGTCCACAACCCCACATCCTCCACGTGTCACATACAGACACTATCTACACACACAATTCAGACCACATAAACCCCACAATGTAACACTCATCTCCTCCACATGCCCCTCACATGTCACATCCAACACTTCTTCCACACTTCCAAACACACACAACAAATCTTCCACATCTAAATGTGCATATATACACTACATAGAACACATACTTTCACACACACACCCTATGCATACATAACCACACATTCCACATATATCAATCACACATACATGTCACTCCTTTTCTTAACCATCACACAAAAACATATTCTACATGTGAGCCACACAGCAGGGGTACACACTCCACACACACACACACACACACACACACACACACATTGGGATCATACTTTCAGATTTCTCTCTTTGAGACATGATAGACTTGCATTATTCAGATTGTTACTCTGCATTGATGGGCCTCCTCTGTCCAGGGCTGCTCACTGATTAATTTTTAATCAGACTGAGTTTAGCATGTGTAATCAGTGAGAGTCAGGGCTAATTTGCAAACGTCCCTCAAGAAGGTTAGTGCTCCTCATTGAGAGGAATGACTCCGTGGTTTTTCCCTCTGCAATTAGACACAGGAGGTTATGTGCCAGGAGGGGCAGGTGTCCCCTTCACAGGTAGTTTAGAATAATGGAACCCAAAGTGATTTGGACAAGGGAGCTGACACAGACCCTTCTTAATAAACCAAACTTACCACAGGTCTTTAGCTCAGTACTGGATAAATAAAACAATGTAGACACCAAGCCAACTTTACAAACTAGTTGGCCAGCCCACCTCCTAGCTGATTCCAAGATTTCCTATTTACTCACCTGTTATTAACCCTTACTCACTCAAGGGATGGGGACATTTGCAAACCAGCCTTAGGAGACATTCAAGAATAATATAGATCAAAGTTCCTTCTTAATTTCATTCCTTTCAGATCAATTCTTCAAGAGTTTGGCAAGGGGCATCGAGGTGGCACAGTGGATAGAGCACTGGCCCTGGAATCAGGAGAACCCGAGTTCAAATTTGGCCTCAGATATTTACTTACCTAGCTATATGACCTTGGGCAAGTCATTTAACCCCATTAATTTGGGGGGAAAAAAACAAAAAAAAGTTTGGCAAGTTCTCACAGTGGCAGCCCTGAACTACTTAAATGAGCTACAAAGATAAAAACTGAATTGTCCCTGCCAAAGAAACCTCTGTTCTCTTGTGCTGACATATCACACAGAGAAGCAAATTCAAGGTAATCAGAGGAGGGGGCAAGCACTGACAATTTAGAGAGCTGTAAAGTCTTTCTGGAGGAGGTGATGGGTAAGCTGAGCTTTGAATGAATCAAAGGATCTAAGGCAAGGTGAGGACACCTTACAGGCAAGAGGGGCAGCTGAAGCTCTAAAAGTCAGATTGTCAGAGTTGGAAGGACCTCAAAAGATATTCAGTTTAATCTGATGCCAAATATGTGAATCTCTTCTCCTATAATGTTCTTTCACAGATATAGACTTCACAGTCTCATTTCTTGGTAAATGTACTAAAAGATAGTTTGGGTCTTCTATTCATTTATAATTTCCTGCCCCCCCCCCAACTCCTCTACTCCTACTCCCATTCCACACTGGTTCTAGTTGTATACTCTAGGACCTTGCAGAACAATCGCTTGCATGTGAGTTATTAAAATATTTGAAGAGATTCCTCTCTCAATATTCTCTTCTCCAGTTTCTTCACTCTATGCTAATATCTGGTCCCCTCCACATTCACATTACCCTTCCTTCTAGACATGCTTTGGAAAGTAGTAAGTACAATGATCTGCTCTGCCCCTTCTCTTTTCACCAACTCCACCCAATTTCTATTCAACTTCCAAGTTGTTCCCTTTTTTCAGGCGTTCAGACTTTCTCCAGATCTCACTTTTCAAGAAGGTATCCCAGTTGGATCAACTTGAGAATGGAGCATTCTCCCTGGCCTGGCCTGTCTGCATTTGCATCCTCGTTATGATGCTAGGATAATGAATTGACTAATAGAATATTTATAGAGGTTTTTGGTTTTAGCATGTGCCTGTCCAGTTCCAGAAGACTTTGCAATCACATCTCCTCTACCCTCTTCTTTCTACCTAGTCAACCTCAACTCTCAAATCCAGTAGAACCTTCTCTATGAAGCTTTCCCTTATTATCCTGGTCTATCCTCATCTTTCTCTAGGTGATCTCCCAGGAGCCCTTAGCTGTTAGTTAGATTCTCATAGTGGCTTGTAGAACAATTTAACTGTGTCATATTTATATGTCATTTCTCCCCATCTAGACTATGAACTCCTGGGGGATGGGGATCAGTAGTTTTAATTTTCTGAAGCTGACAATTGGGGAACCAGAAGGAGGTGAACAACCTTTCAGGGACTTGACTGACACTGAACCTACTACCTGGCTCCTTATTATTCACAAAGTCCCAGTCTTTTCTGTATTGAAGGGAGGATTTCTTGACAGTGAGAGTGCAGGTATAGATGCAGATGTGTGGCAAGTTAAGGGGAGTTATGCATGTACTACAGATGGGCCCCTATTTGTATGAGTTGCTGACTCTGCAGCAAGAAGCCGTTAACCCAGGGCTATTTTTACCACTATCAGACTTCCACTGACACTAGCATCTATGAGTGCAGTCCTCCCATTTGTCCCTGTTCGCTTTCTAGAGAAGATAATTGGAGAAGTGATGTTATGTGATTTTCAAGCTGGGGTGCTGTTTAGGACCTTGTGCCTCCAAATAGCACACCTGCTGCAATACCCTTTATGTGAATGCATGTACCTTGTTCAGGTCTCCAACTCGGGGAGATTACAGAATATGAGAGCTGGGGGACTTCCATGGTTACCCATGTCAAAGCCTACAAGAAACTCAGAGAGTTCTCATCAGTCAACATACAATGATTAAGCACATAAATTATGCAAGCATTGTGATAATTCTAGGAATACTAACAGACAATATTTAATAATAATAATAAATAGCTAACATTTCTATTTAACATTTAACATTCTAAAGTCCTTACTTTGTATCAGGAACTGGACTAAGCATTTAACAGTTATTATCTCATTACAATGACCCTGGGAGGGAGGTGCTGTTACTTTCCCCATTTTACAAATGAGGAAACCAAGATAGAGAGAAGCTCAATGACTTATCCAGGATGGCATAGCTAGTAATTCTCTGAATCCAGATTTGAACTCAGGTCTTTTTGACTCCAGTCTGGCACCCTATCTACTCTTGTCACCAAGTTGCCCAGTCCTATACATTCTAATAATATAAAAACAGCTGCCTCAAACACAGAGCTTTTTATCCTTCTTACAACATTTGTGAAAAGTGGTCATCTCACTTATGCTTAAAGACTTACAGGGATGGGAAACTCACCACTTCTTATGGCAGTTATCCATTTTTGGAGAGCTCTAATTGTTAGGGAGTTTTTCCTGACATCGAACTTCAGTTAGTTTTTTTGCAACCACAAACCACTGGCTATTGTTCTGCCCTCTGGGGACAAATGGTCCAAGTCTAGTAATTGTTTCCACATGAAAGCTCATCCTAAGCATGAATATGGCTGTCATGTGTCTCCCCTCCCCAATCTTTTTTCCATAGTAAATATTCCTAGTTCCTTGTCGATCATGATTTTCATATATTCTATTTATCCTCATCTGGACAGATGCCATTTTATCAATATCCTTCTTAAACTGTGGGACCCAGAACTAAATCTAATACTCTAGACCAATGTGGTAAATGATGAAAGTAGAGTACATTGAATATCATCCATCACTTCTCTAGAGACTTAGGCCTCTCTTAATGTAGCCCAAGGTCACATTGACTTGATTGGCGACCCTATCATAATGCTAACTCTTAAGAGAGTTTATGGAGTCCACTCAAATCCCTCTATCTTTTCCACAACAACTGCTGTCTATCCATGCTTTCTTCATATTAAATTTGAGAAGCTGATTTCTTTTTGTATTCAAGTGCAAGGCAGTTACATTTATCCCTATTGAATTTTATCTTATTAGATTTGGTTCAATGCTTTCTGGCCTGTCAAGACCCTTTTGGATCCTAACTGTCAACCTGAGATTATATGGTGTGTCCTTGTGCTCCCAAGATAGGAGGAACTTAAGGAGGAGTGTGACACTGGCTTGTGTCTATGAGGATAGGAAGCTTTAGAGATCAGAGGGTCAGGGGCTATTGAAGTTGACCCCAGAGGAGTAGATTAATCAAACTGCTGACTAAAAGTATTCCTCTGAGCTCTCATGTTTTCTGAATTATCAATAAATAGATTTCTTGGGAAATGAGAATTATCTTTCAAGAGAGCAAGGATCATGATTATTCCTTCTTCCAGCACTCCAATAGTTTATAAAATATTGGTGGGATGGAATGAAAGCCTCTGAGAGAGGGGGCTCTCACATGGTCTGGTAGTTCCCCCTGTGCTAGTTATAACCTAGCACATGTTTAACCAAAGTTTTGTGGTGCTAAGGAAAGGATGCAGCAAATGCTAATATTAGTCTTCTGGTTCTTCCTGAATAATCCCTAGTTGCTATTGTCATTTTTTCTTTTCTTTTTATGAACAGGTCAGTCTGGATAGGGAAAAGAAATTATGTTGACATATAGGCTTTCCCTCTCCGCCCTCTTCTTCCCTTCCCCTCAACTCTGAAACTTTCTGGCCACCACCATGCCATAAACTCTAATCCTTTTATATCATTCTGTGGTGGAGTCCGTAATGTTATTTCCAACAATGATAGTTACAGGAGATAGGATTTTTATAGGACTGGTTATTTATGGCCTAGTTACTGATGGATACAGCAGATGCAATTTCACGGATTCGATCTGAAGAGAGGAGCTTCTCAGTGTGGCTTAAAGAGGTGTGTTGTGCAGAGAAAACAAAAAGGGAGTGAGGTATTTTGTGGTCAGAAGAGAGGTCAGTGTGCAAGGCTGGAAGGTGGCCACCAGCAGGTAGACTTTCTGGGGCCCCCATGGTATGTCCAGACTCAATGAAAGTCTTAATGAAACATTAATAGCCTTGACCATCACTCAAACTAGGGAAGACACTAATATGACCTATGGTTCTGAATCTTGGTTGCCTATTCCTGAGGAGTTCATTCTCCCACTAGTAAAAATTGGAGAGGTAAGTAGGAATTAGAACAGGGCAAATGACTGTATTCATCAAAGGAAAGAAGATGGAGTCTATCAAGGAAAGGCTAAAAAACTAATTTGGATTCCTGGAAAAAATGTAGAACATATCCCTGAAAGATTTGTTTATTAGTATTGAGAAACAGAAACTGTGGCCAATGAGAGCTAATATGGGCTCGACAGGGAGAAGACTTGCTAGAGTAAACTCATTCCTTTTTTGACAAGTTGGCTAGTCTGGTCGATCTGGAGCATGCCAAAGATCTATGCACTATGTAGCCTGAATTTAGCAAGTTTTTGACAAAGCCTCTTATGATATCATGAAGAGAGAAATGTGGGCTAGACATGGTATACTTTGGTAGATTTGGAATTAAATAAATGCTTGGAGAGTAGCACTGGAGATTCACAGGGCTTCTTAACCTGGGCATCTTGAACTTGTTCAGAATATTTTGCCAACTGTATTTCAATAAAATTGATTTTTCTTTTAATTCTATGTATTTTATTTTATGTGGACTCTGAGAATGAGTCCATAGAAACACAAGGATAGTAAAAGGGGTCTGTTACACAGTTAAGAATATAGAGGGATACTGCAGAAAGCTTGAAGGCTCATGAGAGCTAATTGTTCAATGTTCAGAGTGAGTATTTGCATGTTAGAAATCTGCAAATAATACAAATAGGGACTAGATTTGTTGCTTTGCTGGTGATTTGGACTTAAGAAAGTAATTATTTACTATTATTTAATCCTATCAACTAGGGTTAAATTTATAGCCTATGTATATCCTTTCCTCTCCTGGAGTCAATTGTTAAATATTCACCAGTACACTTATGGTTAAGAACCATAGAGATTTAGGATCCTTTCTGTTGTCCTGGTCATCACTCTTCACATACCCATTTGCCAGTGTCTTTCCTAAATTGTGATGGCCATAACTGGACACACGACTGCAGAAGTCATCAGAGGACATCAGGATCATCACCCAGACCTCCTCACTCTGAGATGCCTCAACCTTTCCAACTATCCTAACATCATTGCTTCATGGAGTAATCAATTGGCAGTCAGTTGGCAGATATAATGCTACCCATTAATAAAACATTTGCTAAGCACCTACTGTGTACAGTATGGTAAGCTTGGTAATGGAAATGGATGAGGGAGAGGGAAAATAATAAATATTCAGCTTAATGAATTTATAAAGGTTTCTAGTCATAGATGAACTATGTATACTAATGTACATAATGGAAATTGTAAATTTATGAGTGCATAGTTACAATAAAATGCTAGAAAATGAGAAAGAAGCCACTTCCATAGGGTTGAAGGGGATAGATCGGTGAATGCTAGAGAGGGCGATTTTTGAGCCCTTTACCTTAAAGAATAAGCAGAATATGTCATCCAACAAAAATGAGGAGGAAGCATAGAGAATGGTCAGAACAAGAGCAAGCAGATGTGAAAGAATGAAATGGTGAAGAGATAACAAGTAATCTTGTTCACAAGGGGGATTTTGGGTGAAATACTTCTGTAAAGGTAAGTAGGAATCAGTCAATAAATTTTGGTGAAGCACCTACTGAGTCATCTGTGACAACTCATGTCACTAAAGATCATCTAGCCCATCCTTAAGGGAGAATCTATTCAATATTGCCACCAACAATGGTCATTGAGAATTCACCTGAAGACCCTTCACGATGTGAGAACCCTCTAATACTAAGGTAGACTATTGAACTTTTGGAGACTTAATTGTTAGAAAGTTTTTTCCCCCATGAAATTATTACCTGCCTCTCTCCAACTGGCACCCACTTTCTTAATTTTGCACTGAGGGTTCAAACAGGAAAAATAAAAATCTCTAAGTTCAACACCATAAGTCAAATCAACCCTATCTTAGATGCCATGACTTCAAATCTCCCAATCTGGGTTATCCCACTCTAGACAGATTACTTAATTGGGTCTGATAATTCATATGGGGTGTGACCAGAACTGAGAATTGAAGGGACAACATCATCATTTTCATTTTGGAAACTGCTTCTCAATTCACCTTTAGATTATATTAGGTTTGATTCAGCTTCCTGACTTCAAATCTGGCCTGGACATTTACTAGCTGTGTGACTCTGGGCCAGTCATTTAACCCAATTACCTCAGTCCCTCAACTGTAAAATAAACTGGAGAGGGAACTGGCAAACCACTCCAGTATCTTTGCCAAGAAAACCTCAAATAGGGTCACAACGAATTGGACAGGACTGAAACAAAAGAATAATAACAAGGCATACGTGCTCATGTAGTAAGATTGGAGAACATGAATTAGTCAGACAAAAAGAATCTGGCTTATGGCTTGAATAGGCCAAATGAGAAAATCCCATTAGCTCCCAAGGAAGTTTCCTGGTCTCCCAATTTCACAGTGATAGCTCTATGGTATTCTGGATTCTGAAGATATAACGACTTGGAATCTGAGACAAACTTGGTATGATGGAAAGAACATTGACCTGGATTCCAAAGACCTTTCGTTCATGTTTGTTTAATTAAATTCTTAAGAGATTATATCACTCACTTTTTGGCTTATTTCTAATGAACCTGGATTGATCAGGCTTTGACATGACCATGCTTGTTGCATAGATTGTTCAGTTGTTTCAGTTGTATCTGACTCCTTGGGACCCCTCTGGGGATTTTCTTGACAAAGAATCTGGAATGGTTTGTCATTTCTTTTTTTCCAACTCACTTTACAGATGAGGAAAGTAAGAGAAAAAAGATTAAGTCACTTGTCCAGGGTAGCACAACTATTAAGTGTTTGATCTGTATTTGAACTTTGGTCATCTGGACTCCAAGTCTGATGCTTTGTATACTTCACCACCCAGCTACCCCCCCCCCCACAATGGTTACTTCTCCCAAAAGTCCTATTTAAATTTCAAGCCTAGAAAGCTGTTAATGAAATGAATCTTCATTTGTTAACATAGAGGTGGAGGACCCTAGATATGGAATGTGGTATATGCTATCAGACATGGCCATTGTGTCAGTTTTTTAATGTTTTTTCTTTGTTACAGAGAGGATTCTATGTTGAAGGTGGAGTAAGTGGAAATTATGGAAGAAAATAAGAAAAGACAACAATAGATAAAAAAAATTTCTATGTACTCAACCTATCTTGTTGGTATTTCCTTAAGCAACTAGGATTCTGTTTGATGAATATTTTTGCCCTATAGCAGATTGATGGAAGGGCAGGTCCAGGTGAAAGTATCTAAGAGGCAGTGGAGCTAAGTCCTGAGAGCAGAGCTGGAGATTTAGATCTGAGTCATCCATAAATCTGAAGCTATGGAGTAGATGAGAGATGGGAATACCAAAGGAGAGAAGCATAGAAGATCTAAAAGGCAGAATCTTAGGAGTTTAAGGAATGAGGGTGATGATCACAATCATGACTGCGATGGCCATAGTGATAGTAAAATCTAACAGGCCCATTTTGTGAAGTTTTGAAATGATGGTATTGAAAGGAGTTGTTAATGAATGATGGAAACTTGGACACTGAAAAGCAGACAAAGCACTGGTTCTGGAGTCAGAAGGGCTGAGTTCAAATTCTATTTTCAATGCTTGATTGAAGCAAGGAAGAGGTAGCTAAGTGACTCCATGTATAAGGCGCAAGGCTTAGAGTCAGGCAGATCTGAGTTCAAATTTGGTTTTGGACACTTACTAGCTTTATGATCTTAGGCAAGTCATTTAACTTATGTTTGGCTTTTTTCCACTGGAAAAGGAAATGACAAATAATTCCAGTTATAGTTTCTCCTTTGTTCTTTTTTTTTAGTGTTTTTTTTTTGCAAGGCAAATGGGGTCAAGTGGCTTGCCCAAGGCCACACAGCTAGGTTATTATTAAGTGTCTGAGACCAGATTTGAACCCATGTACTCCTGACTCCAGGGCCGGTGCTTTATCCACTGCACCACCTAGCCGCCCCTCTCCTTTGTTCTTGAAGAAGGTCATGACATCAAAGGAGGTGATGTCATGATAAGAATATGAATTGGATTTGATAAAGGGGATGCTGTTCTAAGTCACCAGCCTCACTTTCTCCTCCAGAACCATCTGGGACCAGTGACCAGATATGAATCAGGATGATAGGAGATGACCCTGGGTATGAGACAATCATGGTTAAGTGATTTGCCCAAGGTCTCACAACTAATAAGTGTCAGGTGTCTGAGGTCGGATTCAAACTCTCATCCACCTGATTCCACTCTTTCCACTGCACCACCCAGAACACTTCAATGTCTTTGTCAAGAAAATCCCATGGACAATATTGGTGTGATTCAGGGTCAGGAAGAGTTGAACACGACTAATTAACTCTACTGAACCCAGGGTAGGTGTTATGAAATTCAAATGACATAATGAATATAAAGCATTGTGAATCTTAAAGGATTATATAAATGCCTGTTATGATGATGATGATGATGTCACCAGGCCCTCAGTCTGATGATGACTTCATTTATTAAGCCTTCTACTAAAGTCCTGCTGAGTTCAAACAATGTTTATGGAGAAAAATGGGGATGTTCCAGTAAAAGTTAGATAAACAGGTAGACTGAGGAAAAAATGTATGCATGTACTGTTAAGTATAATCTACATTATTAATATTTTTTCTAAATTTAGACAATAAAAGATACATCAAGCCCTGATTTGTCAAGATTGTCAATTTCTGAGGTATAAATGCTCACACTGAAAATTTAATAATAGTTTCAAAAGCTGGTTAGAGTTGGTACCATCACACTTATGTATTCACCTGGTTGAATTTGATTCAGGAGAAACCTGGTACTTATGAACTGTGTGACTTCAGATATTTTGTCTGAAAAATGATGTGGGTCAAATGGTCTTTGAGATCCCTACTAGCTCTAAATCTATTATCTTGCCTATAATTATACAGGGCAACTCTGGTCAGTTAATCCACAAACATTTATTTTATTTTTTAAAATTTTACTTATTATGTGCCAAATATGTATTAAGCATTGGGAATATATAGAAAAAAAACAGTCCCTACTCAAGGAGCTCAATATTTAGTCATGGCAGAGATAACATGCAAGCAACTCTGTACAAAAGAAAAATCTAAAGGGTAAATTGAAGGTAATCTCAGAGGGAAGACACTCATAGTAGAAGGGAGACTGGTGATGTAACTTGGGGAGTTACTATAATAATAAAGAATTGGCATTTATCTAAGATTTTAAAGTTTGTGAAGCACTTCACATGGTGTTATTTGTTCTTCATTCTCAAAGAGGACTAGTAACAGACAGGGCGATCTCTTGCATACGAATTGGATTTAAGTGAGGCAGACCTGTACAAAGTCATCAGCTTCACTGGCTCTTTAAGAGTCATTGGAGTCAGGGCAGCTAGGTGGTGCAGTGGATAAAACAGGGGCCCTGGAGTCAGGAGTACCTGAGTTCAAATCCAACCTCAGACACTTAATAATTACCTAGCTGTGTGGTCTTGGGCAAGCCACTTAACCCCGTTGCCTTGCCAAAAAAAAACCTAAAGGAAAAAGAGTCATTGCAGCCCATTGGCATGACAAAGGTCAAAATGACTGGTGATGCATTGGATGACATTGACTTATAAATTAAGGTTGTTCCCAGACTTCAGTTTGTCTGAGGAAAGTCCCATCCAATGCTGAGGACTAGGTAAAAATAGAGCAGCATATTCCTGCTCAAATACCTTTATATAAGTTGTCCCCTGAGAAATAGCTAAGTAGTGGCAATGCATACATGAATGATCACTTCCTAAAATCTTGTTCTCAAGTCTTCTAATTTTGCATTCATGCCACTAGAAGATGGCTAAGAAATCAACAAATGACAAATGATAGATTGGGAATGAGTTTTTATTTTTGAAGCATAAGAATTTGCAGGATGGGAATGGTAGAAGGTAGAAGTAGGAAGAACATTCCCCCACTAGAGGATGGCTAAGAATTCAACAAATGAAGAGTGATTGATTGGGAGTAGGAATATCAAGGGATAAGGATTTTCAGGGTAGGAAAGAAGGAAGGTAGGAGGAATGAGAAGAGCATTCTTCAATGTTGTTTTGCATTGACTCACACGGTAGGTGATTTACAAATATTTATTGAATGAAAACATAAATATGCAGTATTACCAAAAACTTCCTCAAGTTTCCAAATGATACTGAACAGACTTCAGAGAGGGAAGATAGTTTCTATTTTTCATCTCATGGGAAACAATGCTTACTTCTTTCCAATTCCATCCCTTGCTCCTCATCCTTAATACTCTTTACAACATATTCTTTGGTCCTTCCAACAATTCTGAGAGGTAAATAGTATAGGTATTACCATTCCAATTTTACTGGTAAAGAAAAAAATCCGGAGACGATGAATGATTTTGCCCGGAGTCACATATCTTTGGAGCCTAGACTTCTGCTGTCTCATACTCAGCTTTCTTCCCCAATGTTCTACTCTTCCTCTAACAATGATGAATATTTACACTGAAAAAGGGATAGACTGTGAAGCAGTCTTCTCCTAGAAATGGGCCCAAGAAAAACTCCAGTGACCTATTGGGAAAAGCATTCCCACTGCTGGTCAATCTGAAGGTAAATGTAGATTGTTCTTTATAGGAAAGAACATTTTCAACCTCTCAGAGCATCGATTTTTACATATCTTTATGAAATATCCATATCTGCAGGAAGGGAGTTAGGAAAAGAGCAAACTAGTAAGAAAGAATATAATTGTGATGGCAGCTTAAGAGTCCTAAATAGAATCAGGAGTTCTGTGATTGAATTCTGGCTTTTTATTTTTAAATAGCTATCCGTGTGACTTTGGACAAATCATTTAACCTCTCTGGGCTTTACTTTTCTCTTCTGTAAGAAAGGAGGTATAATATTATACCTATGCACAAGGATATTATGATTTGTTTATGAATGGGAAGATGCTCTCATATTCAGTCAAGATTATCAAGTTAAAGTTAGTGAACTTTATAGCACAATATAAATGTGAACTGTTATTATTGTTAACCTATCTGTGGTTACTAAATCTCTTTCTTTCCTATGTTCTCTGATGAAAAATTAGGAAAAATAATGTTTACCTTGGCTTTTCAGCAAGGATATTTTGGGCATATAGACTCTTATTGTATCAATTTCTCTACAACAACTGTTCTAAACATCTCTCTTCCCTCAAGTACCTAAAGATACCCCTCCTCCCCCAGATGCATTTGAATAAGTGGATAGCTTAATCTCCTATTTCACTGAGAAGACGGAATGCATTTTTCATGAGCTCCATCAATTTCCTCCTTCATTCCTTAAAATTGCTCTGTATCTCTTTCTCTCAATTCTGATGACACTAGAGGTTGATGTTCCTATAACTTCACTAATGTTAATCCCCTTACTCATCCTTCTATAGATTCCATACTTTTCTTCTGAAATGTTTTCAGTCTTTCTGTTTCTAAACTTCTTTCCATCCATCTACAAATGTGCATGGGTCTTCCCACTTCTATAAAAAGTGTTCTTTTATCCAGTGACTATTCCATTTATCACCTATTATTTTGTTGTTAACTTTTTAAAAAATATTTAAATCTGATACCTCCATTTCCTCAGTACAGTCTGTCTTCTGTATTTATTGTTTTACTGAAATTTTCTTTCCATGGTCATTAATGGCCTATTGTTTAATCATCTTGTTTGACCTCTTTATGCATCAAATGCTAGTGATCACTGTATATTGTTCTATACACACTTTCCCCCTTTAGCTTCAGAGACATTACATGCTCTTAGCTCCCTTTTTACCTATCTTACAGCTTTTACTCTGCCTCTATTATTGTCTATGAAGGATTAGACTTGTTCTTCTTGGCACATAGTGTACCAAACTTGGAGGATTGAATGGAATTGACAGGCAGATTTCTATTTGATTTAAGCAAAACTTCAAAAACAATTAGAACTGTTCAAAAGTCCTGGGAAGTAGTAGTTTTTCCATCCATCCACCCATCCATCCATCCATCCATCCATCCATCCATCCATCCACCCATCAATAATCATTGCACTTATGTACAAGGTAATCCCAAAACAGAAACTTTCAAGCAGGGAACTTGAGTATTCATATATTCACCAGGGGCTTTGAGAGCAGTTTCCCACTCATAAATAGCTCAGATGTAGTCTCTGAGCTAATTCCCAACTATGATTCATACTATTGTTACCTATACCATATAGCCCAACAGGACCATGCCAAGAAGTCTCCTTCATAGTCTCTTGGCATCCAAAGACCTCAGAGTCTGGTCAGTAAAAAGGAAATCAAGGCATTCACAAAAGTGACTAATGAGCTCAGGCTACTTGGTCAGAAGCAGTCAGGAGGTTTGAGAGCAGGTCAGTGGTTTTGGGAGGTGGGACAGGAGAAGGTAGAAGCAAAAAAGAGTCACTTGAGACTAGATTTGTGGATTGAAAGAGAAAGGTGGTACCCTTGACAGTAACAGGGAAGATGGTAAGATGGCAAGATTGTAGTGGTGGATGAGGAAACATAATTTTGCCTCAATACTTTTAATTTTCTGATCTAGATGCACACTATATCTCCTCATTGTAAATTCTACAAGAACAGAACCTTTTTTTCATTTTTGTCTTTGGATCTCTAGTCCCTAACACAATAACTCTCACATAGTAAGGGTTTAATAAATTGTTATGGTTCCCCCAAACCCAAAGGTTTTTTTTCTGACTTAGATTTTCTGTATTCAGCAGACTAACTATTCATTCCTATTGTCCCATCTTCCTGCTGGCATCCCTTTCTTTCTCTCCTTCCCCTTCTCTCAAATAGCCTTTTTCACCCCACATCTGGAAACTGCTATACTTAGAATATTCTAAGCCAAACATCCCTAGCAGAATCATTCTCTGTGATTTTCCTTTCATTCTCCATGATTCTAGGAATGGAAAGCTAATTGGATTCTTCTGAGAAGACACCCTTTGACCATTCCCCTACAACCCCAGGTAAGACTTATGGACTAGTACCTCTTACTCTGAAATTGTTTTGATAAAAGAACTGCCCTGGAAGCATAGACTCAGGAGTGGATTCCTTCAACCTTCTGTGACCTTAAGACCAGTATGACTGAGGCAGTTTGGTGACCTCCCCTGTACAAATAGCATACATTTCTCTTCCTAAGTTGTGTTTGGAGGTACTAGTCTTTGACCAGTTGTGAAGAGATTTATCAGAACTGGGAGGTGCCAGTCCTGATCCTAGTGAATGGAGCTGCTTTTCAATGGCCTTCTCTATTTATTCCCTTACTCTGGTCTTCTTGGACTTCTCCAGCTAGGCCCCATGGCCTTCCTTTAAACACACCAAACAAAAGGGCCTATTGTGTTTCAGCATTGAGAGCTGGCTCATTGAATCTTTCTTTGACTCTGACATAAATGTTTGTTGAATCGATTTGAACTGAAATCCATGCAATATAAGATTGCATGAGGGGATTGGGCAAGGAGATGTGGTTTAAATTTGGGGGCAATGGAGAAAGGGAATGTGGTGAAGGGTCAGTAAAACATCAAGGAAGGAAGGGGCTTAGAGAAATGATTTATCTCAGCAAAGAATCAGCCTGAGGCAGTGGGATTCAGGCTTTCTGCCAGCCTTCCCAGACTCCTCACTCAGCTGAAGGCAATGCAGCTGGAGCTTGACAAACAAAGCACTCAACTCCCTATGCTAAATCATCGGAATCTCACAACCACTGGATAGTAGGTAATACAGGTATTCCCCCTAGTTACAGATGAGGAAACTGAGGTTATGGAGATGTCACTTCAAACACACACATCTGTCTGTCTGTCTGTCTATCTATCTATCTATCTATCTATCTATCTATCTATCTATCTATCTATCTATCTATCTATCTTGGAGATTTAGTTCCTTTCTCCATAAAATGAAGAATTTGGACTATATGATCTCTAAAGTAGTTGCCATTCTCAGAATCTATAATCCAATTTATCTCTGTGGTAGGCCTTGGTGTCCTTGCTTCCAAAATAATGGGGTTTTCATTAGGTAATATTGATAATAGACATTTTTGTCACTATTAAGATTTGTAAAAATAATAATTTTGAGTATTATACCTTTGCAAGGTAGGCATTATGGTAGCTATTACCTCCCCTTTAGAGATGGGAAAATTGAGGCTTAGAGTTTAAAAATGGCTTGTCAATGTTCACACATGTATTAAGGGTCTGAAACAACATGAGAATCTTGGATTATCTTTTTTCAGAAAGGAACAGGATTAGAAAATGATATCAGAGATTTAGGGATTGGTTAAGGAAGCCACCAATGTGCCATCGAATATATTCTGAGAAATGGGAATAATTTCAGTCCATTAGGCAAATGTGGCAGCTTATTATAGCCAAGGGGAAATGAAGATCCAATTTCATCCAATTCATCAAGAATCTACTAAGTATCTAATACAAACTAGGTTTTATTTTATTATCTAGGTATACAAAGACAAATAGAAAAAAAGCAGACCCTACTTTCAAGGATGCTGTATTGGTGAAAGAAGAAGGGGAAGGCAGAACAAAAAAGTAAAAAAAAATGCATCATAATTTGAATAGGAAGAAACATCTAGGAAGAGCCAGTATCAGGGAAGGCCTTCTGGAGGAGGTGTCACAAGAACTGAAAATTGAAGGAACTTCTTTTTGTGTATTGTTGTAAACTCAATTAAGGCAATGGCTGGCAACCTGAGGCTTCCAGCTTGTATTATCAACCATGTGTCTTTACTTATCAAAAGAAAAATCCTGTATCTCAGGAGAATAGGAGAATCCCTTGTTTTGAAGAGGCAAAGGTGAAAAGAGAGTACATTCTAAGAATGGTAAATAGCTTGGACAGAGGCTCAGAGGTCACAGATGAAACCAAGAAGGATTCAAGCCCTATCTCTAACACATATCACTTGTACATTTCCATTTGGCTGAACACATCATTTAACCTCTCAGTGCTTGAACCAAATCTCTGAGACTAAGGTTTAGAGAAGGTATCTATCTGCATTAGAAACCCCCTCCTCTTGAATCCTTAATACTACTTAATACTACCGAAATCATAGGTTTATCCAATCTTTATTTTGTTTAATGCAGAGGTTCTTAATCTTATTTGGGCCATGTATCTCCGGCAGTCTGATTAAGTTTATGGACCCTTTCTCAAAATAATTTTTTTTAAAAAAATTAAAATGTTAAATTATTGAAAATAAGTGTAATATTTTCTTCTATCTTACCCAAATTCATAGATTCCCTTGTAATCTGTCCATGGACTACTGAATCCCAGGCTAAGAATCTCTGACCTAAAGTAATGCAGAAGGAGCCAGGAGGGAGGGGAAGAACATTGTAAGAATAACCATAAGGCATCAAAAATCCATAGTAATATCAAGCAGCTAGTAGGAGCTCATGATATCCTGGTAAACTGAGGCAGCAGACAAACAAGTACCATAAGCCAATACAGAGGAGTAAGTTCCTGAGTATATGCAGAACCATGGTCATATGTCCTAATGATATTATAATGAGGGTATGAACAAACAGAGGCAGGATATTTTCACCCCTTGATTGACACTTGGAGGGAGAGTGGATGATGCTTGTAAGCATCATAGGGATGGGAGGATAGAAACAATAGTGTTAGTGAATGATAAGTTCTGAATTCTGGGAGATTGAAAAATTGTAGCAAGGCTTTGTGTTGTAAACCTGCTCTTTGTAGATGCCAGCTAGAGCTATGTTGGCCAATAAAGCATTTTAATAAACCCACCTTGCCTCTACGTTATCCTTGACCCTGGAAAGCCACAGCAGAGGCCCAGGAGCAACAATTTATTTCAATTAACCTTGAACACCTCTCGTCTCAGCTCAGCTGTTTTCCTTTCATTGTTATGTGCCCAAGAATGTGTGTGTCTGTCAACTAGGAACCTCCCGCCTTTATTCTAACCCAAGAGATGACTTATAAGAAAATGAAATCCATTATCCCAGAGAAAGCAGAATCCTTTTGACATGAAGAATATCTCCATTTATTTTTAAAAAAGTCACTTATGGCTTCTAAAGAAGTCCAACAAATGTAAAATAGCAACCCCCAAAGAAGAGGGACAAGGAGCCCAGAAACTGCCTCAGTGAACACTTAATTTCCCTGTCAAAGAAATAGACATGGCAGGTGATGGCAAAAACACCACCTCTGAGTATAAGTTTATTTGTATCACTTTCATTTTGTCTAACAAGAGGAAAATGTTAGGTTATAAGTAGTGCTGCTTCACAAAACACAAAAAAACAGTAGAGGATAGTAGAGACATAGCTAAGACAAGTTCATCCTGAAAGCATTTATTGACAAAATTAGAAGGTGCAAAAAAGTCATGAGATAGTAGAGATCAACTAGTGTTTTTCCATCACCTATGATGAATTCTCGCCAGCAATGGCAGCAGACTTGCTCCTTTTGGGTTTCACCTCCTCAACACCAAATGCTGAAGAAGTGGTATTTTGGGAAATAAAGTTGGAAAGAAAAGAAAAGAAGTGAGGATGAGCATCATCTGGACTAGGTCCAATTCAGAGATAAGAAAATCATTCTGCAGGCACTCAGGCTGATTTTCAAATGCCTCATGGATAGGAAAAGTACACACACACATACACACACAGACACACCACAAATACCTACACATATATTTGTACTCACACACACACAGACATACACAAACATACAAAAAGGAGAAGATGTGAAACACTGCTTTTATCCCTTCCCCTGCCTTTCACCCAAAGTAATGCAGTACCTACCAGAAAATCTGCTTTTTCATCTCAACAAGAATTTTTGTGAGAATGGTTTCTGCACCCATAGAATATATCCTTGATGAAAGCATGTGATGAGAAATAGGTTTTGGGGATGATGATTTCCTATAGCAGACCAAATTTGTATAGACCCACAATTGAGAAATCCGTATAAAGCAAATATTTGTTGAACATTTGTGCTATTTGTTGAATATATGTGTATATATATACATATATATATATATATATCTTTAAACATTTAAACATAGAACCAAATGCATCCTTGAAGGATCTCTTCAGACAAGATGACTCATACATACATTAAAATCATATGAGATTCCATGACAGAGAGGACTGCCAAGATAACTTTGCTCAATGATCCGCTGGGTATTGATACCAAGCAAGGTGTTAAACAGTGAGATGTATGTTCACCTGAGGCATTCACCCATGTCACAGAAGATGTTCTGCATAAAGTCAAGACAGAAAAAGAATTTCCTATTGAGAGATTCTTCAAACATTATTCTGTATAGGTAGCAATATGCCAGTTGCATCAAATCCTTGTAGCTAGTCAGTAAATAATAACCATTTATTATTTTATTATATAATCATATAACAAACATTATTTTATTATATGACAATATAATTTTATAATATATGATATTATACAACAATATAATTATATAATATCATTAATATATAATTTATTTGTTAGATGATTATTATATTGAGGTATTATGTTGCTAAGTGCTCAGTCCAATATAATTCTGTAAACATTGATTTAGAATCCTGTGTACTGTAAAACAGAGTCCAGGTACTCAAATCCATTTCTCAGTCATCATCTCAACAAATTTAGTTTCTTCCCTGTCCAATCCACTAAATAGTTGCCAAAGAGATATTCCTAAAGCATAGGTCTGACCATATCACTTTGAACTTATTGGCATAATCATGAATAATTTAAATGTATATGATACTGCTATATAAGAGCAAAGTGCTTTATAGGCATTAGAGCATCAGACCCTCATAATAACCTAGTCCAGTGGAAAGAGACTGCTTCAGAGTGAGGAGGACCTGGGTACAGGTCTGTGTGACCTTGCACTGACTGTGTGACCCTGGACAAATTATTGTATGTCTTAACATCCCAGGCAATAATCTAAAGCAGGGGTGGAGAACATCAGATGAAATCATTTGGTTTGTTGAAATCATGGCAACCACAGGTGGGACTAGAAATTCAATAAATCTGGGAGCTTTTTAGGGGTAAATTAATTAAATGCTTGATCAAATATAGCAGGTTAATTTTTAAGTTGATAATTTTGTATGACCTGCAAATGATTTTATAAATATCCAATGGCCCTAAGCAGAAAAGGGGTTCCCCACTCCTGTTCCAAAGCCAAGAAATATATTGGGAAGGCAGTCCAAAACAAATCAAGACAAAAAACCTAAAGCAATTTCAACTCTTTAAAGCAGTCAGGGAAGGTTATGATTGTCCTCATTTTAATGATGAGAAAACAAGTCAGAGAGATCACTTGATTTGCCCATGGAGCCCCCAAATTGAAGAGCATAATGAGAGGGATTTGAACCCAGGTCCAGAAGTCTATGCACCGGGATATGCTGCTTTTGTTCCCAATCCCACCGCCAAACTCAGAATCAGAAAGACTATCCTATCTCAGTCCTGAAGGATCTTGCCCAGAGAGTTTGGGCCCCCTTTCTGAAACCATGAGAAAACAGTGTCTGTTGTGATTCTCAATGCCACAGTTGTTTTTACTTCCCACGAGAGCAGGTGTCTTGTTGATAGATGAGAGGGTGTCCAATTGTCCAAATTTATCTGCCGCTAACAGGACGTGTCATCTTTCTTTTCTACTCCTCAGCACCACATAGAATGGTTCCAAAGGAATGGTCTCCCGAAACCGCTATAATGTATGCTAATAAAAACAGTATACTCATAAACTAGCAGCTTCAGATTTTCAGAGGGGTCCGGGGATCCATAAACCACAGGTAGCAGGCGATCGCTGCTTCCCCATACACATATATCCTTAGCACTCAAAGGTTATTTATCTCTAATTGCTATGCAAGTACAAATTAGTACAACAAATGCACTGTGGCTTGCTGCGGTGGCACCAGCCGTGAATGGTGAGGACTCCTGCGCAGCTCCCTTAACGATTTCCTGTATTTAATTTCTCCCCCACCGAGGCAGCTTAATGGGAGAAGGAACATTCTTTCCCATTTGTTTCACTTCAGAAGTTTGGGCAACTTGTCGAGACTTACCTGAGAAGTGAGAGTCTGCAGGCAGTCAAGCTTGACTCTCAAATAAATAAGGGATCAGGAGAGAGGCAAGAGGGAAAGACTTAAAGTTGAGCTAAAGAGATTCATTGAGGGTTCCTCAACTGGGTGATTTAATGGGCTTGCTCAATCAAACCAAGCCAGATGACCCTGAGGTGACCATTTCCCTAAGAGAGAACTCCTCAGAATGTCTATGTATTGAAGGGTATTAGATTTGGGGGTCAGGAAGGCCTGGGTTCAAATCCCAGCTCAAATACTTAATGGCTGTATGACCCTGGACTAGACACTTAACCTCTTAACTTTGTCTCAGTTTCTTCATCTATAAAATCATTGGTTGGCTTTGGTGATCTGTAAGGTACCTTCCAATTCCAAATCAAGGACTTTAGTTATTCTAAAGGGCAGCAATAATTGAGCAGAGAGGGCTAAACTTACTTCAGAAACTTCTTTATTCTCTGATTCTAGGTAAATCTCTTAACCTCTCTGAGACAGTCTCCTCAAATGCAAAATGGGGGTAATAATTATACCTGTATCGCCTGAGCACATAAATGTTATTTCAATGAAATAATATATCCAGACCTAAAATATTTATCCCTAATGGTGTTTTAAAGATCAAATGAAATTATATATTTACATCATTTTTGGAAACCGTCAAATACTCTATAGGCATTAATTAAATACCACAAATACATCTAGAGCAGCTACCTGGTGGAGAGGTGTGGGTACTGACTTTAAATCAGGAAGATTTGAATTTGAATACTGTATCAGACATCTAGTGCTATGATCCTGGGCAAGTCATTTGACCTCAGTTTCTTCATCTATAAAATGAGAGGGCTGGACTTGATGGATGCTTCAGTCCCTCCATTTCTAAATCTATGATCCTATCACTTAACATGTGCAAAGAATTGTTAGAATTATGTTCTATAACAGGGGCATCAAATTCAACTAGAATCAGGGGCCACTAAACTGTAAATAAGGTCCCTGTAGTTGCATTTTGAGTTAGAAAAACCACATATAAACATTAGTCATGTTCTTTTGTATTTTTATTTAATTTGTTAAATACTTTTCAATGAATTATATTTTAACCACTCTGCAGTGTAACCTGCTGACAGCATGATGGATACCTCTGGTTTCTAGCACTCTGGTCAGAGGACTCTGATTAATATTCTTTTTTTTAAAGCAAAACATTGTATAATTTGCATTTCTAACTTCATTGCTTATGACAATAATGCTACAACTGAATTCTTAGGGCAAAAATGGTATTTCCCACTTTACTATTGAGAAAGTGATGGGAAGACTAATCCTGATAGAAATAAGAGATGTCTAGGAAGAGGGCTCAGATAAGAGTGAGTCCCAGAATTTCAGAAGTGAGTGAACTCCGCCTTCTCAAAACCAAGGTAAGGAAACCTTCAAAATAAGTCATAGCTGTAGAACCAGAAGAAGTCTCAAATGGCACAGAAGCTAATGTCCACAGTTTGCAGATGAGGAAACTTGAAAAGTCAAGGAAACTAAGACTGAAAGAGGTTAAATAACTTTACAGAGCTAGGAAGTGTCTAAGACAACACTTGAACTCAGGTCTTCCTGACTTCAGGTCCAACACTGGACACTGCCACCCCCCCCCCCCAATCTAAGTCCTTCAGAAAGGCAGTGTGAGTTAATGTAAAGAAAGCAAAAGTCTCAGTGCCAGGACCTGAATTTGATTCCTGGCTCAGTTGTTTTCTATCTGGGGACCTTGGGCAAGTCAGCAGTTTTCCTTTGGTTCAGCTTCCTCAATCTGTGAAATGGAAAATTTGAACTAAATAAATTTTAAAGTCCCTTCCAGTTCTAAATTTCTAAACCTATGAATGAATCTCACTGTAGCATACTATGTCTTTAATTCTAGGAACAACCTTTTGGAGGTTGCAACAAAAACCACTTTAGCCCCAAATTCCTGCCAAAAGTGTAAAAGCTAATGGAAAGGGATAATGTATTTTCTGGAGCCTGGGCAAGAGTCCAAATTCTTTTAGGAGAGTTCTTTCCAAGTTCAGTGACTGAAACATTCCTTCCTTCCTTCTTTCTTCCTTCCTTCTTCCTTCCTTCTTTTTTCCCTTCCTTTTTTCCCTTCCCTTTTTTCCTTCCTTCCTTCCTTCCTTCCTGCCTTCCTTCCTTCCCTTCCTCCTTCCTTCTTTTCTTTCTTTCTTTCTTTCTTTCTTTCTTTCTTTCTTTCTTTCTTTCTTTCTTTCTTTCTTTCTTTCTTTCTTTTTCTTTCTTTTTTTTCTTTCTCTCTCTCTCTCTTTCTTTCTATTTTCTTTTCTTCATTTTTTAAAACAAGTTACTCAAGTGGAGACTATCATGAAAATTTTCAGCAAGGACATGCTTCAAATCAGACACCAATCACTGTAAAATTTAACTGGGCTATAAAAAATATGCAGTGATTTCTCATTATCGTGTACTTAGAACACTTTAATAGTATCTCTAACTGCCAGCCGTGACATTTCTCTGAAGGTACAAGTGTTCAGGGGAGACTAGGGATCTGGGCGCAGTAAATTTCCACTGTTAAAAAGTTAACATGGAGGGAAGGGAAAAGGCCCCAAAAACCCCCCATGACCCATCACTCTTACCAAAGCGAGGAGCCTTCCGTCCCAGTGACTTCCAGAAAGTCATAGCCATCCTCCAATTGGAAGTCAATGAAGACCAGGGCAATGGTGTCTCCCAGCTCTGCGAGGATGGTCCATGTGCAGTCAGCATTGTTGCCATACTCAGAGGGGAAGTGCGGGCTGGAGATGATGCCACTCTGGCCCCTCAGTGTCCCACCACAGGCATCATCAGCTGCAAACAAAGAAACAGCACAAGGGTCTGGTAAGCTAACAGAGCATACCTTATCATACACATTGCAAGTTATGGGTCTAGGGTGGAAGTATTTTACACAGTCTTATGAGAAGCATTTTTTATTTTATTTTATAGCTGGTAACTTCCATAAAACATTTTGAAATGCAGTAACCATGCTCGACTCAGCAGGTGCTTGAAGCGTATGATAGAACAGATACACTCTTAGCCTTAACAAACAAGGAGACTTCCTAGATTTGCTTCTAATGAGGCCACTGCAGGTTTAGGAATATGGGATAAAATTAAAAGGATTTTATTGATATGGTTTGGAGGCTGACTCCATGAATAAAGGCAGGGGTGTGTCCCGTGGACCCCTATATTATCAGATGGAAGGACTTTGGTGGTCTCAACCATTATCCCAAACATTTTCTACCAATCCATTTGGTCCCTCCCACCCTGTCCTCTTGGAAAAAAAATTTCCATAAGATCTGCCCAAACAGCTAATATCTCTCGAAGATAAAAAAATGAAATGAGTCTATGTTACTAGGAAGTGAAGCCTAGGAAAAGAAAATGGTGAGTGTACACGTGTATATGTGTGTATGTTGCCATACTTAGATATTACTGTCAAATATCTGAATTTTCTTTTTGGTGGGGAAGAGAAAGTAGACTCAGTAGAACTTGGACTCATAGGTGGAAATTACAAAGGGAAAAATTGAAGTTCAAAGTAAACATTAGAATAGGCTGCCTTGGGAGAACATAGGATGATAGATTCATGACTTTAGAATTGAAAAGAACCTTGAAGATCAACTAGTTCAATCCCTTCATTTTTGCATATTGGGAAACTGAAGTAGAAAAGAATGAAGTAACCAGCCAAAAGTAGTAACAACACAAGTAATAAGTAATAGAGTCAGTATTTGAACCCAGATTTTTCACCTGTTCTTTCTTCTATATCAAACAGATAGCAAACTTCTCTTCCCTGGGGGTATCTAGTCAGGGAGTCAGTGAGCATTTATTGACTACCTACAATGTGCCAGACCCTGTATTAAGCACTAGGGATCCGAAAAGAAGCAAGACAGTTCCTGCCCTCAAGGAGTTTACAATCTAATGGAGAGTCAAGCAGCAAATAAACACATACAAACAAAAGCAAAAACTGGATCAAGGCAACCGTGAAGAAGATTCCCACACTCAGTGGGACTGTTATACTAAATACATCAAAGATGCCTCCCACTCCTGAGAACCTAACCTTAGACTCCACCCCCAGGATCAGGTCTGTCCCTTTATAGTAACAGTCTTGGTGGGCCAACATTGCCCAGAGACAATAGAACTGAATTTGGTGAAATCCCTGTGGAATGTGGAAAAAGGAGGGTGTTTAATTTAAAAACAACAGCAACAATTGGTGCAACTGAAGAGCCCATCTCTGCCTGGAGAGGATGATGGGAATGGGTGCCATGGGAGCAGTAAAAGTCCCCTGACTGGAGAGGAGGACGGGAGTTGGGCGCTGTGGGAGCAGTAAGAGGCCCCTGCCTGGTGAGCACTGCCTGAAGTGTTTCTGCAAAGCTCAGCGACAACCTCTTCTAAAGGATGCTTGTAAAGTGCTTGTTTTCTCTTTACATTTGTTTTGTTGCCACTCCAACCTAGGAGCTGTCAAAAGAAGTCTCATGCATGAAGAGTCACTGCTCCATGCGGAGACTGAGCTCACACAGAGAGGAGGAAAGAGGTGCCTACCCAGTCCCTCACCCTACAAACAGGCTTTGCCTCGTCCCCACTCTACTCAGGACCTTGGCCCAAGATGTCCTCTCTGATTCATACTCTTATTCAGTTCTCTGATTCTCCAAATCATCCCCATCCTTCAAGGTCCACCTCCTTGAAGTGTTCATTGACCCCCCTCAACACACATTGATTTTCCCTTTTGTTGAACTCAACACTTAGGGTCTACCTTATACATTTAAAACTTGCTGTGAATTGTATGATAGCATCTCATGTTTTTTACTGTTATTTAACTCTTGCTGTTGATCCAGAAACATTTAATGTGAATTTCTAACTAGATTATGGTTTCATAAAGGATAGGCATGGTGTGCCTTAGTTGTAGTTAGGAATTCTCATCCTGAAACAAAGTCATTTGCTGCTGGTCTAAGAAAAAAGATAAGTTAACTCAGGGTCAGATGCAACACCTGGTCTCATGGCAGACTGACGATTCCTAATTCTAAAACTTTCTGAAGGAGACAGAGGTTGTGGAGGCAGTATATGGGAGCAGGGAGACCAGGGCAATGTGAGCCTTGAGAGAGAGGTGCCACAATGATAGGAATCTGAGAGTAGTTTAGTCAAAAATATGTGGAGTACAGTAAAGTTAGGACAGTAGGATGGACTTTAGCCATGGTGAAAAAGTTCACCCCAAGAATATTGATGCCATGGGAAATTTCCTAGTTCCAGTTCTGATAGGGTATTATGTTTCCTTGTATCACTGGTGACTTGAACAACAGAAATGACTACCCTCCCAGTCAGTCAGATTTGTAATTCCCAAGTCATCTTTGATTTCTTCTCCCTCATGTCCAAAAGTAATCAGTGCTGACATCTGTTGATTCTGTCCATGAGTACCTCTTGATTCAGTTGTTCCTCTCATCTCCCATTGCTACCACCCTATTTGAGATCCTCAATACCTCTCCCCTAGCCTATGTTAAAAAGCTCTCCATTGATAGCCTTTCTTCTAGTCTCTCACCTCTGTAATCCAGACTAAACACACTGACAGAGTAATCTCTCTGGGAAGCTTAATCACTCAATATTGACTAAGCCCCTACTCTGTTGGCCTCTGGAGTGGGGGTGGGGTATAAAGAAGTCACAAAAATAAATAAAATATAGCCTATGAACCCAAAATACTTATAGTCTAATAATGGAAAGAAGACACATCCAACTATCTATTGAGTTCACTCAGTGGCACAGTGGGTATTTGGATTGGAGAGGTGGATTTGGAACCTCACTGACAAGTCACTTAACCTTTCTCAGTCTTAGTTTATTCATCCATAAAATGGAGATAATAATAGCTACTGCCTGCCTCATAGGGTTCTTGTGAAGATCAAATGGGATAACCTATAGAAAGAGCTTTGAAAATCTTAAAGAATTATATAAATAAATTATAAAAATGCTTACTCTTAAGAAAAAATAGGATATGACAAGATTTATGAGAAGAAAAAAGTGTTTTGAGTTCAAAGAAGGGGGAACTCTTCCAGCTGAGAAAGACAGGGAGACTTCACAGAGGAAATGGCATTTGAGTTAGACCTTGAAGGATTCCAAAAGGCAGAAAGAATGGAAAGATGCTATCAAAAATGGAACATTATGTACAAAGTTATAGGCAAAGGGAACCCTGGGAAATATGTGGAGTTGGTAATTAGTGCATTTTGGCTGAAGCATAGAGTACTTGGAAAGGAGAAGATATAGACAAAACTGGATACAGTTGGACAAGGATGGCCTTGGATAAGGAATTTGTTTTTTGGCGGGCGGGTTTTCCTGGTATATTAAAAGTAGAAAAATTGTTGATTTTTCAAAAGGGGCATGATATGATCAGAGTTATGCCTTAGGAAGATGACTTTGTAGCATGTGTGGGTTAGATTGGAATGGATAAACAGAGAGTCAATTGGGGAGTTTTCATAATCCAGGTAATGGGGACTAGTTCTGAGTTTTATTGTAGATCATGTAGAGAAGAGATGTTGGACATGAAGTATACTATGGAGGGAGTATAGGATTTAGTGACCAATTGGATGTAAGCCCCTTGAGGACAAGGGATTTTTTAATTATTTTGTGTAGCCAACATATAGTACAGTTCATAGCATGTATTAGATTCTTAATAATTGTTTCTTTATTGATGATTAATTGCTCAGATATTAGGAGGGAGAATAAGGTTTTGAATGTGAAGCATTGGATGAAAGGATCATGTCACCAACAGAAGTAGTGAAACAGAAAAAGAAGCATGTTATGCCAATGAAACTCTATTCAAGATATATTGAATTTGTGGCATCACATCAGTGGAACAGGAAAGTGAAGATGTCTTCTATGTAGGTGGAGAGGTGAGTCTGGAGATCACAGTTGAAGAAAGAATTGGGAATATCTCTATAAAGATTACAGAAGAAGCAGCTAAATGGTTCAGAGAATAAAGCACTGGGCCTGAAGTCAGGAAGACCTGAATTTCAAATCTGGTCTAGGATACTTATTAGCTATGTGACTCTGAACAAGTCATTAATCTTGGTTTACCTCATTTTCCTCAACTGTAGAATTGAGACAACAATAGGAGGCATCTCCCACAGTTGTTTTGAGGATAAAATAATAGTTGTAAAGTGCATTGTAAACCTTAAAGCACTACATACATTCTAATTCTTCTCTTCCTCAATCTATTTTGGAGAAGGAAGATAATGATTCTTCTAGGTTATCTCTAAGGTCTATTCAAACTTTGTCTCTCCGTGATTATAATTTGCATAAAGGGTCATCTATACCTATTATCTCTAAGAAACTGTTGAGGTCAGAGCTATATCCACATTTGGGAGTTTCCTAGAAATGTCTCCATTCCTATGCCTGGCCCTCCTCACTTAAATCTAATTCAGATGCAAATCATATTCTCAGTGCTTAGGGTGTACATTGCACATTTAATATTTGCTGCCACTTATATAACTGGTATCTCATATTTTTTCTTGTAATTTAACTCTTGCTATTTATCCATGTTTCAGGTTTTTTTTTAAACAAGGCAATGGGGTTAAGTGACTTGACCATCACACAGCTAGGTAATTATTAAGTGTCTGAGGTTGGATTTGAATTCAGGTCCTCCTGACTCGAGGGCTGGTGCTTTATTCACTGCGCCACCTAGCTGCCTGTTTATATTTAACAGATATCAAACTACGATTGTAGTTTCCTGGCATGTAGTAAATAAAAAAAAACTCTATCTCTATGTATCTATCATCTATCTATCTATCTATCTATCTATCTATCTATCTATCTATCTATCTATCTACGTATCTATCCATGCATCCAATCATCCATGCATCCATCCTGGAACTCCTATTTCAGGTAGTACTGGGGGCCCCACCTTCCATCTAATAGGAAGTTCCTTTTAAGAACAGAGCCCAGGTCAATAATCTCTTCATTTTCAAACTGAATGAACCCCTCTGGACTTCACCATCATGTTCCCAAGCCTCCTTCCCCCAACCCTTTCATTTTCTGGTTCTTTTTGAACACTGTCTTTCCCTACAAGACTGTGAACTCCTTGAGGTATGGTACTATCCCTTGTCATTTTTTAGATCTCTAATACTTAGCATAGTCTCTGACACACAGTAGTTTATTTATCAACTAACTGATTATTCATGCACCCATACATCCATGTATCCATCTATACATTGATCTTTATATTTCCTGAAATACCTAGCACAAAGCTTTCTCTGTTGCAGGTGCTCAGTAAAAGTCTGTCTAATTGAATTAAATTGAATGAGTGGGTGAATGAATGAATATAAAACTATTCAGAGCAGAGAGCTCACTATGTGATCTTAGACATCCTTCCTCATGGGATTATAAATTTTGTACATTGAAATACAAGAACCCCAACACCTTGCCCCAGTTGTTGAAATAGAAAGAGATGAAATTCTAGGAATGACATTCTATGACTTTCCCACCAAGGAAAGCAATAGGGGCGCACATAATGAAAGTGCCCAGTATTGCCAAATTCTTGCTTTTTTTTTTTCCTTTGTGGTACAACAAATTGTTCCTTGGAGTTGGTCAGGGACTGGTTTCTGCTGTCAAACATGCACTTCTATGCAGATACTACTGTGAACTCTCTACTATATAGCATCTACTATATAGCATTTCAAGTGTGAATTATCTAACTAGGTGTCACAGTGGATAGAACACTGACCTTAGAGTCAGGAGGGCTGGAGTTCGAAATCAGTTTCAGACACTTGATACTTACTAGCTGTGTGAACTTGGATAAGTCACTTAACCCTGATTGCCTTGCTTTCAGAGCCATCTCCAATCATCCTGATTCATATTTAACCACTGGACCCAGATGGCTCTGGAGAAGAAAGTGAGAATGGTGATTTAGCACAGCCCCCCTCATTCAAATCCAATTCATGTGTTTGTCATGGCCATCATCTCCCTGATGTTATGGTCTTCTTCAAAATTGATGGATAAACATCACCATCTAGCTAGGTGTTAGCAGTGAATAAAGATTTACAGTTAGAAAGACCTGAATTCTAATCCTGCCTCAGACATTTACTATCACAAAGTCACTCAATCTCTCTCAGTTTAGTTTCATCTTCTATAAAATGGGGATAATAAAAGCAACTACTTCATTGGACTATTTTAAGGATTAAAGGAAATAACATTATAAAACTTTATAATGTTTTATAAATGCTTTATGAAATTTAAAGTCCATATAAATGCTAGCTGACTTATGCATTGATATAAGTGTACTGAAGGTCACAAAGCTAATGTTCCATCATCAATTATAAAAATTAAAGGAGGATAGAAAAAAATCCAAAACTTATGTCAAGTTCACCAAATTAAGGCAACATTTGACTTCATTTCTATGGCAAGTATTATGGAGGATGGAGGAAACTTGATTGGACAGGATGTTTCAAAGGCAAATAAGGAAAAAGGTCAAAAGTCTTAAAATCTTTCTCTAAGAAGAGAGTCATCTATTAGATGCCTTATTGTGTCAAGGTGATCTTGGATTCTTAAAAGTTGGACCAATAGAGTGCTAGCTCAGGCAGGTCCTATTAATGTGGAAAGGCTTCAAATTTAGTCATGGGAACTGGATGATTTTTTTTGTCCAAGGACCAGTGGAAAGGCAAATCATCAGTAAGCTGGGCACTAGGTAGTGGATTCATGTCAAAATATTAAAAAAAGTGAAATTGACTCGCTTACTTCAAAGATATTAAATGGCTATTTCCAAATATAGCAACCATTTCAAAATCATCTATACTCCATCAGATCATAGTCCAGTTAGAGCAGAGGTCAAAATCAATAGCAAGTTAAGGAGAAAGGATACAGATGAGGAGATGTCACATGCTATTATAGCAACTTTGACCTGACTTTTTAAAACAAGCTGTGAATTCTGAAAAATAATAAAAGGCATAATAAAGCTATCAACTTTCACTATTATGATTCCTTAGAAGGTTTTAACCAATGCAAAGCAGTTGGCATCATAGGTAGACCAAAAGACCCTAGAATTCACCTTACCAGCAAATACTTATTCCTCTTGTCAGGCAGACAGATATGAAGGCAATGTGAACACCAGTTTAGATATACTCATTTGCAAATTAGTTCATGAGTGCAAGAATGAAGATTTTAGGCAGTGTCATCTGACAAAAAGAGCAAAAAAGCAGGTAAAGAGGAAATCATGAGAAGACCTTGGCATACGATATGACTAGGCAGCTCATCCTGTGAAAGTCTGTAGATGAAGCCATACATAGATACAAATTATACATATATATGTGTGTGTATATATATATATATATATGTCTATATATATATATATATATATATATATATATATATATATATATATGGTCTGAGAGGGCAAAGAGTGTTTTTCATATTTGTATCATTAATCTTAGCACAGACTGGGGACATAGTGGGCACTTAACAAATGTTTATTGAATTTAATTTATTGAATGAAGTTGGAAGAAAGATATTTGTCGTTGTTTCTACTATGATTTGTGATTAGAATTGATAACAATATATTGATAATGATAATATAATGCTATAAATTTTGCAAAACACATCTTCGACCCTCACAAAAATTCTGTGATGTAGATACTATTATTTTTCTCAATTTATAGATGACGAACCTGAGGCTCAATGAGTGCCCACGGCTACAGCACTAGAGATGAGAATGAATCTAGGCTTCCTAAACTCAAGTACCTCACTCTTACCACTGTCACGTTGCCTTTCTTGGGTTGTGCCACCTCCTGATATGCTAAATGAGGAAGTAGCAATGATACCTAATAAGAATGAATTGTAAAGGGCAGTTGGTCCTTGTCATAGACAAAGAGAAATTCAGGATGGATATGTTACTATTTTAAAAGACACTCAGGTATTGAATTGCAAAATGTCTCAAAGATAAAAGAATTTCAAAAAGAATGGAAAAGATGCGGATAAAAAGGATGCCCACCTCCAAAAGGTAATGAAGTAACCTTCAGGAACTACTAGCTAATATGTTTACTTTCTAATCTCATAAAATGTTTTGAGAAGGTTCTATGTATACAAGGAAGGCGTGCTTGATGAAAACATAGGAAGAGAATGTGTGAGATTTTTCCAACAATTATCCTGTAGAGATCACATCTTTCTGATCATGTAATTGACTTAAAGACATGGGAAATTTAAAATACTGATGTGTCTAATATTTATTGATTTCTAAAAATCAATAGACTTAGAAGAAAAAATGCTTTCTTCTTTGAAGACTTTTTCAAACTTTCTCCTCTACATATGTTAAATTATACAAGATTCTATGACAGATGTGACTATGGAGATAACATTGTTCTACAATCCGCTGAGTACTGACATCAAGTGAAGCATAAAACAAGATGACATATGTTCACCTAGGGTGTTCATCAATGTCATGAAGAATTCCAAAATGAATCCAAACAAGTTTCTAAATAGAAGGAAGGAGAGAAAGAAAACAAATGACTAATAGGAGCTTGAAATGCAAAATAATCTATGTAAGGAAATACCCAGTTGCCCTTGATAGGCAATCCACACTACTCAGTCCATCAATCAACATGCATTCATTAAGTGAATACTCTATTCAAGGAGCTGGGGATACAAAGACTAAAGAGGAAGTATATAAGCTATCAGGAAAGATAGTCTAAATAAGTACAAGATAGATATAAAATAAATGCAAAGTAATATTTCTAAGGGATCCTAGTGTCTGGGGGATCAGGAAAGAACTTTTGTAAAAGATGGTAGCATTTGAGCACTAAAAGAAACTAGGAATTCCAAGAAGAAGAAAAAAAAGTGGAAATGTATACTCTAGTCTTGGCAGACAGCCTATGTAAAGAAAGGTGTGGATTTAGGAGAGAAAGTGTGTTTTTTAGTCATTAAGAGGAATAATGTATAACAATCCTGGAAAGAATTAATTATGCTCATATAAATGTCATGGCAGGTTTCTGTTAATATATACTATCATGAAAGTTTTTCCAGGCTTTTCTGAAGTCTGCCTCTTTATGATTTCTTACAGAACAATGGTATTCTATTACAGCATGGCAGATTTCTGAAAGAACCAAGATAAAGGATTCCTGAATTGACTGTCAGTAATCTTTGAAATGTCATGGAAAATGGAAGAGGTGCTGCAAGATCAGAGCAGGGAAAAATGTCCTGATTTTCCAAAAAGGGAAGAAGGTAAAGACTGCCAACTATAGACCAGTGAACTTTGTTTGAATTCACGAAAGATTATCCAAGAAGACATCATTAAAATGAAGGTTCATGAACAGCTAGAAAAGGAAAGTGGGTTAAATTTTTTTTTTTATTTATTAAGGCAATGAGGATAAGTGAGGAAAGTGGGTTTTTATTAAATCAATTCACACCAGACCAAGCTTATCTTCTTTTTTTGGACAAAGTTTAATGGAAAAATCAGGAAACCATTATACATGTGTATATATATATATATATATATATATATATATATATATATACATATACATATATATATGAAATATAATATGTTATATATTTTTATCCAGAAAACCGATATTTTTTTCCAGAAAATGTATAAGCATAGTTTATCAACATTTTAATGAAGTATGTAAAGAAGTCTTTCATGGAAGTCTTGAAGAAGAAAAGAAAAAGAAAAGAAGTGTTTATTAAACACTTACTATTTATCAGGTACTATACTAAGCACTTCACTTTACAAATACTATCTCAGTTGTTCATCACAACAACCTTGGGAGATTTTTGTTATACAGTCAATTCAGTCATATCTGGCAAAGATACTGGAGTGGTTTGCCATTTCTTCTTCCAGCTCATTTTACAATGAGGCAAACAAGGTTAAATGCCTGGCATTTTAATAAAGTATGTAATGGAGCCTTTCATGGAATTCTTTTGGAAATAAGGAAAAGGGAAACAAGCATTTATTGAGCACTTAGGTTTTATCAGGGGATAGGGGTAGATGGAATGACTGGAAGACGCAAATTCAAATCTGGTCTCGGAAATTTACTAGCTGTGTGACTCTAGGTAAGTCTCTTAATCTTGTTTGCCTCAGTTTCCTATCTATACCAAGAGCTGGAGAAGGAAATGACAAGTCACTCTACTATCTTTGCTAAGAAAACCCCAAATGCCATCAGGAAGAGTCAGACATGACTGAAAAATGACTGACATTTATGAGATCTATGCTAAGTACCTTACAAATATAAGTTCATTTGATCATAACAACAACTTTGGGAGATAGGTAACATTATTATCCCCATGTTATAGTTGAAGAAATTGAAGCAAACACAGGTTAAATGATTTGTCCAAAGGGCAGTTAGGTGACACAGTGAATAGAAAACTATCCCTGGAGTCAAGAGGAGCTGAGTTCAAAACTGGCATCAGACATTTGATAATTACCTATGTGATTTGGGCAAGTAACTTAAACCCATTGTCTTACAAAAATGAATAAACAAATGATTTGCCCAGAGTCACATGGATTTGAACTCAGGTCTTCCTGACTCCAGACCCAGGGTTCTATCCACTATTCCAGCCCCTAAACAAGGTGGGAGAGATGAAGACTAGCCAATAGTGCAGTTAGATGAATTTAGATCTAGACACGAAGTGTAGATATTAATGTTTCAAGGCCAACAAGGAAGGAAGTCTCTAATGGAGTGCTCCCAGTGAACTGTCTTTGATTCTTTGCTATTGAATATTTTTTTTCAGTGACTTGTGTATTTCAATCAAATGATCTACTACTAAACTACTAAAAGTTAGATGGAATAGCTAATGCACTGGATGATGGTGTTCATATCCTGAAAGACCTAACAGATTACAATATGGGCCAAAAAATGTAGAAGAAACCTAATAAGGATAAATTTAAAATTTATAGTGTACTTGGATTCAAAAACTCAATTTCACAAGTGAAGGTGAGGGAACAGTTCATCTGAAAATATCTAGGAATTGTTGCTGAGTCATTTTTAATCACGCTTGACTCTTCATGACAACATTTTGGATTTTCTTGGCAAAGATACTGAGTTGGCATTTCTGTCTTCAGCACATTTTTCCAGATGAGAAAACTGAGTCAAATAGGGTTAAGTGACTTGCCCAGGGCCATACAGCTAGTAAGTGTCTGAGGCTAGGTTTGAACTAAGGAAAATGAGCCTTCCTCCCTCCAGGCCAGGTACTCTATCCACATCCACTGCGACACCCAACTGCCCCATGCTGCAAATTCAGTGTGAGTCATCAGTGCAGCGTGGCAACTAGAAACTTCTAGGATCTTAGGGCACATTAAGAGAGGCATAGAATCTTGAACAGAGAAAGAGATGATTCTGTTTTCTTCTTTGCTGGTTAGACCCCAGCTGGAGCATTGTGTTCAATTCTGGGAGCCAAATTTTAAGAGGGACATTTATAAGCAGGAGACCACATAGAGGTAGACAATTGTCAAAGCAATGAGAATCAGAATATGTCATATGATAATTAACTGAAGGAACTGGAGATATTTAGCCCCAAGATAAAAAACACTTGGAAGGAAGTGATTAGTTGTCTTCAAGTATTTGAAAGACAATCACATGGACGAGAGGTCTGTTTGACCCCAGGAGGCAGAACCAGGAGCAATTTGTGGAATTTGTAGGAAAATAACTGCCTAACATTGAAGAGGTATCCAAAAGTGAAATGGACTTACTTGAGATATCATTGATTCCTCCTCACTGGAAATCGCCAAGTAAAGGCTAGAGGACCAGTTGTTGCATATGGTATAGGGGAATTCTTATTTAGCTATGGTTTCTGGGTTCTTTTGAATTCTCTGATTTTATGAGAACTTCCTTATTGATGAGGAAGTTCTGAAAGTGTCATCTTCTCATCAAAGATAGCAGGTATGGAAATTTCTCAGAAAACTTAATATAATTCTAGAGATTGATTTACCCATTAATACCTGAATAGCAAAGTGGATTAAAAATGAATATTGTCCAGACTATGCCATATTATTGGACAAGTAGTCTGTCAAGTTAGTTCATATATTTGTGAATTTTAAATAATTGCTGCAGATGGACAACAAACTGTACTCAGATTTGGAATAGGGGTTTTGACTAGAAGGTATTTGTGAAATTGTACACTACTAACAATATTTCCAAATTTTGAAAATTATGCCTGCAAGTCATAGAATAGGAGAAGCTAAGAAGAAACAAGGTCACAAAGGAAAATAATAAAGTAATCATTGAATCAGTATTGATTGAGGCAGACTCTGTGCTAAGAGGCAAAGGACAGTCCTTGCTTTCAAGGAGTTCATAACCTAATTGGGAAGACAATACCCAAGCAAAAATTTATAAAATAACTATAAATAGGAAATAATTACGAGAGGAAAGGTATTAGAATTAAGAAGGATTAGGGGAAAAAGTTGGGAATTTAGTTGGGACTTAAAGGAAACCAGGGTGGTCAGAAGGTGGAGATCAAGAGGGAGAGCATTCTAGACATGGCCAGATAAATTCTATTAAGTGTCAGAGGAGAAATTTGAACCCAGATCTCTTCTATGTCCAGGTTCAAGCCACTTTCTATTATGTGGGATGCTAAAAGAACCAGAGGAAGTTTCTGGTAAGCTGGGCTGATACTCTATAGGGTATTTTTATTCTTTTTATAATTTCTAGTTTTAGACAGACATGAGCAAGAATTGTTCAAGATGAGAAGTCATGGAGGTGATACATTCTTTACTGGTGGAAGAAGCAATCACTTGAGATCAGAGATCAAAGTATCTTAAGTATCAAAACAATTGTACAGGAAAATTTTGTAGGAATAATGAAACACAGTGGTATAGTAGAGAGTGCTGAATTTGGAATCCAGAGAACCTAGAATCCAAAATCATCTGTGTGACTTTGTGTCAGTCATTTCCCCTCCAGTTGTAGTTGTGAACCTGTGATGTTTCTGTTTTTCCTGACTCCCTTCATACCAGTGTTGCCCAACCTGACTATCCTACAGGACATAGGATTATAGCTTTGAAGCTGGAGAACTCTCAGAGGTCACCTAGTATTATCCTCTTGCTTTTCAGATGGGGAAACTGAGGCCCTGCAAGGTTAAATGACCTATCAAAGATGGGAACTAAGTCACTGAGTCAGGATTTCAAAGCATATCCCTCTACCTTCACATACAACATACTTTCCACATTATTAGAACACTATTTATAGAGGAAATTGGTAGGGGAAGATAGAAGCTGCTCTCCTTTGCCTCACCTGGTGTGAAATCCTGTTCTGTCTTCACAAGTACATCTGTATTTTTACTCCAGGTAGTGTGTAGTGTGCGGACAGTGTGAGGTTGTGAAGTCTGACATCTCAGACACCCGCTGCTTGTCTCATTTGGATGTGAACAAGCTTTGCCATAAACAGAACCTGTGAGATCAGCAATGGGTCTGAGCCTCTACTATACAAATGGGAGACTTGTAAATGTCAGTTCCCTAAAAGGAGACATTTCTGAGTTAACATCAATGAGGGACCATGCTTCTGTCATGCTGCGTGCCAGAAGGTCTACCAGAAGGCTCATTTACTGCAGGTTACCTTGGTATTAGGTACCTTGACATCAAATGAACTAACACTGATCATCAGCCCACCCTCGGAATAATGTGGACATTAGTCACTTGGATTGGGCGTGATTCAACCAGTGAGGCACTTTTTATAAGGAGGTAGATTCCAAGAAAGGGAATGGAATAGAGTTTTGGTTAGGGATACGGTTCCATTCCAAAGTCATACTTCAGAATATTTTTCTAGGTGAAGCTTTTAAGGGATTATAAATAACTTCCCTGTGCTTCTGACTTTGTTTTCATTTTTCCCATTAACATTTTTCATTATTCTTCCTTTTGTCTAATTAAGGTGGTTCTGATTAAGCATTGTCTCAGATATACTCTGTGAGCCAAGTATCATCAATCACTGACTACTGACCAGTGGCAACTGGTGCTTTAATGAGAAACTCCTTCAAGTAAACTCTCTAACCCAGCAGCAGAGCACACTTACCATCAGATAAAGCTCCCCTCATCAAGAGGGAACTCTTGAAGACAAAGAAAGAACATTCCTATTGGTCCTGAAGAAGAAGGCATTGTTGTTTGTATTTTATTATTCTAAATTTAACAAACCCCAAATAACATAAACATTTTCACCTAAACAAAAGAGTAAAAAAAAAAAGAGACCTATATATATGTAACTGGGAATCTGCACTATGATATATGGTTTATTTCATTTTTTTAAGTATGCAACACATGAAACATGTTACTTTCAGAACTGTCCTGCTTGTCTGTGTTCCTTATTGATTTTCCTTCTGTTGACTTCTGTTTATTTCTTTTTTCCTTCCATTTTGGAAAGCCTCCCCCACTTTTATCTCCTTGTCAAACTCCCCCAAACTGAAATAGGGAAATACAAAATCCATGTAACAAGTATCCAGAGTTAAACAAAACAAATACCCAAACTGACTGTGTCTGAATAATTCCTGTCTCAGTATATATATCTTGAATTCATCATTTCACTCTCAGGTGACAGATTACTTGTTGAAATTATTGTGGTCATAGCATTATCTGAATCTTCTTTAATTGATTATCTTTATAATGTTGTTATAGCATGGCAACATTATAACTTTCATTTTTCATTAATGAATTTCATTAGCACTGATATAGTTCAGGTTCTGTTCATTTTACTTATTCTGTATCAATTTACCAAGTCTTCCCAAATTTATCTGAACCTGTCCCTTTCATCATTTCTTAATGTGTAATAATATTCCATTATATTTAACACAATTTTTTATCCATTCTCCAATTGGTGATTACCATTTCCAGTTCTTTGCTCCTTCTGAATCTTTTCCCTTTTTCTTTGATCTCTTTGGAATGTATGCCTAATAATGAAATCACTGAATCAAATTGTATGAAAAATTTAGTGACTTTTAAAATATAGTTCCAAATTTCTTTTCAACATGGTTAGATCAGTTCACAGCTCTACAAACAGGTATTGGTATGCCTATGGAAAGGGCCTATGATAATGCTCATTCCATGGCATGCCAGACAACCTAACTACCCACCTAGTCAATGGGCCATGATTTTCTATGAGGATAATTCTGATGTGAGTTAATAACCATATCCTTTCATGATGGGTCAAAAACCAAGGTTTTTTTTTTTTCAGAGAAATTAAATCCAAGAATCCTAGATGGGTGGATAAACCAGTTGCAGGAGAAGAGACTTGGAGGTTTTATTATGTATCAGATGCAGCATATTTTGGAGGAACTGACAGCTTGTTTGCCTCAGTTCATTATAATGGTATGAACACTGGATTGAGAGTCAGAGGGTTTTCATCTGTGTGTTCTTGATCAGATTATCACATCTCCCCATGCCTTGACTTTCTTATCTATAAAATGAGAAGTGAAATTAGAAGCTCATTAATGTCTTTTCCAGCTTTCAATCTACATGTGGTCTCTTTTCCCAATGCTTCAATTTTAATTGCTAAAAAAGTCAGGAATGTAGGAGTCCCAGGATTTAACCCTCAGACTCCTTTTTAACTAAGTTACTTCAGTGAGGGCATGAACTGAGACAAGAGATGCATAATCACAGATCTGCCATGATAGAAGGAAACAATCTGAGTACAATTAATGGTACTACTTTTTATTGTAAACCATCTCAGATTTAATTGAATAAAAGACCTCCTCTGTCAGTAGAGTTGGTTGCTAGATTGGCCTTAAAATATACAATGTTGTATACATGAATATTACCTGAACCAGTGGATGAAAAAGACCATGTAGAGATTATAGGAATTTCTAGGTCTAGGGATCTCCCTATGATCTTGGCACTATATAATGATGAATTTCATAATCAGTCATTTCATATATAGATCCCCATACTTGTACTGGGCTACCATTTCTTAAGACTGCCATTTGATTTGGCAGTCTAGTTGCGCTAGATACTTCATGACCCCATGGGGGGTTTTCTTGGAAAAGACATTGAATAGATTCACCATTTCCTTCTCCAATTTATTTTATAGATGAGGAAACTGAGAAAAACAAGGTTAAATGAATTGCCCAGGGTCACACAGCTATTAAGTGTCTGAGGACAGATTTGAATTCATGAAGATGAGTCTTCCTGACTCCAGACCCAGCACTCCATCCATATCATCATCTAATTGCCCATCCGTCCTGGGCTACCATTTCTTAAGATTTTCCCTTGATCCTCAGCCCCAAATCTGCCGTTATCAATCATCAGAGAGTCTGATATTCTTGGATGAATGTAATGTGCCCCCATAGGGTCTCAGCACAAATCATCATCCTAGTTTGGCAGTCATGATTCAATGCCAAGTTTTAGAGAGGCCAGTTGAAGATGTTAGGGAATAAAGCTTATGCTTAATATGGCATATCTCCCACAAACCAATGGACATTAGAAAAGGCATCAATTAGAAAATGACACCAATCAAATCCTGCCATACTAAACTTTATATCTTCACTAAGTGTTGCCCTCTAATCACAGCAATGGAAATGAAGCTAAATTTGGAGTCAGATCTGCCGCTTGCTACCTTTATGAACTTGAGCAAATAACTTTACTCTAGATCTCAGTTTCCTCATCTGTAAAATCAATTAATATGTATTTATTGTCCAGAGTTACACAGTTAAGAGGCCGTGACATCTAATTCCCTCACTTTAATAAGATATTGATGATGATGATGTCTGTCATTGACTAGTATATATCAGGCACTAGAGTAGGCACAAATAAATAAGATAAAATCTGTCCTGGAAGAAGGGAAGCTAGGTGGTATAGTGTATAAAACACTGGCCTTGGAATCAGGAGGATAGAATCCAGCTTCAGACACTTACTACCTGTGGGACCTTGGGCCAGTCACTCAACCCTCATTGCCTCACATCCAGGGCCATCTCCAGTCTTCCTGATTCATATCAGGCCACTGGAGCCAAATGGCTCTGGAGGAGAAAGTGAGACTTGTGATTTAGCACAGCACTCCTTCACTAAAATCGAATTCATGTGCTAATTATGGCGTCATCTCCCCTGATGTCATGGCCTTCTTTGAAAATGAAGAACAAACATCATCATCAACAACATCTTATAAAAGTCAGGGAATGAGATGTCATGGCTTCTTAATTGTGTGACCCTGGACAAGTCACTTATCTTGTTGGTTTTCATTTTCTTGCTCTGAAAAATGAATTGGTTGGACTTGATCAACTCTTAAATTCCATTCCAGTTTCTTTTTTTCCAGGAAACTTCATGAACTTCACAGTTTTCTGTGACTTCAACCCACATTTTCAAACAATGGGTAGAATTGATAAAGAAGCAAATCTAAATTTGATAGGGGAAAAACCTATTTGATAGGAAGGAAAAGCCTTCCTACCCATGTAAAAATGGAGGGATCATTTAATGGGTTCACTTACACTGGAATATTTTAAGCCAAGCCTCGATGACTATTTGCAGGGTATGTTATGGAGATGGGTTTTGCTCAGGTATGAACTGGAATAGGGACTCTCTGAGATTCTTTTCAACACTAAGATACTGTCAAACTGTGATTCTTTTTTAGTGATATGTCACAGACCAGACAAATGTCTGCTTGGACCATTATGAAGGACCCCAGGGATTCATGTTGGCAAGAGACTTCCAGAGAATCCCATACTAACCAGCACACACATCAGAGCCCTACAAGGTTTTGGATGAGAAGAGGGATGGAGAAAGGAAGGACTAAACATTTATTTGTCAGATACCATGCTAAGTATGATCTCAATTGATCCTGATGAAGGATAATCATTGACAGTGATCAGAAAGCTCAACTTTGTCACTTGTGTGTTAGAAATAAATAAGGATGACCCACAGCATCTTTTACTAATATTTCTCCATCTCACTTAGCAGTCAAAATTCCCATAGCAATGATTGGAGCAGGCAGAACTTATATAGGTGGGCATACAGGTAGAAGGCAAGGTCCATGAAATGCTAGTTATAAAAAAAAAAGTGCTACCAGCTTTTTGAGTAGGAATAATGGCAACCAGAGAATTTGGTCTGGAAAATTGGAGAGTAGGTAGGAGTTCCTGAATAGGAGGGGTGCTTCCATCAGAGAATCAGAGAGTCTCAGAGCTGAAAAGGATTTCAGAAGCGATCCATTCTAACCCATACCTAACCAGAAATCTCTCAATTAACCAATCAGTCAATAAGTATTTATTAAGTGTCTACTACGTACCAGGCACTGTCCTACATTCAGGGGAAACAAAGACAAAGATGAAACAATCCTTGCCTTCAAGGAGTTTCCATTCTATTTGGGGAGACAGCATACAGCAAACAATGAATGAATGAATTAATCAGCATTTATTATGCCAATAGTGCTAGGTAGTGGGGATGGAAAAGTTAAAATAATTAGTCCTTGTCCTCAATTCTATTGAGGAGAACAGCATGAACACAAACACATACATGTATCAAACTAACCAGGTAACAATTTCCTGAGAGCATTTTTGACAAGGGTCATTCTGTTTCTACTTAAAAAATTTCACTGATAGGGAACTCATTTGTCTCTCCTAGAAGCTTATTTGACTTTTGAACAGCTCTGATTATTAGAAAATTCTTTCTTAACATGGAGCTGAAAGCTACTTACCTTCCACTCATTGTGCCTACCATAGTTTTGCCCTCTGCAGCTAAGCAAAACAAATCTAATCACTCTCCCAAATGACAGTCCTCCAAATTCATGAAGACAGATATCATGTCTCTTCTAAATCTTGTCTGATCAGTTGAACATTTGTATCAGTGGCTTAAATGAAGGGATAGATGGATAATATGCTCCCCAAGTTTGAGGATGGCTCAAAGCTGGGAGGTAGAGTTAGATGAAAGGACTGTAATCCAAAAAGCTTTCAACAGGCTAGAATGATGAGTTCACTCTAATAAGATGAAATATAATAGAAGTAAACCTCAAGTGTTTTTTAAAGATGCAAAAGAATAGGATGGGAGAGGCGTAAGAAGACAACATATAAAAAGTTTTGTGGATTTTAGTGGATACAAACTCTATAGAAGTCAATAATATGAGGCAGCAGACAAAAAAAAGTTAATTTAATCTGCTGCATTAGCAGAAGTATAATGGATGGAAACTTCTAGATGTCTCAGTGTCCCCTGGGGCACTTGCCTTCAGAGACAGAAATCTGGAGGCAAGCCCAGCTGCCCATGAATTAGAATCTGATCTGATAACTCTTGTCATTTCTTGTTCCACACTGCTGTTAGAGGTTGGGAATCAGATAGAGTTAATAAGGACACAAACTCTACACCTGTATAGTTCCCCCCCCTCCCTGCTACTCCAAACCAAAGAGCTCCAAAGCAAACCTCATAGGACAAAGAACTCTTAGTCACTCACACTCATATACCCCACCTCCTGTGGCAAGGTATACCCATTACAAATATCGTCTCTTCTGTGCTGGTGCTTCTGAAGCTTAGGCAGCTTCTAACCACCCTAATGACCCACAGAACATACTACAGACTTTTGCCTATTTTTTCCATTCCCTCTCTTCCTTCTTTGAGAAATCTTAACCAAAGTCTCCTGTGTATTACTGTGGAGAGTGATTCTGCCCAGACAAGCAGCAATACCCATCTCTGTTCTCTCAGCTCAATCCCATAGCAGTTTGATCTCCAGAAAGAATGAGAAGTGACAAGGGTCCCATGATCTGGTCCTGTCAGACTAAAGCTGTAATACTGTATACAACTCTGAGCACCATATTTTTAGAAGATTATCCAAAGAAGAGAACCCAGGAGAGTGAAAGTTCAGGGGACCATGCTATATAATGATCATTTGAAACTAAAGATACTTACATGAAAAAGAAAAGGATTAGGAACAATTGCTCCATAAGCTTGTCCTAATGTCTTTTTTCTAGAACAAGTGCTTTACAATTATTATGGGGCCACACTCTTATATTTCAGCTGAACTGACTTATTTTACGTTCTCTAATCATCACATTATATCTCTTGCCTCAGTGTCTTGGAAAGGACTCTCTCTCCCCCCTTACTGCACCTCTCCTACATCACCTTGTGTTTATTTTGTATGTGTTTGTGTACTTTTCTACATTGGCTGCTAGATGGTAGAGTGAACAGAGTACTGGGTCTGAAATCAGGAAAATTTATCTTTCTGAGTTCAAATTTCAGTCCAGACACTTAACTTAGCTATGTGATCCTGGGCAAGTAACTTAACTCTGTTTACCTCAGATCCTCAGCTATACAATGAGCTGGAGGGGAAAAAAGGACCCGTTCTGGTTTATTTACCAAGAAAACCCAAAATGGAGTTATGAAGGGTTGGACAAGATTGAAGTGGAGCTTGGCAACTGTATGGTACAGTGACTAGAGCAGTGAGACTGGAGTCAGGGAGATCAGAGTTTAAATCTGGTCTCAGACACTTACTAGTTGTGACCCTGGACAAGACACTTTACCCTGTTTGTCTCAGCTTCCTTGTCTGTAAATGAACTGAAGAAAGAGATTACAAACATTACATATCTTTGCCAAGAAAATTCCAAAAGAATTGAGCACAATTGAAATGAATGAACAACAGCAACACTTATAGATACAAATATTTCTCTGGATAGGATGTAAGCTACTTGAGGATAAGGGATTGTTGAATTTCTTTCTTTGCTTCTCCAGATTCATACCTTAGCATATAGGAGATACAATCAATGCTTGGCAATTAAATGACTGATTGTAACAGGAGATTTCTACTGATTCCCCAGTTGTCAGGGCCCTTGTACTATTCTATAGAAATTAATATGTATTTACTTCTCTATTGAAACATTTTATCATCATTCTGGTAAGTGAATAGAGCATAAAACTTTGAGTCAGGACGCTTGACTTCTATTTTGGATTCTTCCTGGCTGTGTGACCCTGGGCAAATGACTTAACCTTCCTGAGACCAAGTTTACTCTTCTGTAAAATGGGATAATAATTATACTCATTTTTACAGGGCTGTTATAAGACTCAAAAAAGGTATATGGAAAATGTTTTTTTAAACTTCAGAGTTCTTTGAAAATGCCAGTTATTATTATGTTGTTGTCACTTAATCATGAACGACTCGTCATGACCCTGTAGACCATTGCTGTCTGTGGGGTTTTCATGGCAAAGATGCTAGAATAGTTTCCCTTTTCCTTCTCCTATTAGTATAAATGGTACTTAATAAATGCCTGTTGCATTTGAAATTCAGAAGGCCATAGAATTTATAAGGAGTCAGCTTTAGGATGAAAGAATTGTCTCACAATTAGAGCTACATTTCCTTGATAGCTAGTTTATTCCTAATTCCTAGGTTTCTAGTGAAGTTGAACAACCACTCGTCAATGATGTTGTAGAAGGTGCATGTCAAGCAGGTATTGGACTGTATGACCTCAGAATACTCTTCCAGCTCTGAGATACGGATTCCATTAGCCTGAACTTATTAAACACCAACTGCTTTTTTTTTTTAATTAGGAACTAGAGCTCATCACGTTTATCCACAGTTCCTTAGCTTTAGGAATTTTCTCAGATACTCAGGTAACTGGCTTGTAACACTAAACGTTCCTCATTCTTCCCATTCCAATATAGCAGGATGGTGTGCTATTTTTCCAGCTCCATCCCTAGGCAAATCTTGGGTTAGGACCTGTCACAGACTCTGGTCCCATAGCATTGGCAGATATCTTCTGTATCTGAGGAACAGAGGGCAGAGAATTTGGGAACAATGTGGGGCAACTGGGAAGGGCCAGGATAGGTTGGGGGCAGAAATAAAATTGTAATAAGCTACAATCAGTATCCGGGAACCCAGATTATAAAACAGAAAAGCTAGAGGTATGGGTAGGATCTCAAGTAGAATCAAGATGAGGATTTAAAAGAGGGTGAGGGGAGTAGAGAGAAATAAAATTTAGAGTTTGCTGTAGTAATTTGGTGATGAGTAAGAATGTGGACCATATCTTATAAATCTTCCTCGTAGACATAAGCCAAGTTTACTTATACAGGAATCACATCTCAATGTAATAATAGCAACAACAGTTTAAGTAAAACCAAATGACACAGAGATCAGATATGGCAGGGTATGCAACATCTCATATCCATAATTCCTCTATCTCTCCAAAGAATGGAGAATAAAGCATTTATTTCATTTTGCCTTCTCCAGAGTCAAGATTAGTCATTAACATCATCTATCTTTGTTTTTTTATTTATATTATTTTAGTCATTGTGTATATTGTTTTCCCGATTTTGTTCATTTTTAATGCTTCACTTTAGGCAAAGTTTCCTATGTTTTTCTGAATTCTTATTTCCTAAAATACAAGCCAATACACCTTTAAGGCATCAGGATGATGCTATCCATCACAATGGTGCATATGAACAAAACTTTTCCATCTTATTGGTGTTGGCAGTGATGGAACCATAACATTTTATTTTAAGCTTTCTAGGATTATTGCACAGACTGCCTTTGCTTCTACCTTTTCCCTTTTCCCCCAGGCTTGGCTTGTTTTCTTCCTTTAGCTGCACACAATGGCTGATTGGATTCAATCTCTCATCTGATTTAATTTCAGGCCTTTGAATCTGATGTCCCTAGGAGTGGAAGGGAGCAGGTCTCTTTGACACAACCATGGAGGTTGGTCAAGACTGTGCCAAGTTATTTTCTAAAGATTTTGAAGATTTCCTTCCCAAAACAAAATAGAAACCTCAAAGCCCAGCCTCTAGGTGCCCTTAATCAAATTAGTATTTCAGGTGATTCAGGTGAAATATGGTCATATTAAAAGTCCCAACTCCTCTCACAAAGACAGGAATGCCTTATTCAAAAATCCTTTCCTTCAAAACTTCTGCTTAAACATATCCCTTCCCTGGAGAATTGATCACTTCTTTACTCGGGGGCTCTCAACACTGTGGTTTGCTCTATAATCTGTTTGCATTATATTAATTTGTACTAATAGATACATTGCTTTAAGTCGATCTAACAATTCAATTAGGCAAACGTACTAAATTTATTAAAGTCAATACTTATTGGGCAGCTTAGTATAATGTAAAAAGCCCTGGGTTTGGAGACAGAAGACCTGAGTTTGAATTCCATTTCTGCTTCTTATCACAAGTGTAATCTTCAAAGAATCATTTAATATTTCTAGTTTCATATAGCTTTAATTATTTCATTACATTTATGATGTATGATGTGTCCATTATGATTAGGACACTGTTAGCCTCTGAGGATACAAAATCAAAACTAAAACTAAAGCAATTCCAGCTCCAAAGAACTTATTTTCTGCTTGTAGATGATGTACAACATATACACAGATAAGAAAATAAACAACAAAGTAGAGAATAATGGCAACTATCAAACTATCAAAGAAGGTTTCACAGAGGAAGTGACAATCAAAATAGCGATAAGTTACATCATTTCTTGTCTCCCTATTATCTCTACCTGATTCCCAACCTCTAACAGCAGTGCCAAGTAAAATGTCTGGCATATAGTAGACACAATAAATACTTTGGGTTTGACTGTTTGTTGAAAGGAAGAATCTGAAAATTTTGGATGAGAATGGAATTCCTCTTAGGAATAGAAGATGACCTGCAAATGTATGGAGGCAGGAGATGCAATGTCAAGTTCAGAAAATAGTTCAGATTGAAAGTGGCATTTATGAATAGAAGCAATATGACTGGAAAAGTTAAGTTGGAGATCATGGAGAGCTTCAAAATGCTAAGTGAAGGTCTGTATTTTATCTAGAGGCTGTTGAGAGCCCTAGGGAATTTTTGAACAGGGAAGCAAAATGTTTTTGTTTTTGTGTTTGATCTTCTTTGGATGTATATAGAGGTGTGCATATGTTGCACTGCATCCTAAGAAGAAGCATTGGACCCTCTTCCCTTATCCCTTTTCAAAATAGAAAGAGAAAATGAGGCAAGGGAAAAAGGTGAGAATTGCTTTTGATCCCATACACAAAGGTCTATTCAGGCAACCACTTACCTCGGCAGGTGGGCAAAGGAAAATCCCATGTGGCACTATTCTCAGAGCTGGCATGGCAGGTGAGTACTGCATGTCCTTCCAGAAAGAATCCAGTGTTACAGCTGTAGCGGACCTTATCTCCCAGATTGAAAGTTGTACCCTGCTGGATCCCATTAGGGAGTCTTCCTGGGTTTCCACATGTGTGACTGGGGAGAACTGTGAAGAAAAATAAGACATATATCATGCTTAGTCACTATCCTAAGCCTCTCATCCTTTCACTTTCCTCTTATTTTGTCATCAAGGTGTCTCACTAATGACCCTCTCTTCACAGAGGCAACCAATTATTGAAAGTCTGCCCATTGCCTAAAGGCAAACATCCAAACTAAATAAGCCAGCATTCAAGAACCTCAACATCTAACCTTGACTTACTTTTCCAAATTTCCTTCCTTCAACTTAGCTCCAATAAAGTGACCATCTCTGCTTGTCTGGATTCATTTATTGGCTTCTCTGTTTATCCAAATTCTGACTAATCTTCAAGTCCCAGTTAAAAACATATCTCCTCTTGAGGATTCTACCTATAATGATTCCTCCCTCCTCTGACCTTCAGCAGACTCACTCAGGATAGTCATTACAAACTACCATGCATTATAATTTTTCTTTTCACTTATGTACATGTCTTGTTCTTGTCTCCTTAGACAGATTTCAAAATCTGAGGCCTGATGAAGTCTCTGAGTCTGAATTAAGGAAGAGTTCAGTGGCTTGCATGGTTGTCCCTATGGAAGGACAGCGCGTATCTTTTCCTACAAGTCACTCACCTGGGCCTAAACTGATCTGAGACAATTCTGCCTCATTGTAACTGCAGCTACCCATCCCAAATTTCCAGTTTTGTACACTCACATTGTATAATTCTTGCACTGATCACATTTAAGATAACAGTATCTCCCATTGATAAATAATCAAAGGATGTTAACTGGCAGCTTTCAGATAAAATTAAATCTATCTCTAATCATATGAAAAAATGCTCTAAATTGTTATTGATTAGAGAAATGCAATAAATCAAAGGTATCACCTCACACCTATAAAATTGGCTAATATGACAAAAAGGGAAAATGATAAATGTTGGAGGACAATGGGAAAACTGGACACTAATGCACAGTTGGTGGGATTATGAATTGATCCAACCATCCTGGAGAGCAATTTGGAACCATGCCCAAAGGGCTATAAATCTGTGCATAACTTTTGATCCAGCAATATATCTACTAGATCTATTTCCCAAATAGATCATTAAAAAGGGGGAAAGGATCTACATGTACAAAAATTTACAGAAGCTCTTTTTATGCTGGCAAAGAATTTGGAAATTGAAGGAAGGGATGTCCATCAATTTGGTAATGGGTGAAAGAAATGGTATATGAATGTGATGGAGTACTATTATTCTGTAAAAAATCATAAGCATATGGATTTGAGAAAATTTGGAAAGACTTAAATGAACTGATGCTGAGTGAAATGAGCAGATTCAGGAGAACATTGTACACATGAACAGCAACATTGTGTAATGATCAACTATGATGAAATTACCTCCTCTCAGCTATTCATTGAGCAAGGGCAATTCTAAAAAACTTGTGATGGAAAAAGTCATCTACATTCAGAGAAAAAAATCTATGAAGTCTGAATACAGATCAAGATATACATTTTCACTTTTTAAAATTGGTTTTATGTTTTTTTTCTTTCTCTGATTCTTCTTTCACAACATGGAAATTGTTAAACATAATTGTATATATATCTTTACATATAATTGGAAAAAGTAAAATCAAAAAAATAAGACTCTCTCCAGTTTCTGCATCCTTTGTTAAAACAACATTCTAAGAGGGTAAAGCACCATTGAATTTTGTCATTCAGGCAATTTTTAGTCATGTCTACTCTTTATATCTCCATTTGGGTTTTCTTGGCAAAGACACTGTAGTGGTTTGCCATTGCCTTCTCCAGCTCATTTTACAGATAAGGAAAGTGATTTGCCTCATGTGTCACAAATATGTGTATGAAGTCATACTGCACCAGGAAATTGAAGTAAATAAGGTTAAGTGACTTGTCTGGTGTCATATATGTGATATATGTGTCACATTTGTGTCTGAGGCCACACTGTAGCAGAAAAGTGAAGTAAATAAGGTTAAGTGATTTGCCTAATGTCATATATGTGACATATATGTGTCTGAGGCCACACTGTACCACCTAGTTTTGTACCACCTAAGCTTTGGCTTGACAGGGGGTCAAGTAAGATATACAAGTTTCTGTCCTGGAGTTTTGCTGTATCCCAAATACTCCAGAGCCAGAGGTGTGCACACAGATAACACATATTGGGCATTTCCCTCCCAATCTGCCCTCCAAGTCTCCCTATCTAAATTGTAAGCTTGTGAATCTTAAAGAGTATATGACATGATCTTACCTGGGAAGGGAGTATTTATTAGTAGGGAGCTGTATGGTCCCTGACTGTAATTGTTTGCAATTAACCAGGTAAACTAAGCTATTCTGGTGAGTTATATCTTACTGATGCTCAGGAAGGGCCAACACCTTCAACAGGTTGCTAAGGAATGAGACATTGGGAAAAAAAGGAATGAGACATCAGCAAGAATGGGGTGGGGAAATGGGTGAAGAATAACACCCTCAACAACAGCAATATCTGCCAAAACAGATCCTATTTAAATATTAATTCATTTTATTCTCATAATAGGGAAGTAGGTACTATTATCCCCATTTTACAGTGGGAGTAATTTAACCACAGAGAATAAGTAACTAGCCCAGGATCACACAACCAGGAAGTTTCTGGGGTCATATTTGAAGTCAAGTGTTTCTGATTCTGGGTCTCAGGCTCTATTCATTGCATTACACAGTCCTCTTAGAGTAGGCATTGGGAGCTTTTGCAAATCACAGTTACAGGATGGTCTCTCTTCCTCCATGTGTAAGGCTGGATCTACATGGCTAGATAGAAATAAAATCATTGGAACCTGAAATGTCCTTATCCTTTTAGTAGATCATTTCCACTTTTGGAAGTTCATTTAATACATTTGTAAAAGAAAAGAATTGAACTAAGTAGCCCCTAAGATTCCTTCCAATTCTACTTCTCTGATTGTATGAAAAACAAAGCTTCCTATAGATCAGGGGTGAGGAAGCTTTTTTTCTGCCAAGTTCCATTTAGATATTTATAACATCATTCTCAGGCCATACAAAATTATCAACTTAAAAATTAACCTGCTATATTTGGTCAAACATTTAATTAATTCACCCCTAAAACGATCCTAGATTTTTTTCTAAATTTGGAGTCCAACCTGCAGTTGCCATGGCAGCATCAGACCAGATGATTTTGCAAGCCTTCTATGACCTGTAGGCCAGATATTCTCTGCCCCTGCTATAGATGCTCAGTCTGTTGGGTCTGTGGAGCCTATGAGGGGAGGAATAAAGTCCTCTATGGATATCCAGGGATTCTGGTACTGTTTACAGAAAGGATAGTGTTGAGGACTGCTTCTATTGTCAGAGATCTACATTCCCAATTCCTCTTCTCAGAGTTGGACATGACTCCCTCTCCCACAGGTACTTTCTCTCTCTGCCTTTCCTATCTATCACCTTCCATTCTCTTGTTGCCTCACCTTGACTAAAACATTTGGTCCAAGGTGGGGAGGTGGAACAGTGTTAATTCCAGAAGAAAAGGAGTCCAAGGTGAGGGGGAGGGAGAGAATGGGGTAAATGAGCTGAGAATCGGTATAGAACTAACGTTTCATTTTCTGCAACAAGATGCAAAGACCCAATTTAATTAAATTACTAATGTCAAATTTCTAATGAACCTGCTTCAGCTTTGGGGCTTTCTTCCTTGGAAATTAATGGCTGGAACGTCACTATAAATACGAGTCGATCATTTTTAAAAGTCATTCTCTGATGCTTGCTGCTCTTTACTTAATGAATTCTTAACAATCGGACCACTTTGACCCATCTCTTCCTGTGGGACCTAGGTTATGAAAAATGAGTGCCCATCCCCCAGGCTCTTTCACCTTGATATCCCTGGGCAAATTCAGCATCTGGTGGAGACAAGAAAGGCATGGGAAGATGATGCCTGCAAGGAGACAGCTGGATGGTCCTATCTTGAGAGTGACTTTTTCTTTTTTAAACCTGCGGCCTAATTCCCTATTCTGTGCTTTTTAATAATGTCAAGGACAACATTTAAAGTGCAGGCCTTTGTGATATGGACAGCATATAACTTACTGGACCGACGCAAGAGATTAAAGACAGGCTGCTAAAGGAGGCTTTGGAAAAACACAATATTCTCTGATTTTCCCTATGAGCTCCTTGGAGTAGATATTATAACCATTCAGGCTCCCCTATCTATAAAAGCCTCCCTTTGATTGCTTACACAATGAAGAGCAGAATATTTACATCCGACAGTGCATGGAACAATATTGCTAAAGCTTCACCCTACATTGACCAATTCCATCATAGATTAGCTGTGGGGAATTTCATTCCCCCACCTACTCCAAGAGTTCCATTTTTGACAATCAGCACAATAGCCTCTGTGATTGTATGACAATAGATTTTCTCCCTGCCTAGAATACGACAAAGGTTAAATCATCTCCTTTTTGTTTTTTTTTAATTGTAGACTTTATTTCCCATATAGAAATGAAGAGTGGTTTGTCATTTCTGAAAAAGCATGACTGTGATTCTTTTTTTTTCTTTTTTACTTATCTAGCCAAAGGGAAAGTGTGAAGTGGAGAGAGAGTAAAAGAGGATGGTGAAGGACAGTGTCATGGTGGCTGGAGCTTCTATGCTGAAAAAGGGACAAAGAGAGGTAATATAGTTAACTTTCCTCTCTCAGGGCCAAATTGAGCATTTTTTTTAAGGCAGGTCAGATTGAAATATAGAATGGGGTCTTAGAAAGAGAAACAGCAAGAAAGACCCCAGACTTGATCTTCCTAGTGTTCGGGGAAGTAAGGAGCACAGAATTGGTACCATCAAGGACTGACCACCTTCACCTTGAGAGTCAATTGAAGATATGTAATGAATATCTTCTTTTGTTCAAACATCTAGTGAAAACCCACAGGGACAGGTCCTAAAGGGGTCCTTTGGAAAAGTGATTTGATAAGAGAAAGAGTATTCTGGGGACATGGGGCGGGGTTTTTCTAGAATGCCACTACCCTCTTCCCTGAAAAAGAAATATCTAGAGTTATGAGTTGATGGGAGGTATATGATGACCTTTTGCAAGAAGCCTCAATGGAGTATAAAGATAATGAAGTTCACTTGAGCTTTTTTTGCTAGAAAAGAGGGTTTTGGTTTGGTTTTTGGAGCTAGGGGCTTTTTGTCCCTGCACAGGAATTGACTTTTGGTTATGTTGTATTCCCCCTAGACTTTATTTGCAGAATGTTCCAGCCCTGTGTCAGACCACAGGCTTCTCAGATACATACCCCAAACTTCAAAAACAGCTCAGTGGCACCCTTGGGAACATATAATCCCCTTCCATTTCCTTTCTGCCTCCATGCTTGTGAAAATGACTGTTAGGATTCGTAGCAGAGCTAGCTATCCCCCTGCAGAGAAGTTAGTTATCTAGTAGATGAGCATATTTGTTTTTGAGCTAAAATGTCCCCAAAGTAATCAGTGTATATTTCAATTCTGTGTGTTCGATAAATATACACCCCTGTTTTCAAGGAGAAATCTGTGTGTGAGAGAGAGAGAAATGTACTGGGTGCCATCTGCCAAGATACACAGCAGGGAAAAATGCGGGCAAAGCAGAATCCTTAAGAGAGGGCTATTTAAGGCCAGTTTGATCTGGAGCAAGAAGAGCAATACTCTGGTGCATGGAACTGCTCTCAGTGATGAGAGAGGAGACAGAGAAGAGAGAAGAGGGTTTTCTATCGCCTGATTCTAAGCAAAGGCCTGAAATAGTCGATTTGATTTTTCCCTACTGGCTTGTCACAAGATGGGAAAGTCATCATTACTCTACTCATTTGGGCTAAGGCACTGTCTCTAGAAGACTCGGAAAATTGGCATTCTATTGCTTGGGAAGAGGAACACATTGACTTATTTGCAAGTGTCACCCCTTCCTACAGGAGACCTTTCTTGAGTTCATCTCCCTTTTCCAGTTATCAGCACCCTCCTCAATCACAAATGACTAATTTGCTTTGTAAACTTTTTGTGTTTATCTTGTATACATGTGCTTTCCTTAAATCAAAAATAAGTTTCCTGAGAACAGTCTGTTTCTTCTTATCTATGTATCCACAATACTAGCACAGTACCATGTACATAATAGGCACTTCATATATGTTTGTTCAATGAATGAATATAATATTAATTAATTATTAGTTAGGAGAGAACATCCTCTGAGAGGTTGAATATAGAAATAGGTCTGTTTAGATATGGCCAAGGATCCAGAAAGGTCTGGATTGAGGAGGGTGCAACTACTGATAAGAGCAGGTCAGAGAGGATGGGAAATTGAAGAAACAGGAAAAACCAAAGAACAGCATGAACAGTTTCAATTTTCAAGGATGGAGAGGGGAGTTGGAAGGGAACAGGGACAGTTATAAACCATCCTTCCCCTCCTTTACAATCTGGTCCAGAGACTGTCTAGAGACAGCTATAAGCCCCAAGTAGGGGGTATGAGGGGTTATGATATGTTATGTTATATTATATTACACCATTATGGAATACCATATTGTGTTATGTTAAATCACATTATAATAAGTGTTAATTTACAAAATTTTATACAGTCATTTTATATTACTTTGTACCATATTATGTCCTCTCATATCATATCACTTTTGAACCAATGAAACTGAACAGCACATGACTGGAGGTACCTCTTAACTTGGTTGAAGCTTTCCTTTATCCATGACCCCATCTCCTTTCTTGCCTTAGGTCCCTCCCTGATGTTCCAATACTATAGAGCCAGTGAGTTTCAGATTTAAAGAAGGAAATTGAGACCATTTCATTCAACCTCTACCTGAAAAGAAATCCACTTGGCAACATTTTGTATACATCTTTTGGGCCTTTTTCTCAAAATCTCTGGTGATGATGAGAAACCCACCTTCTCTCAAAGTAAGCCATTCCAATTTAGGATAACCCTCAATGTTAGAAAAGTGTTCCTTCCATGGAACATCACTATATCTGCTACTCTTAAAGTTTCTTTTAAAAATATTTATTCTTTATTCTGAACTTATTGAGTGTATGCTCAAAACAAAACATTTTTGTATACAAAATAGAAAAGAAAATAAGGATTATACATGAAAAGGTAAACATCACATATGGCTTCCTTTTAATATGTGTTTAATATGTGTATAATAAACACATATGCCTACATGTATGTGCATACGTGTATTAATAAATTCAACCACAGACTTTCAAAGCTGTTCATTTCTATAACTTCTGTCTATTGTTTTCATTGGATCCAGAGTGAGATATATATGGAGTGGGATGGATCTTAGTTACTTTTTGTATTCATTTCATCTCATCAGTTGCTTAGAAGTCAGACACAGTATATATAGAGAAGTCACCATTGGTCCCAATGAAAGAAAAAGTTTATTTTAGAGCCATCTGGTAGGCCCTCCATAGCTCTTGAGGCACTAGGGAAAGAGAGGTCCTTAAATAAGAGTTAAGATTAAGATACAATTTAATCTTAAGACTCACTTTGCCTTGGCAGGTGGGAATCATTATCTGCTTCTGAGAAGAAAGATGATACTGAGATGGAGAAAGTAAAATGATTATGAGCACAATATGAATTCAAAATCTAAACAAGCAATGATTGAGAAGGGAAGGAAGATGGGGCTTCTGAGTCACTAAAGTGGTACTGTTTTGTGGAAGAGAGAATTGATCCAGGCAGTGTGGTCCAATGGAAAAGTGCAGTGAAGCAAAGATGGGACATTTCAATTCTAGTCTCAGTACCACTGTTTACTGTAACAGAGAAAATGTTCCTTCATTTCTCTGAGCTTTAGGTCTCTTTGTCTGCAAACTGAGGAAAAGAACCCTCCATTTGTTAGGTCACAAAGTTGTGAAGGAAGTACTTTGTAAATTATGAAATGCAATTTAAATGTGATGTATTATTGATATTAAGACTCTACTGCTCCCCAGAGTGTGCCATACCCCAACATCTCCCACCAAGGTACATAAAACCATTTTATAAAGAATGACCAATTATGGAGTACATACAAACTCTTAGACAGATGCATAGTCATACAAACACACACACACACACACAGACACACCACATACACACACATTCATAGCCTTAGGCACACAGACCCACTCACACACTCAGACAGAGATAGATTCATAGGCACACACACAGACATAGATTCACAAATAAAGACCCCCCCACATAGAGCTCCATACTCATAGAAAACTGTATTCATAGGGAGATCCACAAAGATATACTCATAGACACACATACCAAATATAGTCATGTATACAAGCACACCATGAAAAAAGACACTTACTAAACACAAACTAAATGACTTGTAAACAATTTCAGTCTCACATCAATAAAAACAAATTGCAACCTAGAAGAAGAAGATATTAAGCAGATATTCCATGTGGTTCTCTTATTTACTATTTCTTCTTTATTCATGAGAATTTGTTCTTTTTTCCTCTACCAGTCTAGAATTTCTTTGGTTGACCTTTCTGGGAGGAACAGATGCTGAGAAAACTTGGCTCTTGCCAGCCAAATTCACCAGAGACTGCTCCTTACCAGAAAGATAATGCTGGGCATCCTGGAAGATAAAGTGTAGGCCTTGCAGTCAATAGAGTTCAAATCCTTTCTTGGATATAAATTAGCTCTGTGACAGCATGCAGATCACTTAAATTTTCAGACTCAGTTTCTTCATCTGTAAAATGGGAATAATGATAGACTTGCTTCCCAGGATTGTTGGGAAAAGCAAATATGATAATATTTGCAAAACCCTTTGCAAACCTTAAAGCACTATGCAAGTGCTTTGAAGAGATTTCACAAAAGCCCTGTATTAATAATAAATAGTATTTATATTGTCCTTTTAAGGTTTAGAAAGCGCTTTTCAAATAGTAACTAATTTGATCCTTACAACATTCCCTCGTGAAGTAGGTGCCCATTATTATTATTGTCATCATCATCACCATCATCACTCAAACTCAAGACTAGGGCTCAGGACACTGTGCTGCCTAGTTTTCAAGAATGACTTTTTGTATTTTTTGGATGTGGAAACTGAAGTTTAGGAAGGTGAAGTGATTTTTCTCAGATCATGAATCTATTAATATATATAGGCACATTAGTCCATTGTTCTCTTCAATTCTCTTCACAGAAGGAAATGCAACCTGGCAAACTCATTTATGGTGAAGAGGCAATTTGGCAAGTTGAATTAAAGAAGCAAAAAGGGGAAGAGAGTCATCTCCAATGACCAAAGAACCCTTTCTATTGGTCTACTTTAGTCTCCTAATTGCCTGAAGGTCTTAGAATCATATCTTTAGAACTTGAAAAGAGTTTAAAGCAGGGTATCCATGAGAGATATCGGGGGTTCTGTGAGTAGAGATGGGGAAAAATATCACATTTTAATTTTCACAAACTTCTTACTGAACTTTTACATTTCTTTCCATTATGAATGAAAGCTAAAAATCAGAGTAGAACCTATGACTTTGTCACCAATAGAAATCACAGATATTTTCCTATAAACACATTAGTATTGTTCCAGATATCTAGAAAAACTGTTTTTACTTATTACTGCTTTAAAACTAATACTAATTATTAGACACTTTAACTTCCATATATTTTAAATGTAGTCTTGTTATTTAATGCATTAATAAAGAAGCATGTATATTACTAGACCATAATTTTTTTACTATTCCAATAACTATATCTTAATATAATTGGTCTCATTTGTAAATGCATATAATTCATTTTATGCATTTTAATGCATGATTATAAGAAGGTATTAACAGGTTTCACCAGACTACCCTAAGGTTTATGATGCAAAAAAGGTTAAGAACCCACATTTTTGAGATTGTCTAGTTTTTTAAATTTTGTCCCCTTGTTTTACAAATGTGGAAACTGAGGCTCAGAGAGATATGACTTACCCAAGGGCATAGAATTTGAATGAAGGTCTTCTAATGGAAGAACTAGCACTTTCTTCTCTACACTTTAGCCTCAAGAGATTATACACCAAGTGCAAGGGATGAGCATGGCAGGTTAAGTGAGTCACTATGATTGTAGTCAGTGTGATGAGATATGGATTAGTCCAAAGCTCTGAGGTGCTGTTGAGGGGTCCATAGGGTTATAGATAGAGATTAACACAGTTACAGCTGCTGGAGTTTGTATCCTTGACAGACAGGAGAGTATCCTAATTGTGAGCATTCAATACCCGAGATTGCTTTTCAGACAGGTCTTTCTTCTCGGTTCAACCTCTCTTGGTTAGTGACTAAGGATTTAAAGGGATCTTATTGGTTGATTCTTCATAACTCTTGTTGTCTTCCAAGGGTTGGATAGGAAAAATGGTGACAGAGATTCTGACAAGATTGATCTCTTTCCCCACGAATCACAAAGACTTCCCTTTCAATTTCTCTTTAAAGTCCCATTTTTAAATATTAATCATTCTGTCCGTCTGATTAGAGCAAACTTAATATCATAGAAATTTTTGAGACTTTCTGAGAAGTGCTTCAAATTGTCTCCCCTCAAGAAGGAAAGTTCCAGTTGACATACTGAACAAATCTCAATGGATAAATAAAGTAAGTGAATGATGCAAATACAGGAGAGGGCTCCTGGTATGGTTCATTCAGTGAGTTTTTGGTTTTGTTATGGTGGAGAGGAGGAAAAATTTGAGGTGGAGGAAATAACTCCAGGAATGGGTGTGGAGACAAACTAAGCGGTGTGGAAGGAACATAGGAAGGATGCAGCTGAAGTGATCCATATAGGAGTGGGTTCTGGAGGTCACTCCAGTGTTACAGCTGAAAACACATGTGCTCAGCATGTATTTCATCTTCAAGAATGAAAGGGCCAAAATTGTGTGTGTGGGGGGGGAGGTTGAGAGGTTTAATGGCAAGGGACAGTCTGGGCAAAGGGAGAAGTAGACTAAGATTTGTTCCCACTGAGGCACAGGGAGTTGTGAGCTCACTGGGAGCTATCTAACAGAGACTGAAATAAGGATAATCAGCACCTGAAATAAACCTGTCTAGACACTGGGGGCCACTGTTGAGCCAGCCACCTTGCAGTCTCTTCCTAAGACTGAGAAAAGCCAACTACCTTCCTTTTTCTCAGAAAGGTTTCTAGGCTCTGGCCTCTGAGGGGGGTAGATGATCTTCAGAATGACCTTCTCCTGACTACCTGATTTCCAATTTAGAGATTTTCCTGACCTTTTGTCAATGGGAATGGGGATGTGGAGGTTCTGAGAGTGTCTTAGCTCTTGGGGCTCTAGGTGGAGAGTGCTGGTATAAAACTGGAGCTTTTCCCTCTGAAAGAGTGAACATCCCCAAGGACATGCCTGGACCAAACCCTCAGTTCTTCCACCATGGTACCAACCATTGCCTAGATCTCTGGTCGTTCTCTGGTTTGTTTATTTAAATTCTATCTACTCTTTAAAAACGGACCCAAGTTCCTTTCCCCACCTGGGCTGGCCCACAATGATTTTTCTCTTTCTCCTTAATTCTCAAAGCTCTAATAGACTGAAGAACCACAGTTTTATCTTTCATAACCTGCTGTCCTAGAATGTATAGTTAGAATATTAGCTAATTGAGGACAGGCCCTATTTTGCTTCCTTCTTTCACTTCCTCCTTCCTTCCTTCCTTCCTTCCTTCCTTCCTCCCTTCCCTTCTCCCTTCCTCCTTTCCCCATCCCTTCCTTAAACCCTTGACTCTACATTTTACAAATGGTCTGTGGTCTCTAGCTCATTCAGAGAATGAGGATGGTGAGCAACCTGGAGATGATGGCATGCAAGGGCTGGCTGAAAGAACTGAGGATGTTTGACTTGTAGAAAAAAAAATTCCATGAACCTCATTACTATTTTCTAGATATTCAAGAAGTATTTATAAGTAATTAATAATTACTTGTATAATACTTATAACAATAAAATAAGTAATTTATAAGTAATCAATAGCAAATGCTTATTTTCTTTTCCAGGCTTAACTAAGTACTTCCTTCTTTGGGAAGCTTTCCCTTATCCTTCTAGCTACTAATGTTACTCTGTTTCTTCAAATTATCTCACACTTACTTCTCTATGTAAATACTATAACTTCTCTACATTATATTCCTTTCCATTCTTCAGCCTTAACCTCTGACTGCCTACTCTATTCCACTCTTGTTGCCATCCTGGGGTCTTGTCCTTTTGATTGGTGAGTTTTAAACCCCAGACCACCTTGTTGCTCTCTTGCCATCTCCCTTCCATAGTACTGGAAGAGTCTCCTCTCCATTTTCCCCCAACACTTTCCATCTCTTGCCCTGGAAATAATCATCAAATCAATAGTACTATTCCTAAAAAGGACATAAAGATTAATTTTTCTATATCTCTACTCACCAAATCTGTTATTTCTCAGAAAAAAATATTCCTTCATAGTCACCACTTTTATATATATGTTGGCATCCTCTCTTAGAATGTAATCTCCTTGAAGGTAAAGGCTATCTTGCATTTTATAATCTATTTTTTGTACCTCAATTCAATTTTCACTTAGCGAGTTTTATGACTTTCTTTAGCAATGCAAATAGAAACAGGAAATAGAAAAAGAAATAGGATTAGGATTGGAACTTTGCAAAGTAGACATGGTAGAAAGTAAAGGGGAAAGGGGATTTCTAAGTATCGGACAAGCAGCACTGAAAAGACTCAGGAATCCAGGCTAAATGTGGGGCCTAGAAAAATCAAAACTGGAGTGATAAACTGTGGAGGAGTCACATTCATGGCTGGCATGAAAATAAAAAGCAAGTTAAATTTTAGGGAGGAAGTAGGGGATAAGATAGGGGAGCAGGCTGTGGACAGAGAAAAGGAGCCAGGGTAATTTGATGACTGATGAACAATCAAAGTTCGGCATGTCAGATGAGTCATTGAGAGTGGATGCTAAAATCACTTCAACAAAGAAAAAACATGAACCAAGTACTGAAGTCACTAAGGAAGGTGGAAGTGGGTCATGGAGGTGGCAGACAGCAGTGAGGAGGATGAGAAGGGGTGGGTGATATAAGAGAGAGCACACATTTCCAAAGACAAGTTTTTGAGAGGTAGCAGTAAGACAATGAGTGGTGGAGGTGGAAGCAGCCTGAAGGAGGAAGTCAGGAAATAGAGCTCCTTGTCTTGGCTCTGCTATTAATTATCTGTGTAAACTTGGGCTCTTCACCTCTGCAGACCTCAATTTCCTCATGTGTAATACAAATGCATAATATAAGGTCATTGCCATATCTAAGATTTTAAGATTTTATTACTGTGTCAGAAGATGTAAGAAATAAACTGATCCAACCTTCCCCCTCTTTCATTGAACAGGAGATGGGGGAAGGGTGACAATTAGGAAAAAGGGAGACTTTTTTTCGTGAAATAGGGCTTGCAAGGGATGTGATGTCATCAGAGGAAACCTTTTACTTCAATCAATCTATTCACTGCTCCCTATAAATGCCTAATGTTCTCCCAGCCCAGCCAACTAGCATATCATTGTTCTCACCTAAAATGCATTTCTCCTGGGTCATTCCAAAGTCAGAGAAAGGAACTGAAAATTTGAGGGGACCTTAAGGAATGACTTGGCCCAATCCTCTTATCTTACTGATGAAGTCATTGGGCCACCAGAAGTAAACTTGTCTGATCAAGGTCACCCGGCTGATAAGTAGTACAGATAGGACTACTCTTGGGTCCTCTGATATTAAATATAGCATTCTTTTGGTTATACCACAACCAATTCCCTCATTTTATAAATAAGACAACCGAGGTCCAGAGTCCAAAATGACACAACTATGGAAGAGTCTTGGTCTCCTGAATCCCAGGTACAATGTTTTATAGTCCTTGCTCACACATTGTATCCCTGTTTTACCCATTATCACCATCAGTAACTTCATGACACTAAGACAAGTTGGACACAGATGAAAAAATGAACCCTAGGTAGGAATGAGTCTCGCTCTCACAATCATGCCTCAATCAAAATTGCATTTATTTTCACCTTTTTCTTTGCATTACCTAGCCTTTCCTATTCCCAAATTGCTGAGGGATCATTCTCTCTGCTCACTTCTCTTCTGCTACCAGTCTGTGATTCATCCCTTCAAGGATGACTCCAGTAGTGTGCTGGTATTTAACAACTGATTCTTTTTTAAATGCAATATAACACATTTTTAAGTTTTATCTGAATTAATATTTTCTCCATGACTTTTTGGGGTGAGTAGGGGAACTAGGTGGGGTAGTGGATAGTCTGCAAAACTTATCTGCCTGAGTTCAAATCTGAACTAGCTGTGTGACCCTGGACAAGTATTTTTTTTTTTTTTTAGGATTTTGAAAGGCAAATGGGGTTAAGTGGCTTGCCCAAGGCCACAGGGCTAGGTAATTATTAAGTGTCTGAGCTTTAATTTGAACTCAGGTACTCTTGGCTCCAGGGCTGGTGCTCTATCCACTGCGCCACCTAGCCACCCCTGGACAAGTCTTTTAAACCACATTTGCCTTGGTTTCATCATGTACAAAATGAACTAGAGAAGGAAATGGCAAATCACTCTAGTGTCTTTGCCAAGAAAACATCAAACAGGGTCACAGAGTCAGACTTAACTGAAACAACTGAATAGCAACTATCACTTTTTAAAGTTTAGACAATAAACAAAATAGAAAATAACGCCCTGATTTGAATCATTTGCCAATTTCTGAGTGAAAATGCTTACACTGAAAAATTTAACAACTAGCTCTTGTGAGTCAGTATAAGGTAGTTCCAATACTCCTGGGTGCCCACCCCCTTCCCAGAGGTTTTCTTTTTCTAAAATAATTTAATTAAGATAAAGAGAAAAGAAGTAAAATGAAGAATTTAGAGATTTTAGCATTTTCTAGGAATGGAAAGAAAGGATATGTCTATCCTGATATGACCATCATGTCATCATAGAGATCAACAGAGTTTCCTGAGCCCACTCCCATGAAGCTTGCCATGCTAATTTGGCTCTACCATATGGAAGCTGCTACCATCCAAGATGCCCCTAAACAACATTTAATCCAACTGCAACTCGATGTCAGCTTAAAAACTGAGGCTACTCCAAGGTTCAACTAGGACCCACCCCCTTTGTAAATTGAGACCAGATTGACATCTTCTGAGACCAATTAAACTGTTAGAAACAACTCCCAAAGGAATCATTCATTCATTCATTCATTCATACAACAAATATCTATTTATTTTGTAGACACATTTAGAAAACACCTTCTCAATCATATGCCTGGCAAACAGAAGACACTTAATAAATGTTTTTTTCATTATTTAATAGCATGCCAGGATCTGCCCAAGATGTTAAGGATATAAAAACAAAACTGAAACAGCCCCTGCCTTCAAGGAGATTACATTCTGTTTAACTTCACTCAAGGCTCCTCATACTACCTGCAATAATAGACAGTTCCTTCTGACAGGGAGTGAAGAAATCTTTCATAATGGGATTTTTGCAAGGCTTGTACCTACATGCATCCATGGCTTCATTGCCCCCCCCCCACTTATGAAGATTACATGCCTTTCACACCTTGATAGACACCTTATATGAAGTGTTGGAGACAGAGAAAAATTGTCTGCTGGCAGCTAACCTCCTGATGTACTCTTTTCTCAGCTGGCAGCATTCTCTGAGTCATGGGACTCTAGACATATTCCAAGGACCCCAAGATCAACTGAGACAAAATTATGGAAAACTCTTTGAAAGCCTTAAGAAGTGAAATAAATATTGACTATTATTATTTATAGGATCATAGAATTGAAAGGCAAAAGGGATCTTGGAGATCATTAAATCTAAGCCCTTTGTTTACAGATCCATGATTGTAAAGTCTTTCTATCTTGTAGAACAGCAAGAACTTGTTTTTCATTAGCTCAAACTTCTAAAACCTGGGGTCACCCCAACACCATAAGGAAGATTCAGGTAAGAGGCCTGCTATTACTTGTTCTGATTCTCAATTATTTAACTGATAATAATTTCTTATTATTAATTATATATATGTATATATATATACATATATATATATATATATTAGTACTGATAACAACTTAAAAGTTATATATCCAGGGGCAGCTGGGTGATGCTGTGGATAGAGCACTGGAGGACCTGAGTTCAAGTCCTACCTCAGACATTAAATAATTACTTAGCTGTGTGACCTTGGGCAAGCCACTTAACCCCATTGCCTTGCAAAAAATCTCCAAAAACAAACAACAAAAAATAAAGCTATATATCCTTTGAAATTTAGAAAATACTTTATATAGATCCAATTCTTCATGTCCCCTATTTGGGGTTTTCTTGGCAAAGATACTGAAGAGACTTGCTATTTCTTTCTTCAGTTCATTTTACAGATGAAAAAAATTGAAGTAAACAGGAATAAGTGACTTGCCCAGGGTCACACAGTTAGCAGGTGTCAGAAGTGGGGATTTGAACTCAGGAAGATGAGTTTTCCTAGACTCTAATTCTGGTAGTCTATCCACTGCACCACCTAACTACCCCATAGTAAGTGTGGAAGGATTTGCATGAACTGATACTGAGTGAGATGAGCAGAACCAGAAAAACATTGTACACCCTAACAGCAACATGGTGGGGGGGGAATGATCAGCCTTGATGGACTTGCTCATTCCATCAGTGCAATAATCAGGGACAATTATAGGTTGTCTGTGATGGAGAATACCATCTGTATCCAGAGAAAGAATTGTGGAGTTTGAACAAAAACCAAAAACTATTACCTTCAATTTAGGGAAAAAACCCGTTATCTTACTATGTAATTTTGCTATCTCTTATACTTTATTTTTCTTCCTTAAGGAAATGATTTCTCTCCCATCACATTCAACTTAGATCAATGTATACCATGGAAACAATGTAAAGACTAACAGACTTCCTTCTGTGGGGGGTGGGGGGAGGGAGAAAATTAGGGGAAAAATTATAAAACTCAAAATAAAATCTTTCTTTAAAAAAAATAAATGGGAGATGCCCCAGAGGTTATTCCATTTTTCTTTACTGATAAAAAAAAAACCCAAAACAAAAACAAAGCAGCGACTTCCCCTAGAACCTTTCTTGAGCCTGAAAGTGGATCTGGATTCATTTCCCTGATTTCTTGGTGAAGTTAAGCAGTCATTAAACAAGCACTTATTAAATGCCTGCTATGTACTAAGTACTATGATAATTGCTAACAGAAAGAATGCTGCCAACTGACCAGCCTTCAAATTTAACTCTGCTGTTTACAACCTATGTGACTTTGGTCAAGCCGCCTATTCTCTTTGGGTCTCAGTGTTCCCATTGTCAAATAAAGAATGAAATGTCCTTTCAAATCATATCCAGTTGAAAATCTACCATTGAATCAATTTGACTGACTCTGGATTACCAGACTTTAAAATTTGTTTTACTGGACTTTAGTGTTAACACTTGACCAGAACAAGTAACATTTAATCATGATGAACAGTTTCTTGCCAGACACAAAATCACCCTAGTCCCAGTTCAGACACAGCTCTTATGTTTAGTCATTTTCCAATATGCAGGCCCTTTTTGTGCCATTATCATGACCTTTGAAGACGTGCTTGTCTCACTTCAAAAGATGTTCTGTAGCCACCCCTGGTACAGTTGTAGTTTGTCACCTGCCTGGGGATATTATTGCTAAATGTGCCTGTTTCATTACCAAGAGATCTTTCCATGAGCTTTTCTACTGAGCTCATGCTCTCCCTCTCTTCCTCTTTTTCCCTCTCTCTTTTTCTCTTTCTCTCTCCCTCTGTTTCTGTCTCTCTCTGTTTCTGTCTCCCTCTCCCCCTCTCTTTTCCTGTCTCTTCTCTTTTTTCTTTCTCTCATCTTTTTATCTATCTGTTTTTCCTTCTTTCTCTATCATTATCTCCCTTTGTCTCTCTCCAATTCTCTCCTTCTCTAACTCTCACTTCCAATTTTTCTTTTTGTTTGTTTCTGTGTTTAACTATATGTCTGCCTGCCTCTTTCTTTCCTCCTCCTTCCTCCCTTGCTGTATTTCCAATTTGCTTTCATTACTCTGGGTGCTAAGATTGGATTTGCATGTTTCAAGTTTTGGAAAGCCTTCAATCTATTATGATCAGTCCCTACATTATAAATCAAATAATGCCAGGGGTCAGAGAAATGAAGATAAAAATACTAGTGAAGATTCAAAGCCTAAAAAGGAAGGGTCCCTTTAACACCAGGACACTCTGCCCATTCTACTGATAAGAGCTGAAAAGCATGGAAAGGTGGATTAAATCTTCCATTGGTGCAATTCACTCTCCTCCAAGATTTCTCAGCTCTTATTTCTGTCTAGAGTATGGTTCTCTGCCACTGTTCTGACTACAAACCTAGCTCACTGACCACAGATCCATGGATATTAGGCCATTGACAATGTCCTTATCCGTTTCCCATTAACCACTAGGTTCTCCAATCCTCATGAAAAAGTTCCAAATCTAACCTACCTTCTTCATCCTCTTAGTCACTTGATCAGTTGTCTGCTTAAGCCCTGAAGTTACCAGATTCCATCATATCATCACTGTGGTCAAAACACCTTGGCAATCTACTCAGTTGTAATTATTACCACCTATCTATGGTCTTTACCTGAACTGCTTGAGCTTGCAAGCCCCAGGTCCCTATGTTCATCATGTCTGCTCAACCTGCTTTATTTCATTAACTGTATCTGTGTTTAAAGGCAAAGTCATGTCTTCCAGGAAGATGTGGAATTCAATTGGGTATAAGAATGGAGGAATATTTCCCATAGAAACACAGAATCTTAGGTTAGAAGAAACCTCAGGCAATTAGTCCAGCATATACCTTGGCAAGATTCTCCTTTACAATCACTTAATCTCTATTTGAAAGTGTCCAGTGATGAGGAAACTCATTGTACTTTTGAACATGTCTAAGTCACAAAATCAAATAATTGTTATCTAATTGTTAGGAAATTTTGGCCCTTGTATCAAACTCAAATCTTCCCTATAGCTTTCCTTTCTTGCTCTTATTTCAAACCCCTGGAGCTAAATAGAATATATATCTCATCAAATGAAATAACATATACAGCACTCTGCAAACCTTGAAGTGCTATTTAAGTGCTAGCTATTATTATTACCTTTCAAATACTGAGAAAGCTCCATGATATTCCTCCCTCTTTTCTTCTGTATGCTATGCATTCCCATTGCTTTCCAAAAGCATGACCTCCTGTGCTCTCACCATCCTCATCCTTGCATTACCCACCAGTTGTGCTGAGTTTTTTTCTTAAATGGGAATGGACTGTAGTCCAGGGAGGGATGCTAATCTTTTCATCAAAGCCCACTTCTTATTGGACCAGTCACTCTTTTACAACAGATGAGTGAAGGAGTGATCTGGAGCCTCCAACCCTTGACCTTCATGTCACATACTTTGTAAACACCACTATAGTAAATAGAGAAAACAAACAAATCATAAATAGCTGGAAGGCTCAACAGGGACAGAAAAATGACTAACAAAATGGCAGCAAGAGGGGTCTGTTCCCCTAAGGGACCTCTTTCCAACATCAGATATACTTAGCTCAGTGGCAAAAAGAAATGATGCCCCAGTGGGATCGGGCTGTTGAGACAGACCTGCCATGTTCCTGACTGGGGAAGGAAGGGCAAAGCTCTCAGCTCTCCTGGCTCATGCCTCATCACCAAATCAACAGCTAATTTCCAATTCTAAAATTATTTATTGTCAAGGAGCCTGCTTGGGATGGAAAAGGAATCAAAATGAGAAACAGTGTTTGATTTTATTTTGTTATATTTTCCTCCTTGAGGGGGCAGGCTGAAATCTCTGTGACATTTGCCAGAGAATCTTGTTGAGACTTGTAACTAGGCAAAAGCAGTATCAGTATTGTTGTGGCAGGGGAATGTGGGAAACATCAAGGTGTCAGTCTGAAAGAATCATATCTCAAGGTATAATTACTCTGTGTCCTTTCAAGCTGGATCGAAAAATGGAACATTTAGGAGTAGACACCATTTCCATCTAAATTCATTTTGTCATTTAACTCTTGGCCACAATCATCTCTAAAGAGGAATATTGACACTTTTTGGTGAAACCTATCAGTAGGAGCTTAGTTATAGTTATGCTGGCATATGTATGAGATTTATGAATAAATGAATGAGTCATAAGCATATTACTAGTGCAATAGCCATAGAATATGATCCTGGTCTTTCCATATATGAGATCATTTTGAGACTTCTCTTTCCTCATGATATAGATAGGGAGAAAATGTTATTTGTCTCAAAGGTATATAATGAAAAAAACACTTTATAAAATGTAAAGTGATACAGAAATATGAATTAGTAGAGGGCTGATCTTCAAGTAAAGACAAAGTAAGTTCAAGTCCTACCTCTAACACATATGAGTTGTACCTTTAATACTCATGAGTTGTACAATCTGGACAAGTCACTTAACATTTTTTCTCAATTGTATTCAAAAATAGTTTTCAATAATTCATAAATCTGCAAGTTTATGAGCTTCACATTTTTCTACCACCCTCCCTTTCCTCCCCCTACCTTCATGGCATCTAACAATCTGCTAAAAATCATATATGTACAATTGAATTTCATATATTTCCATATTTATCATGTTGTGAAAGAGAAATTAGAGCAAGGGGGAAAAACCATGAAAAATATAAAAGAAAATTTAAGGAGTCATTTACCATATTGATACTCTAATTTGACTCTCCTTGACTATACAGAATCACTCATTCATATGTCAGCCACTAGTCCACTGCCTTCTTTTTATGACTTGAAGTTCAGGGGCATCCATAATTTCTTGTCCATGGTCAAGCAGTAGCAAAATTCGAAACCAGGTCCCTTGATTCTGAAGTCAATGTTGTTTAAAATTACACCATGCTTCAGTTTAGCCCTGCTTTATGAGTCCTTGGGTTTCCATTGTAGGCAGGAATTTCTACTTAGACTTAGCTACAGTCCAAAACCAGCCAGCCTTGAGGATGGGGTTGTTTTGAGAATCAAAGGATATAATGCACTTGGAGCGCTTTGCCAGTCTTAAAGTTCTATATAAATGTCAGCTATTACTATTATCACTTCCCTAAATCAAAGTGTATAAAATGCACCCAGGATGAAGCCAAGGATTGGCTAGGTGTCAAGTGCTTTTTTTTTTTTTTACTGCCAGTGCCTCAGAGATCATGCCCAGATTTCTTTGGCTCGATGACACCTTCAAGGGATTCTGATCCCTTATCCATCCATTCTATCTTCCAGACTTTTGGACCTACTGCCTATGTTAACCAGACCTGTCTCCTCCTTCAAGCCTTGACTCATCTGTCTAAGCTGCTCATCCTGTGTCTACAATCTGCTTTCCATGCTCCAGAGCTGACATCCACTAAAGGGGTTGTCAGAAAAAGTAGAAGAAGAGGGAAATGACAATGTCATTTATAGAAAACATAAGATTTTTGTGCTGGAGCTTCTTGAGAAAAAGAACTACCTTTTACTTTTCTTCATATCCCCAGCACTTAGCTTTGCACAGGATAAGCATTTAATAAATGCTTGCTGACTGATTATCTTTATCATTATTGTCCATACTTATAGAAGAGCAAAATTAGACTTAGAGATGTCAAAGTATCATTAGATCATAGACCTGGATCTGTTAAAAACAAAACAAAACACATACACACAAAAAACCCAAAACCTTAGAAGGACACAGTCCTGAGGTAACACATGGGAGATCAAAGGACTAAAGTATGGGTCTTCCAATTCCAATTCTTACTTCTTAAATTCTATCAGCTTGTTTCCTTCCATGACCCATTAGGTTTGGATCACATGAAATATCCAATTTGGCTTCTGACCAGAATGACATCCTCTTAATGTCTCTGTCCAAGGCTTTCTGTTAACTCTACCCAAGTAACTTAGAATTCAAACAACTCATTCTATTAAATCCAAGGGATATGGACTGTGAGACAAGAATCTACCTGAGAAAGGGGGGATAGAAAATGAGAGAAGACCTTCCATCAAATAAAAAATATATGCAAAAGTCAATTTTCAATGGTGGGACCTGAGACAAAGTGAGGGTCCATTAGGTCTAGATCCCTAAGTTGTTCAGGGGAAAAATGAGAGGAAAGCATATGAAAGTTCCTAAAGCTAATTTACGAAGTATTGCCATGGAAACAACACATAAAAGTCTGTTCTGTTGTTTTGAATTGGGGTTGGAAGATGAAGGGTTTGTGTGTGGGGGGGGGTAGGTGTGAGTGTGTTAGCCATACAGGAATCTTTCATATACCTACAGATATATACTTATAGGTCATATTGGATCTAGACTTATGCCAGGCCATCTGTTGTTAGCTAGGAATCCTTTGGAGGGAGTTTATATGGGAAAAACTCATGGGTTTTGAAAGTGTAGCTCTCCCAAATTTGATGCTAATTCTACTTTAGTAGCTTCAATCTCTTAGGCATTGCAGGGATTAAGTCAGTGCTGTTCTACAAAGTGAAGAGGGAGAGAAAACAGCAAACTGTGCTCCACCCTAATCAAGGTAATCCCCAGACTTCCCTTTCATGTCACCTGAAGACAGGTGATACAAGAGTTAGGATGAGAGAAGAGAAAAATAGAAAGGAGCAGATGCCTTCAGGACTGTATGCAGACTGTTGTGCCTGTTTGGTACTTGATTTCTTCCTTCTCCGGAAGGATTTCACCATCTCCATCAAAGTTCCCACTGTCCTCTGTCCTAATAATTCACACCTAGAGCATTTTCTTCATTTCTGGGTAATACAGTTTAGGAGGAACATTAGCAGACTGCAATAGGTACCAAAGAGGGAAATCAAAATAGTAAAATGACTCATAAGCATGATGTAAATGGAAGGAACTCGAAGCTAGGTGTCAAGAACCCTAATTCCAGACCTGGTCTTGCTATATACAAACTAGTGTGACTGGATAAACTATCACCTCTCTGGATTTCACTTGCTTCCCCTTATAAATAATGATAAAAACACACAGATCTGGAATTAGAAAATTACATCATAAACTGCAAAGCAATAGAGAAATACAACTATTAGAGGAATGGTCCTGGAGTCAGGATCTGCATTCAGATCCTGTCTCTAAATTAAACTGGCTGTGTGACCAAGAAAAAATTATTTTACACCAGTGTTCTGGACAATATGCAGCATTCTCTGTTACCAAATTACAATGAGAGTGGAGGTTTCTCATCAACAGCTTTCTATACTAAGGAAGTCATAAGTTTGGACCAGCATAATACCACTACTGATGAGGAAGAAGATGGTAAGAATATTGATGAGAAAAAGAAAGATGATGGTGGTGACAATAGTGATCATAATGCATCATCATGATTTTGTCAAAATGTGTGGAAGAAAATCCTTGGATCTAGCAGACAGAATTAGGACACATTAGTAGAAGTTACAGGTAGTCAGATTTCTGTTCAACACAAACACTTCCTAATAACTAAATTTTCATGAAAATATGAGTTGAACTACTGGATAGATGGAAAGTTCAAGGAGGTAGGAGACAGAAAATAGGGTCTAATTCATAACATAATATCAAAAGCAGCACTTTTTGTGCTAGTAAAGAATGAGAAACAATGTGATTTCCCATCAGCTCAGGAATGGCTGAAAAATTTGTGCATGAATGTAATGGGGAAAAAAATCTTGGTGCTCTAAGAATCAATGAATCTGGTAAATGCAGAGAAATATGACAAAATTTTATGAATTGATGCAGAGAAAAGAATGCAAACAAACAGTATGGGTTATGCTTATGATAATGTAAATGGAAATCACATTAAAAGGTAAATGAACTCAAATGCATTAAAAAAATCTTGTCTCCAGAGATCACATGGTGAGAGACTTCCAACTTGGTAGACAAGTAGAAGATGGTATATGGAATGTTGGATATACTATAAGCCATGATCACTCTGTCCATTAGATTTGCTTAACTGTTTTCCTGTTATAAGAAAGGGCTCTTTGGGAGTGGGAAGTACATTATAAAATTATTATTATTATAACATAAAATAGAACTAAAAATAAAATTTTAAATTGTGTTATAGATATGTAGATATAGATACGTACACAGGTGTGTGTTTCTGTGTCTGTGTGTGTGTATTTGTGTGTAAATAAAATGTTTTGTCTCATGAGGTAAGTTCCCTGTTAGGATTAACTGGTTAGCACAATGGATAGAGTAATGTGCCTGGAGACAGAAGACATGGGTTCAAATACAGGGTCAGACCCTTATCTGTGTGAGCCAGGAAAAGTTATTTAAACTCTGTTTGCTTCAGTTTCCTCAAATGTACCTACCCCCCTCCCAGTTCTGATAATCATATGAAATGATATTTGTAAATTAGCAGTGTTCTTAAAAACTACTTCCTTCCTTCCTCCCTCCCTCCCTCCCTCCCTCCCTCCCTCCCTTCCTTCCTTCCTTCCTTCCTTCCTTCCTTCCTTCCTTCCTTCCTTCCTTCCTTCCTTCCTTCCTTCCTTCCTTCCTTCCTTCCTTCCTATCATTAGAGGTTTTCAAAGGAAAGCTGAATGACCACTTGTCAGGGATGCTGTAGATTATTCCCTATGACCTAAGAGGCTCCCTCTAGAGCTGAGATTGTGTGACAGCTTATCACATACTGATGTTCTCTTGTTTATACTAAAAGCACAGATCCTCCAGTTTGAGTATCTAGGTATGTGATGTATCTAGTCTTGGTCATCCAGGGTCCCTCCATTTTATTCTCTTCCATACCCAAATTAATGCTACTATCTTCCCAACTTCATTTCCTATACACCTGTGCACTTAGCCCACCTGCTTACAGAGAACACAACCACACTCCTGAATAACAGGTAACAGGTGTTAAGCTGTTTTTTCCCATCCCCCTATCACCACAGGGTGAATTTGTCTTATTTCACACATGTCTATTAGAGTATTCGATCCCTTCAACAATCAAGAATTTTTTATTTTTTTCTTCTAATTCTTCACAGAAAAATAAAGTGGGTCATAAATCCCAAGTCACTGTTTAAAGTTGGTTTTGGTGCATGTTTTTACAATGAGTGATCCATACTTCAATGAGTGTTCATTCATTTATCTCTAGACCACCTCCCTTCCTCAGGTATACAAAACAGATCCATCAGTGGAAGCAATGTGAGGACTGTACAGGGAGCTGGAAATCTATCTAAAAGTATTTTGAAGGAGACTTCAAAGCTTCCTTCAGTCATTCATTCTAGTATACAGGGTGTCCCCAAAGTCTTAGCATGGTATTAAGCTTTAATAGATATTTTTAAAAATAAAATAAAACTGTTCTAAGACTGTGGGGACACCCTGGATAATCATCCCGGAAAGGAGTTCATCGGTTTATAGATTTAGGGCTAGAAGAGATGTCAGAGGTTATCTGGCCTGAACATTTCATTTTACTAGAGAGGAATCTTCCCTTACTTTCCTTAGATGAGAATTCTCTCTCATCTAAAGTCCCTGATGTGATCCCAAGTAAAACATATGATATACCATAATCACCCTTCAAGGTCATTCCCATAATTCTTCAGACCAAATATTTAATTTCTCATGGAGGAACCAATGGACACACTGGGAGAATCATAGAATCTTTGAGTTGGAAGGAACTTCCAAGGTTATCTGGTCTAATTTACTTCATGCAAGGATTCCCTTTATAGCATTCCATCCTCTGCTTGAATACCTCCAGCAACATCCACCGTCTATTGGACATGAAGCCTAGCCTTCATGAACCCCAAAACATACTAACTGTATGATAGTAGGCAAGTCACTTAAACTCTCTAATAATAGCTAATAATAGCACCTATCCTATAGGGCCGTTTCAAGAATCAAATGAGATGATGTAGGCAAAAAGCTCTACAAACCTTAAAGCATTCTTGCTCTAAAAGTGAGCTGCCTTTATTATTAATCTCATGAGACTGACTGTTCTATTGTTGGACAACTCAACAATCCTGCCTTATATTGAACTGATCTATCAACAGTATATGGATAGTTAGAGAGACTGACAGATAGATAGCCCAGACCTGTGATTTAATTTTCTTTTTTTTGTTTTTAGGTTTTTGCAAGGCAAATGGGATTAAGTGGCTTGCCCAAGGCCACACAGCTAGGTAATTATTAAGTGTCTGAGACCGGATTTGAACCCAGGTACTCCTGACTCCAAGGCCAGTGCTTTATCCACTGCGCCAGCTAGCTGCCCCATGATTTAATTTTCATGGGGAAGTCACAGTAAGAAAACTTCCTCTAATGGTGAAAATATATACATATATGTATATCTATACATACCCCCACACACACATATATATATAGCCACATGCATATATTTATATGTTTATAGATACATATATTAAATATGCAAATAGGTAATTCTCTCTATTTGTGTATATTTTATATACATGATTCTATATACATAAACACAAATACACATATTTATTATTGTTCAATTGTTTCTGTTGTGTCTGGCTCTCTGGAGTTTTCATTGCAAAGATACTACAGTAGTTTACCATTTCCTTCTCCAACTCCCTTGAGGAAACTGAGAAAAACGGGGTTAGGTAACTTGTCTAGGGTCACACAGCTAATAAATTTTGAGGCTAAATTTGAACTCAGGGAGATGATACATCCTAACTCCAGGTCTGACACTCTATCAACTAAGCCATTTTGTTGACCCATATACAAATATACCTATATGTGTATATATATCTTTATTTATATAAAAATTTAATTTAGTAACATGGCATAGATGGTAAATTAGTACAATTGACAGAGAACTAACTCTGAATATCTTGATGCAAATTTCACTTCTGATACCTATTACCAGTACAACCTTGGGTAAGTCACTCAAACTCCCTGGACTTACTTCCTTACTTGTAAAATGAGCAAACAAGTCTAGATTAATGGAATAATTTTCCTCACTGAGAGTTTTCTACTCCAATGAAATCACAATTCCAGATCCATATATATCTATATATCTGTAAACATATATATATATGTATGTATTTATATATTTATGTTTCTATATTTTGCTTCCTTAAAATTTCTACCCGTTGGACCTAGTTCTGCCCCCTAGACCCACACAGACAAAGTTTGGTCCCTCTTTATCATGCCAACCTTCATTGGAAGCAGCAATCATATCCCACACTGCCCTTGGCCCCTAGTCTTCTCCTAAAGTTGGGAATTTGCCATCTGTGCCACCATCCTCATGGAACACAGACGCCACCCAAGCATCTCTAATTCCCAAGAGTCCAAATTAAAATTATCCTAAGAAATACATCTTTGAATTTCATTCCATCTGAAGGAAACTGATAAGCAAACAGCTACAGCATGTGGCTTATGTCTAAAGGGGCAAAATGGAATAGAGGGAAACACCCAATTAGTCTGAATGACAAAGAAAAGTCTTTGAACTGTCTGAGTCAATGTCATTTTTTCTTCACTCCTAGGGTTACTGTTTTGTATTTTGAATCTGATTTTTCAGGATAATGGTCTCAACTCTTCACTTCACTTTGTGTAAGTACAATCTCCATGGCAGAAAAGATCCTGAAATTAGGGTGACTGCTAAATTACTAGAATTTATATAGAACTTCAAAGTTTTCAAAGTGCTTTATAAACATAATTTTATTTAATCCACATAACAAACCCATGAGGCAAGTACTAATATTTTACAGATGAGGAAAATGAGGCACATAAAAGTTAAGTGACTTTCTCAGTATTACACAGTCAGTAAATGTATATTTTCTTAGCTAATGTTAAGTAATTGGTTGTGGATTGAAATAGTGAACACTTAATTCCTAGAAAGGGTCAGTATTCTCTACAATGTAAGTTCTGTTTACTCCTTTCCAGTGTTTGTTGTTCAGTCATTTCTGTCATATCTGATTCTTTGTGAATCCATTTTGGGTTTTCTTGTCAAAGATATTGAAGTGGTTTCTCATTTATTTCTCCAATTAATTAGTCAGATGAGGAAACTGAGGCAAACAGAATTAAGTGACTTTCCTAGGATCAAATAGCTAGTAAGTATCTGAGGCCAGACTTGAACTCAAGAGGATGTCTGCCTGACTCCAGGCCCAGTACGTTATCTACTGTGCCACCTTAGCTGCCTCTTTGCAATGTCAGTATCTTTGAAAACCCCTCAAATGTGTTTTCCCTTAGGTATATCCCTAAGTTTTTAGACACACTGTTATTTCAAAGTAAATTTCATCTATGGATGTCTAAGCCATTTATCCAACCACTATTAAAGTGTTTTCAAATCCTTCTATTCTCTGTCAACATTTTTTACCTCTTGTTAGGAAAAGGATCCTTTGCTAAAGTCCCCCTCGGCTGTCTCATTGTATTGGGGAGAGAACCCTGAATTTTCAAAGGTTCTATAGAGGATATTCTAGCAGGGTCTTCACCATGTGAGAAAAGCCCAACCAAGTGTGATCTCCAGCAAATGATCATGACTGAAGTATCTAAAAACTCACCTATTTAAATACAGTCTCATTATTAGAGAATTTTTGTGGTCATAGAAACTTATGAAACTGTCTACTAGGGCCCAAGATTGCAATTAGTTACAGTAGAGGACTGTAAACTGCATACACTTGGAGAAGATCATAGATCATAGCTTTAACGAGGGAAGGTACCCTTCAGGTTCATAGATTCATAGGTTTTATATATATATATATATATTATATATATATATATATTATATATATATATATATATACATATATGAACTTGGAAGAACTTGGTTTTAAATTTCTGAATGCAAATCTAGTGTCTTTCCATTGGACTTAGTGAAAAAATTGAAGTGCAGAAATGATTATTTACACTTGCTAATATTTCAATCCTTTGGGACCTGGTATTCCTGGCAATATCCCTCTGAAGGATGAATACATTTTTTCTATAAAGAATACCTGAGTCTAAGAACCAATGGAGGGACTTTACTGCGATAAACTATCAGTGGCAAGTTAGTTTAAAAAATGGCACAGACATTGAGAAGGAGACATCCTTATCCTTTGTTTGTTTTAGGGTACCATGTCTAAAGGCTGATACAATGAAGTGAAAAAATTCTTCCTGTGTAATTTAGGGGAAAATTGAATGAAGCTAGATCTTATTTATATATGTTCTTGAATTTTGCTCTTATAGTCATTTGGACATATGATGATAAATGAATAAATGAATAAGCACTTACTAAACACTGAGTGTCAAGTAGGTGGCTAAGTGGATAGAGCATTGGGCCTGGAATCAAGAAGATCTGAGTTCAAATCCAGCCTCAGACATTTAATATGTTATATGACCCTGGGCAAGTCACTTAACCTATTTACCTTAATCCATTGGAGAAGGAAATGGCAAACCACTCCAATAAATTTGCCAGGGAAAAAACAAGGATGGAATGGTCCACAAGATCCATGAAGAGTCACACTCAAATGAATGAGTAATAAACAATACATTTTGCTAAGCACTGTGTTAAATACTGGGGACAGAAACAGAAAAAAAATGAGACCATATCTGTTTCCAACATGGCAGAAAAATGACAAAGGTTGCTGGGGAAGGGAAGATGAGTTTGGCCAAGTAAGGAGATGAACACTCACTGGTAAATAGACAAAATAGACAAGCCAATGCTATATGACTCGAGAATCCAAAACTGAGAGTTGGGTGAGTTTTCACCATATAAGCTAGGTATTTGTGGTACAGACATTTTAAGCTAAGACCTTTGGACTCTGCCCTACAAATTATATGACTTTTGCATATTTTTATCTTCTTTCTCTTGATTGTTAGTAAAAGTCTTAGAAACTCATTCCTGTCTGGGAAAATTGAAAAACTAATGGAAGTTGGTGGAGTTGTGAATTGATCCAACCATTCTAGAGAACAATTTGGAACTTTGCCCCAAAGGCTATAAAATGGTACATACCCTTTGACCCAGAAATGCTGTTACCAGGTCTAAATCTTGAGAGAGAAAAAAGGAAAAGGCTCTATATGTACAAAGATATTTATTGCAGTTTTTATTTATGGTGGCAACAAATAGGAAATTGAGGAGATGCCCATCAATTGGGGAATAGCTGAACAAGTTATGGTATATGATTGTGATGGAAGACTATTGTGCTATAAGAAATGACAAGGAGGATGCTTTTAGAAAACCTGAAATGACTTAGAGGAACGGATTCAGAATGAAGTGAGCAGAACCAAAAGAAAAGTGTTCCTAGTAACAGCAATACTATATAATGATAACTGTGAATGACTCAGTAATATAACAATCTAAATCAATTCTGAAGGACTTGTGATGAAAAATGCTATCTCCAGAGAAAAACTGATGGCATCTGAAGGCAGATTGAAACATGCTTTTTTAGTAATATTTATTTTTCTGGGGGTTTTTTGGTGGAGGGGTTGGGGGTTTTCTTCACAAAATAACTAATATGAAAATGGTTTGCATGACTTCACATGCATTACCTATATCAAATTGCTTGTTGTTTCAAGGAGAAGAATGGGAGGGAAGAAGGGAAGGAAAGAATCTGTATCTCAAAATTTTTAAAAATGAATACTGGAGCAGTTAATAGAAGAGTGGTCAGAGTACTAACCCTGGATTCAGGAGGACCTAAGTTCAAAGTAGGCCTCAGATGCTTACTAGTTATGTGACCCTGGACAATTGACTTAACCTTGATTGCTTCCAAAAAAAAAGAATGTTAAATTATTTTATGTGTAATTGTAAAAAAAAATTTTTAAAAAGAAACTCATTTCTGGTTGTGAGAAGGGAGTTCAATATGCCCTGATGTTTTTCAGGAAACAACAGAAGTTTTTGTACACAGGGCAAGGCGCTGGGAGACTGGCTAAGTAGAGTAGAATGAAGATAGGACTCATGTCCATCTCTCCCTCCTGAACTGCCAGTACTGACAATATTTTCTGAAGATTCTAGATTGCAACAGATCCCCTTCCAAGAAAAGCTTACCCTACATGCAAAAATTATTAGTATATCCATACACCCAGTTGCCACAGTAGTAAAATGGCAGGCCTCATTAGTTGACATATGTGGCAGTACTTAAAGACAGAGAAGAAATACATTTTGGCATTCATTATGAGCTCTGCCCCAACCTACTCAGTGTTTTTGTTTCATCCTCTTGCGTTAACGACCAACATAGGTTATTAGACTTCAGGGCTTCTGATTGCCTTCTTCCTGCCTCTATGATAAGATCTATTGACAAACTTCATGACTGTAGATTTATTATCAGCAACCCCAAATATGGCCAAGCTGTTGGATTAATGCCTCAGATCATCACTCCTAGGATAGCCTCATATACCACTGCTTGGATGCCCTGGCTCCACCGTTCCACCAACCTGCAGCCTGTACTGCAGCTAAGCTAGGCCTTGCACTAGTCTGAGCAGCAGAGATGGGGAGCTCCCCATCACTTCATGCTTTTAATTTAAATTTTACTTGATTTAAAAACTTTTTACATTGTCCCTCCTTCCTTTTGTCCTCTCATAGAAAGTCATCCCTAATAATAAAAAGAAAAAGAAAAAAAGTCAGCCAAACTAACCAAGGTATTGGTTGACCAATGACTAAGAGTTGTATCATGCTATATAGTGTCTTAATGCTGTTTGGCTTTCACACTGGCTGACAGAGGTGGTATTTTAGTAATAGAGATTATGTTTCATTGACATAGAATCATAAATTTAAAGTTAAAAGCAACTTCAGAGGCTATTTAGTCCACCCTCCCCCCCATTTTGCAGATGAGAAGGTAGAGGAGGGGAAAGTGATTCAGCCAAGGTGATTCACCTAGGCAGTAATTATGGGATAGTGGGATTTGAACCCAGGTTCATTCCTTAGACAATGCCCTTTACCTCATATAACTTAATTATGCCATAATAGAATCACAAACTTAGAGAGGAAAAGAACCCAGTGGCTATCCCATTATTTTACAAATGAGGAGACTGAGCCTCAGGGAGACTGTACTTATAACAAAAGCCAGAAAGAATATTTAAACCATTTAACAGTTGAGGAAACAGAGATAGATAGAGGTTAAGGGTCATGCCCAGGATCACAAGTGTCTGAGACCAGATTTAAATTGAGGAACATGAGTCCTTCCTTATTCTAGGACTGGCACTCTATCCACTGCTCCACCTACCTGCCTCTAAATGCTCTCCATTTCACTGGGAGAGACAACCATATCCTAAAGGAATCATTTCCATGGTTGAAGAGGTGATGGTCCCTCTTCATTAGTCAGACTTCATCTTGATGACTGTGTTTGATTCTGGGCATCGTGGTTTAGGAAGACCATAAATAAACTGGAGATTGTCCATAATGGTGATATACCTGGAATCTGTGCCATGTGAGGACTGGTTGAAAAATTGGGGATATCTAGCCTGGAGAGGAGAAGACTCAGGAAAAACAAAATAGAGTTCTTTATATAGATAAAGAGTTGTCGATGAAAGAGACATTTGGTTTTTTCCTTGGGGCTCCTGACAGTAAACTAAGCAGTAATGGATGAAGTTGAAGACAGGAAAATGTAATGTAAAGAAGATACTTCCTCATAATTGGGGTGATGCATGAGTGAAATGGGTGCTGTAGGAGGTGGGGGCGCCCCCCTCCTTCAAGACTTTCAAGAACAGATTGGTTGACCATTCATCACATATATTTGTAGAAGAGGTTATTTTTAAGGTTTCTGAGCTACATGGCAAATTAGGTCTTTTCTCACTTGGAAATTCTGCATCTCTATGAGCCTTGAATAGGTTTTGAATAACCATGGAGCTGCAGGATGCAGAGGTAGAGAGATGATCTTTGGAAGTTGTTGATAAACCTCTGACTGTACATCATAGAGCTTGTTTAAGCAGTACAATAGAGGAATAGTCATAGGTACTTAAATGCACATGTAGAGCTGCAGGCTGTTTAATTCTTTTGGACACATTGTTCTGCAGGTTATTTAAAAACTGAATTAAGTAAGAACTAGTTGCAAAGTTATGTGTTTGTGAATAAAGAACCTGATTGGCTGAGAGCATAGGTTTTTCTCTTTGGAATTCTTTATAAAGGAGCCTTTTCTGTAATGGAATGAGGGGACTCTCCTAGCAGGGATGTAAACAAGGGATAAGAAGCAGCATTAGCTGACCCAGAATCACCTATTTGGGGGTTGCAAGAGCTAACAGAAGTTATCCAATATAACCCCCAACTTTTATATAAATTAACCTACTTGACTGGAAATGTCCTCTTCAATACCCTTAACAGGTGGTCCTTAGCTTCTGTCTGAAGACTTCAATGACAGAGAACCCTACTAATTCTCTTATACCAAGGGAAATCAATTCTCTGGTGACTTTTGTGCATGGTAGGGGGTCTTCCACTCCAATGTAATCCTTGTCCTTTATATGTAGAGTGGAAACCACTGAAAAGTAGGGCTGGGGATGGTTAATAAAGAGAAGCAAACTGATTGGTTAGCTTACAATGACTTAAGAAGTCTTCCATTTGAAAAAGCTATTGCCTGGAAGGTCTAGATGTTGGGCAAGGAAAGCAAGTAAAGAATGGAGCACATCAGGAAAAAAAGGGGAAGGGGAAGGTGAATGAAAATACTTTGGAAGAAGAAACATTCAAGACTTATACGCTTGGTTCTACTGTCGAATTACAATCTAGTGCTGCCACTAATGAGACTCACTGTTCAAAATATGCAACCCACACTGATTTTCCTCCCACTGAATGCCTCTGTGAGGCTGGCCTAATTTTAGAGAAAGGGAGATCGCGGGGGAGGAGTGACATAACGATATGATCAATGATTACAGACAACCTTCATTAGCATAAAGGTTCCTTGGAGAGGCTTTGCATTGCAGCAATGTCCCACCCTGTCAACAAGGTAAAATGGAAGGTATTCTGGGCATGGTGTTTCATAGAATTAGAAAATACAAGAACTAGAAGGGATGCCAGAGGTACCTGAACACAACTACTACTTCCTCTGACAAGTCATCCTTCATACTCTGAAGACCTCTAACTTATAGGATACCGGGTCACTTTGGGGTAGTTCTCTTAAGAAGTCATGGCAAGCTGAAGCCTGTCTGTTTAAAACTTCTGTTCATTAATTTTATTTCTCATTCTGGGGCCAAAAATGACAATATCTTTTCCATATTTAACCCCTTTCCATTGAACTAAATCTTTTCTATTTCAGGTTCAACATTCCTTAGTCTTTTCATTACACTCCAAGTGATATAGTTTTTAGTCTTCTCATCATCTTCCCTTCTTTATGGGCCTACACAAAACTTTGCCTTGTCAATATCCTACAGTTCTCTCCTAGAAGTGAAGCCAATACTCCTCACAGGAGTCTAACTAGGGTAGGCATGATATAGTAGGTTGTCACACATCTCATTCTAAACACTGTGCTTCTATGAATAACTAAGATTATATTAGTCTTTTCTTTCTGCCTTGTCACATTATTGTATGACAAGCTCAAACTGAATTTGATGTCTCCAAAAATGTCTAGGTCTTTTATACCCAAATTAACCAAGTCTCCCAAATTTTTATTTGTTGATCTGATGGGTAAGGCTTTACATTTATCCCTTTAAATTTTATCTTTATAACCATGATTAGGCATGGTGAAATTCTTTTGAATCCATTTCTGTTGTTCAACATATTAACTGCTGAATCAAGTCAATGAGATTGAAAATTTGATGAGTATATTATCTATTTCTTCATACATGAACATGAAAATGTTAAAACCTCAAAAGTGTTTAGATGCGAGATTTCTTTCTAAAGAATTGTACCTTAAACTTAAATCACTCTGGCTCTCATTGGCTGACCAACAATAGTCCCTGATTGACTCAGAATGAATGTAAATAGCAATTGGTTCTGTTTTGGCTAGAAACCTGAGGGTCTTTCCCTTTCAGATTGTAGTTATTTTGGGGGGGATTATGGGGGACAAAGTAAAAGAGGTCATTTTTTGCATCATTTCATACCTAACCTTAATCACAGAATGTGCTTTGCCTCAGTCAACTGAACTCATTTAAATCCAATTCACTTGCATGTGGTGGTGTCACCACCCTGATGCCATGGTCCTCTTTGAGAAGGAAGAACAAACACCAATAAAATAAAAAATAAATAAATAATAATAATGATAATAAATAATAAAATAAAATAAAAAATAAAATAAAAACTCAGAAGCAAGTTTTCCTCATGATCCTTAGCTCATTTTGAACTTTAAAAATGACCATATTAATAATAGCATTTAGACAATGCTTTTAGGTTTGCAAAGTGTTTTTCACATGTATCTCACTGGATCCTCTACAACTCTGTGAGGAAAGTGCTGTTATTGGATAATATTTTTTTGTAGATAAGTAAACTGATCATGAGAGAGGTGAAGTGCCATGTGATTACAAAGCTAGTATCTGAGGAACTTGGATCTTCCTGACTCCAAGTATACCATTCTATCCATTAAGCCACCTAATGCCCCTACTTTTCTTAAAAAGAGTAGGATGTATTTTTGTATTCATCAACTATAGCTATCCTTGCTGCAAACAGCTATTCATATATTGTTAAAAATTTAAGTTGATCAATGTGTTTTCTGTGCATCTACCTTGTTAAACAAGTCTGCTTTTTATCTTTACATCCTCAGGATTTCTCTTGTGAGATCTATTCTTTCTAGGCTGACTTCCTTTGTAAAATCTTCTGCCATGGATTTCCACCTGTAACTCTTTGAAATTTGCTTTCTTTCTTACCTCCATTTTAAAATGGAGAGAGCACTTTTCCCGTATGACTTCTATCCCAACAATCATTTCCTCTTTATTGGTGAGAATGAGATACAGAAGAGTCATTTCCTTCATTGGTTTTTCAGCTTTTAAAGGTTAAAATGAACATTAAAGAAGTCAAAAAATTATCGGCTAATCTCATTTTGTCAGAGAGTAAAAGAGAGAGGTTCTAGCAGATGTGCAGATAATTAAAGTCTCCCATCCCCATATCATTCTTTAGTGCCAGGTAATAATCTTTTCCTTTGACTACTCATCTCTTTCTTCTTTCTGTACAGGTGTTCTCTAGTTTAATTTGATGACAATATTAAATCTGTTTCTATTTCCATTAAACTCTCATATTGCTTCCCAGTGTTGGTTCCTGAATTTTCTCATATGAGTAAATCCTTTTTAATATAAAATGCCACTTAATCCCCTTTTAACTATCTTGTTAATGTAACAAAAGTTAATAGCATTCCAGGACTATATTGTAGTAGAAAGACTCCCCTCCCAGATTGCCCCAGATTTCAAATTTGCTTTCTTGCATTTAGAATCTCGTATCATTTTGTTTTTCTCTTCACATAATTTATGAATTTCTGTGTTAACCTCTGTAGTCAATGTTTCACTCCTAGATATTTTCTTAAATTTTATCTCCAGTGAATTTAGAGTTACCCTTCTGATAAGCTTCCTACTGTTCAGTTATTTCTATGGAATCTACCTCAGTGAATATAAGCAGCTAGAGTTCTCCTTTCTTCAATTTAAAACTCTATATATCATATTTTCAAGACTTTAGGCAAATAAATTCTCACTAACCCCTTTGTTAAGTACACTTTGTTTCTGCACTAAATATTATTTCAGTGTTTTAAAGATGTGATCCAGAAATTCAAATCTTCTTCTCAGACACTATCTTTTTAATGAGCTGACCACTGCTGAAATCTGATTTTATTTTCTGAATTCCCTGCCTTGATCATGGTAGCAATAAAATATTTTTTAATTTCTTTTTGAAAACTTTGTAATTGCAAGAAATTCATTAAATATTTCTTTAGCAATATGATGTATATCATGAATCATCAAAAGTTAAAAGTATTGTAAGCTTTGATAAAGCTTCAGAAGTTCTCTGTGCTTTTGATATGTGCAATGGGAGATCAGTAGACCTCTCTATTTGGTTATCAAATCAATAAACAACTGCTTCAGTATTCCTCTTCATGAAACCAATTGTCATTACCTTCTCTCTTTTTTTTCCCTTACTGGATGATGTCTTATTTGATAGTCTCCAATGTATCCACATCATTCTTCCTTGGAGAACAACCAGATGCTTTCTCCTTAGAGGTTCAACTCCCCACTCTTTGGAAAGAACTTTACATCTGTTACTTAATTTCAAATATTCAGTGGTAGGGTTTTTCTTTTTCCTTTTCCCTTCTGTGTCATGTTCTTCTATCTTCCTACTGTTCAAAGTTCTGTTAACTTAAATGCTTTCATGAGAATTGGAGACTATTTCCTCCCTCTTGTTGTAGAAACCTATATATGGGCTAAATTCTGATATTTGGAGGGAAAACCCTTGGGTCTTGATCTAAAATGCAAACCTAATGAGAAATCTTCAAGGTGTGTTTCTGCAATGATTATGAGCTATGAACAGCATCCATTTCAAACAAATGGACCTTCTCTTTGAGAAAAGATTCTAGGACGGGAAGACCTATACATTTTCTACTTCCATTTAGATTGAGAACATAGTCAACATTAAGATTTGGAAAGAAGTACTACTGATTTGAACATATCTATGACATCATGGATATGAAAACACTTTGGGAAGTTCCAACATACTTTGTCAGTAAAAATGTGGCACTTTTTATTAACCCATTCACCAGTTTTGAACAGGGCTAGAAATTGTCCATAAATCAAATGGCATCATGGATACGAAAACACTTTGGGAAATTCCAACATATTTTTTTTTTCAGTAAAATGTGGTACCGTAGCACTTTTTATTAACCCATTCAACAGTTATGACTATAGGGAAACATGTAAGGGTGATCATTTTCTCCAAACTATGAGAGGAATTTTTGCATTTCACATATTGAGGGTTTCTCTGACAGGAATTTTTTCCCAAATATTTTCCTCTCATCCACTTTTAAACCACTAGAAAACAAACAAAGCAATGTCTTTATCAAGCACCTACTCCAAGGTACAGAGAATACAAAGACAAAATGAGGAAAAAGGGAACATGAAGACAATATCAGATGAAAAAACCCTGGAAATTGGATAAATCCCCATCCCCTCCCCCTGCCAGCTCCTGTCCCTCAGAATTGGGTGTATCTTAGGATCTGGGCAGGTCCTTTCCTTTCAATTATACTTGTCTATTAATGTTGGGGGGGGAAGAATTAAATGATCTCCACTTCTAATTCTAATGATGTTATGATTAACTGTGACAGTATAAGAAGTTTTCCATGGCACACTTCAAAATACCCTAGAATATAGGGAAATGCCCTTTGACATACTTCACCCCTTTGTCCAAGTACATGCACAAATTACCAGGGAGAGTGAGTCTCTGCCTTTCCCTCCCATCCCTTCAGGAGCCACTTGTGTATGAACAAAGATCTGGGGCTAAAGGGACTGAGCTTTGGGGAGCCCTGATGGACAGAAGGGGCAGGAATGGGGAGACAGGTGCTTTGTCCCAGCAACATAGCCACAAAGGAATGCTCTGAATTTCAAGGCTCCAGAAGAACACTCCAACTTAGAAAGTAGCCAGAAGGTGCTGGAGGCAGTGAGTTTGGCTGACTTAGTTAGTTGGATGCTCCTGTCTCTTGTTGTTGTTTTTGTTCATTTCTTGAGCTTTTTGCTAAGCCGAAAATACCCTCACATCCTGTCTGCCACTGGTGTGCGTCAGAAGAGAAGGGCCAACTTTCACACCCCTCTATTTGGAGGCTTATTAGCAGCATGGGAAGCCACAATATTGTAAAACACATAGGGGGCTGAGCTTTTCACAGTGGGGGCCCATTTGGAAAGCAACTAATTTCTTCCACAAGGTGCTACATTTTCGGGACACTTCCCTGAGTCCTCAGGGAGGCTGCCCAAAGGAGCTGGGAGTGCCTAATGAGGTCCATTGGCTCCCTAATGGTGAACAGGGAGTCTATTTTGGGAGGCAGGTGAGCAAATCTGTTCCCCAGAGACCTGATCTTGCTTTCCTACCCAGTATCTCAGAGTCCCCGAAGCCATCAAAGCCCTAGCAATAGAAGCAATTCCTACAGGATTTCAAAAACATAACTGGGACACATAATTAAGGACTATCACAAGCCTAGGAGGGAGAACATGGGAAGATGGGATGGTCTGGATAAAGTGTCCTGAAATCAAAACTAACACCAACACCATTACAACCACCATATTATAGATTTTAAACTGGAGCAGAGTGGGGGAGGGAGGGTTAAGATATCCTCATCAAGTCCTTCTCAGTGATAGAGAGAGATATTATAAAGCCCCTTGGAGCTCTGAGGTTTACAGCTCAAATTACTGAAACTTTCACAAGATGCTGTTTTTGCTGATTAGGCATAACTCTTCTGTGTTGTTCCTGTTAACCTTTCTCTAAGAAATCCCACCTACTGATAGATAATAATGATAATTACTATTATTTATCAATAATAATACCATTTATATAGACCTTTATACATTTATTTTCTCACTTGATGTCTAAAATAGAGCTTATTCTTCTTCCTAAGCCTTCCACTCTTCTACAGTAGAGAGTCACAGCATCCTTTCAAGGTATCAGGCTTACAACCTGAGAGTTATCTTGAATTTCTCATTAACTCTCACCATCACCCCCATATCCAAACTGTTTCCAAGACCTGTAGATTTAATCTTTTCTATCACACCCCCCCCTTCTCTCCTCTGACACTGCCACCCCCCTCTATTATAGGGTCTGTTCACCTCCCACCTGGATTATTGCAATAGCCTGCTGGTGGGTCAGTCTGCCTTAAGTCTATTCCCACTCCATTCCATTCTCTATTCAGCCATTAAAGCATTTTTTCCTAAAGTGTAAGTTTGATTATGTCACTTTCCTATTCAATAAACTCCAGTGACTTCCTATTGTTTCCAGCAGCAAATACAAAATGCTCTGTTTGGCATTCAAAGTCCTGTATAACCTAGTCCCCTCCTCCCTTTGCAGTCTTCTTATATTTCACTCTCTAACATATACTCTTCCCTTCAGTCACGCTGGTCTCCTGGCTGTTCCAGTAGCAGGATACTTCATCACTAGCATCTGAGAGTTTACTCTGTCCTGCATGCCTGGAATGTTCTTCTTTATCCATTCTGACTACTGACCTCTCTGACTTCCTTTAAGTTTCAACTAAAGGGGCAGCTAGGTGGTGCAGCAGATAGAGCACTAGACCTGGAGTCAGCAGGACCTGAATTCAAATCTGACCTCAGACACTTAATAATAATTACCTAGCTGTGTGACCTTGGGCAATCACTTAACCCCATTACCTTGCAAAAACAAAAAACAAAAAAAAAGTTCCAACTAAAATCTCAACTTCTACATACAGGAAGTATTCTCTGTTCCCCTTAATTCCCATGCCTTAACTTCCAACCCTGGGTTCAGGAAGACTGGAGTTCAAATTCAGCCTGATATACTTGACACTTACTAACTGTAGTGACCTTGAGCAAGTCCCTTTAGCTTGACTGCCTCCTATCCAGCATCATCTCCAATCACCCTGATCCATATCTGGTCTCCGGACCTAGATGGCTTTGGAGGACAAAGTGAAGTTGGTGGCATAGGCCAGCACCCCCTCATTCAAATCCAATTCATGTGCTTGTCATGGCATCACTTCTCTGATGTCATGGTCTTTTTCAAGAACATAGGATAGGGGCAGCTAGGTGGCACAGTGGATAGAGCACCAGCCCTGGAGTCAGGAGTACCTGAGTTCAAATCTGACCTCAGACACTTAATAATTACCTAGCTGTGTGGCCTTGGGCAAGCCACTTAACCCCATTGCCTTGCAAAAACTAAAAAAAAAAACAAAAAACAAAAAAAAATAGGATAATCATCATCGTCATCAATTATTCTGCTTTATATATATGTTTGCATATTATCTCCCCCCATTAGATTGCAAGCTCCTTGAGGGAAAGGTCTTTTGCCTCTTTTTATATCCTCAGTGCTTAGCACAATGCCTTGAATATAGTAGGTGTCTAATTAATATATATTATTGAACTTTAAAAAATGTGACCCTCACAATAATCATGGGAAATAGGTGCTAGTATTGCTTCCATTTTACAGATGAGGGAAATTAGCCAGAGAGAGGGGCAATGACTTAGGATATTCTCTCTAAGAAAAATAGTCATCCAATTCCAGCACTAACAAAAGGTATGGTTTGTAAAGCTCTAAAGACCCCTGAGTTCTCACTGCCCAGAAAGGGGATTGGGAAGCTGGAAATATCCTCTAAATCAAGATGAGCCCAGCTCTTCTGGCTAGGGGACAAACTCTAAGAAGATTTACTAGAAGGTACTTAGAAAATGAAATGACTTTCTAAAAATTATGACAAATATTGAATCCGAAGAAGAGAAAATGTGCCTCCTGCCCTTCCTTTAAATAGATTGAGGTATCTATGGATATTGCATATTGCATACATACATATATATACACACACAGTATAAGAGTTGGTTATGTGTTGGTTAGTTTTGTTGAATTTCTGTCCCCTCCTCTCTTTCTTCCCTCCTCCCACCCCCATTTGTTACAAGCATTGGCTCTCAGAGTAGGGGAGGCAAAAGGGGTATCTTCTTAAATAAAATTATGTAAATATTTTTTAAAAAATCAATTTGTTTTTGTATTTTTTATAAATCACAAAATAGAATTAGAAAAAGTCTCAGAGGGTATCTAATTCAAATTTTTCTTAACCAAAGCAGGGTTAACACTGACTTGGGATTGAGAAAAGGGAAATACTGCTGCATTTTGGTTATGATCAAGCTATTAATTGGATCATTTAGTGCAGCACATTTTTAATGAAGTCATAGTTATAGGATTGATTCCCATGGAAATCAGTTCATGAACAAATTTTTGATCGTGGCCAGTCATTCTGACAAAGGTCTAGAAAGAGAGGTAAGCCTATATTAAACATTTTCTGTTTCCGGACACTATGCTAAATACTGGGGGTGAAAATATGGGTATGGAAAACAGTCCCTGATTTAAAGGAACCCAAATTTTAAGGGAGGAAGACACCAGATAAAGGGAAATTAGGAAACAAGAGACAAGGGTGAGGATGCAGTAGGGTGTATATATGTAGCCACAATGTTATGGAAATGTGGGAAGTAGCATGGAAACCAGGTTCCTGGCCAAAAGAAGGTAAAAACTTGCCTTTCAAAATCAGTGAAGTTCAAAGTTGCAGTGATTTGCTTGCGGGGGTGGGGTGGGGGTGGAGAGAGCTGAATGAGAGCTGATATGTAAGCACTTTGGGAAAAGTGACCAGATTAGAGAATGGTAATGCAGCCTACTGCCTGCTCCACTGAAATCACTACTCAAAGCATAAACCATGCTGAGGATAAATCACTAGATTACTTTTATATTCAAATGACAATCCAATATTTATTATGTGTAAATACCACCCAAATTATCTCATATGCTAAAGTAGTTCAAAAAGTTAGGGTTTCCCTTTCTCTGGAGATTTGTTGACTTGGCAATTAAAAATACATAAAGAAGCCCTTTCAGCAGTATTTGCTCAGGGTTATAAAACGTAAGAAGTTCAATCAACAATGATTTACTAAGTGACTATTATAGGTACTATACCAAGGTTCTCCATGGAATTGATTTTCTCCTGTTTGATCTTTTTTCTCACCCATGGAATGACTCTTTCTTTTCCTGATGTACTGCTTTTGCCTACTTTGAATCATGGCCATCTGACTGATATGAATCAACTGTCTTGTCAAGCCTAATTTTCATTATATCCCATACATATTTTCTGTCTTACTCTTGCCCCCTAAAGCCTAATGCTACAGTTTGGTAACCAACATTTATAATGCATCATATACACATACACATATAAGAAATGGTAACTAACATCACTATGTTAAGTATAAATAAGAGCATTATGGTGAGCTGACTATAATAAGAAATGTAAATTTTTACATGGGTTAAAAAATTAACATTATAGATATAAGATGGAAAGGGTACAACTAGACAACAAATTGACAAATTTCTTGAGGATTCAGTTGACCATAAGTTGACAATAAACTCAATATGAGTTTTATGTGTGATCTGACTTTCCCCAAAGTCAAAGTAATCTTTTGCTGCTTTAAGATGGACATACTCTCCATAGCTATAGAAATGATACAGCCGCTTCATTCTACTTTGGTCAGAGCACATCTAAAACATTATGTTCAATTCTGGGCACCATATATAAAGAAGGGCATTGATAAGATGGAAAGATTCCAAAGGAAGGCAGCCAGGAGGGGGAATAGATTTGATATACTATCTCAGGATTAGTTAAAGGAACTGATAGTATGTAGCCATAAGAAGGGAAGACTTGGACAGGAGAGCATTTAATAGATGTTAAGTATTTGAAGTGGTTATAAAAGGAAAAGGGATTAGAATTGATCTGCTTTGACCCATAAGAAAATTAGGAGCAATTAATAGAAATTGAAAAAAAAAGTCTAATTCACTCTACATAGGGAAAAATTTCCTAAGAATTAGAGCTATCAAAAAGTATAATGGTTGACTTTGGGAGATAGTGGGTTCCCTCTTACTGGAGGTCTCTGGGGAAATTCTGATTGGTCATTTGCTATAAATCATATAGTAGAAATTCTTGTTGACATATCAGGGACTAAATGGCCACTAAAATTCCTTCTAAATTTGATTTTCAGAGTTCAGTGACACTTGGATGAGATCATTCTTAGTTGTAAGGGTTAAGGAAGACTTCAATAGAGGAGGAAGGATAAGAACAAGGACTTAGCCTTTGGGTTGTTTGAAGAAAAGAAGGTATTCTGCCATCATTATTGATAGCACCATTGTGATCAGATTCTGGTCACCATCATAAGTAAATGTTTGTCAAGAACCTAATGTCTTTTGTCTGCCATTGTACTAAATATTGGGCAATTACCAAGCAGCAAAATTGACTTCTTGTCCTTGATTAACTAAAAGTCTATTAGGGGATATGTACCAAAAAAGATGAGAAACAACATAAATCTGGTGCTCAAATGAGGATACAGATGAGAATTACTGTGGAAGAATAAGGAAGCAATTACTCTTCTTAGGTTGGATTGGGCAGAGCTTCAATGGAAGGAAAAGCAAGATTTAGATGAGTGGAAAAAAAAAGAAATTGCATTACATTGTTCTCAAGTATGGGAAGACTTGGGAGCAGGAATACATGAACCTTGCCTTTGAAACATTAAACTAGTCTAGTTGGATAAAAGTGTTCACATAAGGAGCAGAGAGAGATAAGGCTGGAAATGTTGTATGAGCTAAATAATGGAGAATGTTAGATACCAGGCTAGGAAGCTTGAATTTATTTTGTAGGCAACTGGGAGCCATAAATACTTCTCAGAACGTACATGTGTGTCTTCCAAAGCAGTGTTTAAGAAAGTTAATCTGTCACAAGAGTGACTGATAAACTATTAAGAGATCAGTGAAGACATTATAGCATATCAGAACTATAAAACTTGAGAACTAAGGGAGAGTTTACTGTAACCCTATTCATTTTTCAAATAAAGAAACTGAGGCCAAGAGAAGGCAAGAGACATAACAAAGGTCCTACATTGAGTTATTGGTGCTAACCCAAATTTTCTGCTAGCCTAATGGCCATATTCCTCTATATCAGGTTCAGGGAACTTCCAGTCTTATAAGACCAATGAAATCACTTGGTCTGGTACTGCCATAACAACCAGAAACTAAAAATCAATTGATAAAGATGTGAAAATAATGTAAGGAAATTGTAATGATCTGAGCATGAGGCATGCTTGGCCAAAACCATAAACTGGCTTTGACCGAAAAAGGATTGCAGGATTGCATTAGAGAGTAATAGAAATGAAGGTTAGTAAGCCTGAAGCATTTTCTTAAAATAAGGAAATTCTGTGAAGCAGCATGGCTAAAGAGATGATTTTTGTGATAAGGAAGACCTGAGTTCAAGTCTTGCCACTGACACATACCAATTATGTAACTATGGACTAGTAACCCCACCCTGAGTGCCACAGGTGGTTAAACTCTCTAAGACGTTACATTAGAGATGAGGTGTCCATCTACACAGATGGAGAGTTTCCATATTATTTTTCTCTACTGGTGAAATCTCTTTTATGAATTCTCTCTCTCTCTCTCTCTCTCTCTCTCTCTCTCTCTCTCTCTCTCTCTCTCTGTGTGTGTGTGTGTGTGTGTGTGTGTGTGTGTGTGGAGAGAAGAGGGAAAGGGAAAGAAGAGTGGGAGAGCAGAAGGAGAGGGGAAGAGTGGGGAGGGGAAAGGAGGTGGGAGAAGAGGGGAGGGCTTTAGGGGAGGAAAAGGAAGGGGAGTGGAGAAGGAAGGGGATGAGGGAGGAGAGGGGAGAGAGATCTACAGTAAAGGATGTATGTAAGAAGGGGTTGAGAGCCAAATGGGAGGTGCAAACCCCAGTTTAGGTTAGGGTATGACCTGAATAGATAAACTGAGTCATCTGACTCAGTTCCTTTCTTCTACTTCTTGCCGAAAGTGGCTTCCAGAGCCTAGCTCCACCCTGCAACTTTGGCACCATGCTGTCTTCTGTAGCCCTTAACCTTGGCTCTTCAGATTGAAGGTGCTACTCCTTAGCAACACCTGCCTTGCTGACAGCCTAAGCAATGTCACTGTTGCTGCAATACATCACATTTGTTTGTTTACCTTAAGGGCAGCTTTTAAGTCTTTTTCTGAGTGTGATTTTATTAAAAAACAATCTTTACAATTCCACGAAGTCCAATTACAGTTGTCCCTCTCTGCAAACACTCCCATATATTAAAAGTGCGCATGCGGGTGCAATAGCACACACATTAAAAATGCTCATGGGGAGCTGGTACTTTGAGATATCTTTAGAGTAGGTGCCAAGTACATTCTGTGGGCTGCATGATCCAGTACCAAGCCAGCTGCCTCCAGCCATGCACAGTCATCTCCTGGGACAGGTTATCTATGTTATTGCCTGGAGGTAAGGGATGGACCAGATGTCTTCTCAGGTTCCCTTCCCTATAAGAATCCTTAGGTTCTGTCAGTTGTGCGTTGTCAACTCTGCTTCCCTTCCCCCAAGGGTCCCCCCTCCTCTGATGAGACTCACCAATTAGCCTATTGAGGCAACTACATATGGTTGCTTCTCTTCTAGTCTATATAGGCTGCTTGAGTGTTACATTCATCCCACAGCCTTGGTGGATCCTGGACACAATAAAAAAGCAGGAGTCTCAGGGCAATGAAGGACATGAGGTGAGATGTGCCCAGCTGCTGCTGATAGAGAAGAGACTCATGATGATTTCTGGGTAAGTGACCCGAATATAACTTGAAGCATTGTCTCCCATTACATTCATGAACCCTATACTGTGCTATTAGAGAATGAGGATGTGTGTGTGTGTGTGTGTGTGTGTGTGTGTGTGTGTGTGTACTTAGTATAGACACTGTTCTAAATATTATTTCATTTGATCTTTAAAATAATCCTGAAAGAAAGGCATTATCCCCATTTTAAAGTTGAGTAAACTAAGGAGGAAATTAAGTGACTTGTCCTGGGTCACCCAGCTAGTAATAGGCTAAGATCAGACCTGTATTCAGGTCTTCCTAACTCCAGGGCAAGCACTCTGTCCACTATACCATCCAATTTCCTCAGAGATTTTGAATAACTCTGATTATTAAGAAGATAGTCCTCACTCATTTAAGCAGAATCATGCTTAATCCACTTTCTTCATCTAGGTGGCACAGTGGATAGAGGTCCAGGTCTAGAGTGAGGAAGACCTGAGTTCAAATTTTAGATTTAGATCTTGGAAATTATGTGACCCTGAGCTAGTCACTCTACTATTTTTGCCTCAGTTTCTTCATCTGTAAAATGAGCTGGAAAAGAAAATGGCAACCGCTCCAGTATCCTTGCCAAGAAAACCCCCAAAGAGGTCATAAAGAGATTGAAATAACTGAACATCTTATTTTATGACAGACATTCAAATACTTAACAATAATGATAAGATTTCCCTCCCCCTTCCAAGTCTCCCTTAGACTAAGTATCCCTAGTTCCCTCAGTCATTCCCCTTGACATCAGTTTGTCAATGATCTTCCAAGAAGGAATGTGAAGAACTAGACCCAACCCTCTGGTTGGGATTTGATCAGGACAAAGGACAGCAACTCTATTACATTCAATACTCTGGAGCTCATATTCCATCCACTAAAGGAAGTCATCCTGATTGTGCCTCTCTCTGGACGCAGTTCAGAAGCAAGAAGTAACAGACATTTCTCTTCTTACCATCAGTCCTATTCTCAATCCCACCATGAAGAAGGTGTCCTGATTACTGGGAAGGCTGTTTAGAGATCTGAAGCAGGATTGCTCTTGCTGGATTTGGTTAGTCTCAATCACAATTGTGACCAACAGAATATTGCTGAGGAAATATTCCAATGCATTCTCTCTACCAAATCATGTGTGTAAACAGTTATCTATCCTTTTATCAGTTTCAATGAAATCAATGTTTTAAATTAAAAAAAAACTCCCAGAATGTTGGGGTCTAAAGGGTCTTTTATAAATAGTGTCATAGAATGTCAGAGTTGAAAACAATCTCAGAGGTCAAACAATTCAATCTCTTCATTTAACAGGGCAGAAATCAAGGACCTGGAGATATTACATAATAAGGATAAACACATGTAAAATCTTTATTTTTGCAAAGCACTCTACAAGCACCATTTTATTTGCTTTTCACAGTAACCCTGCAGAGGGTTATTTCAAGAGACATTATCATCCTCATTTTTCAAATAAGGAAACTGAACTCAGAGCAATCAGGTGATTTGTCCATGGTCAAACATCCAGTCTACCTTCCCTCTCATACTTTCCTAAAATGCTCCTGATAAAGGCAAGTGAGAAGGATACTTTACACAGCATACTACTCACTATAATAAATATAATGAACTCATGCTTCCAACCATTTGGTTGGATTGTGTGGTCCTCTGATATTGAAGGACTAGTAGTAAAGTTAGTGATCATAAGACATAAGATTGAACCCATATATTTCTGAATTCTATTGTAATATTCTTTCCACTACCATCTGAAATGTGCTGAAATGACCCACATTGAGTCATTGGAGGAATCAGGACTAATAGATAGTCTTGAAATATTATTCAAGTTTTGGGGCGGCTAGGTGGTGTAGTGGATAAAGCACCGGCCTTGGAGTCAGGAGTACCTGGGTTCAAATCCAATCTCAGACACTTGATAATTACCTAGCTGTGTGGCCTTGGGCAAGCCACTTAACCCCATTTGCCTTGCAAAAAAAGAAATATTATTCAAGTTTCCTGACTCTCTGAGCCAAACTTTGTTGGTCTACATTATTACTAATTCCAGATAACAATGAAGGATTCAAAATCATCTCCACATCACCTCTTAAGGAAAGAGATTGACTCCTATTAGTGGGACTCTTTGGGTTCTTGCTGAGTTCTCTGCACTATGTGGAAGAAATATAAAAAAGAAACTAAGGTCCAGGTCTAGAGACACTTGGAAGAAGGAAAGAGGATCTCTTTTGTTTTCTAGGGACCACCACCAGTACTAGAATGCTGGCTTGCAAACACATGGTCAACTATCCAGAAGATGCATCCAGAGAAGGCAAGTCCAGATATTTGTTTCTACAAGTGGTTCAAGCCAGAGAGAGCCTCTTCTTAGCACTAAGGGTGAAATCCACTGACTGGTCTATACCCATCTCTGGCAGCCCAACTGAGGACAGCTGGCTCATTCTCTGCATGAGGCTGACTCTTCCCCCTTGTAATTAGCCATCTGGAATGGACATAGCAGAATCTTTGGGAGGATCCAGCTGTTTACTTCCCACCCCTAGTCAGAGGGCCTGCAGCCTTGAAGAGTCAGGGGTTGTTCCTAAAACTTGTGTTGGGAGGGTGGTGAAGGAAGTTAATGCTATTTATCATTTCCCATATTCTGTGCTGGGCTCTCCCTGCTGGTTATAGAAGTGATGTTCACATTGATGACAGCCTCTGGGAAGAGGAAGTGCACAGGACCCCAGCATTCCTGCCCTCCAAGCCCAGTGTGAGCTGCAGCTGCTGCAGGCTGCTCTGCTAATAGAGGCATTCTCTCCAGCTCCTTAGTTTGAGGGGAGAACAGACTAATTACACAACCCCCTCAGGTGGAGAGGCAGAAGGAGGTGGTGGTGGGTGGCCTTCCCATTCTGATGGGATTGATTCTTGATTCTTCGTTTCTGGCCATTGTGATCGCTTCCCCTCCTCTAGAACAAAGGTTATACCATGAGACAGGTGTGTGTGTGTGTGTGTGTGTGTGTGTGTGTGTATTTTTGTGTTTATGCATCTCTGTCAGGAGAAGATGAGGTGGAGCATATTTTGCATATTGGTCATCTGCCCAAATATCACAAAAATAACCACTGCTCACATCTGCACAGCAGTGTTCATAGCTCCTTCCAAACCATGATCTAATTGAATTCTCAAAACATCTCTGTAAGTGTGTAGGGTAGGTGGATGGCACTCGCCAGGGAAGAGAAGGCAGAGATAGCTCTGCCCATCCTGCAGATGGAGAAACTAAAGTCCACAAAGTTTGGACCATTTGCCCAATTTCACTCAAAAAATCAGGGCAAGAAAGGAATACAAATTCCCTGAGAATGAGAAGAATCATCTTGCTTTTGTGGTTTTATTCCCAGTACCAGTCACATTGTTAGACACATAATAAATACTTAACAAAGTTTTCCATTCTTTTATTAAAAAAAAGTTAGGGCAAGGATTAGTTCTTAGATATCCCAGTTCCCACCACAAAAGTCTTCTATTACCTTGCTAATTATAAAACTGAACAGTACCTTGGAGTTTTATTTAATCCTATCATCTCCCTTTATAAATGAAGAAACTTAGTCCTAGGTGGATGAAATGAATTTTTGATGCTTATTCCCTTCCCTATCACTTGCTAGAGAGGTGCAAGTTTCCTCCAAGAAAAAAAATAACAAAAAGTCCAAAAGCCCTAGTATTTGGAAAATTTTGCAGTAAAAATTATAGGAATGAGTACAGGGATTTGAATTGTGATTTCACTGGCATAGGGAACACCCAGATGACAAAAGTCCTTTTCTGCAACTTATAGTCCTAGAGAGCTGTTTAGAAGAAGTTATGTGACCTATCCATGATCACACAATCAGCTTTCAACAATTAAATTTATTACTTCTACTGAGATCAATAATATACCATTTCTACAATGCTTCAAAGGTGTTAATAAAAGTATTCTATTTTTTTCTGATGAACAAGCTGAGGTCCCAAGTGTGGGGAATGATGTGCCCAAGGTCACAAAACAGAATGTGCCAGAGGCAAGACATCATTCCTCTCCTCCTCTCCTTCTAACCATGACAATGACTTGTACTTCTCTAATGCTCTTGAAATAGAAAGTGAAGATATTATCCTCTCCATTTTAAAGATATAGGAAGTGATGCCCAGAGAAGGGAAAGTAACTTACATTCACATAGCTGGAAAGTGCCAGAGGGAACACTCAGAGTCAAATATTTCCTGATTCCAAATGCTAAGAAGTCTTCCTATTAAGCCCCAGGAAACTGAAGAAACAGGAAATGGGGACATTGCTTCTATACAAAGACATGAATTCATTTCACTGACTGAAGAATTTTATTTACTTTTTGTTCCCCTCGCCACAGTTTCCCATCACAGTTAATGGGCATATTTGCCCTTTACACTTAACCCAGTGACTGAAATCATGTGTGTCACTCAGGCCTCCGCTGACATCACACTAGGAAGGCCACAGTTTTTTAAATGAAAAGAAAATTCTATTTCCAGATTGTTTCAAAAGTAACCTGGAGGGGCAGCTAGGTGGCACAGTGTATAGAGCACCGGAGTCAGGAGTACCTGACTTCAATCTGGCCTCAGACACTTAATAATTAGCTTTGTGGCCTTGGACAAGCCACTTAACCCCATTAGCCTTGCAAAAAAAGTAACCTGGAGCCAATTGAGGGGTAGTAGGGAAATAATTGTCTGATATGGAGCCTAAAGACTTGGATCATACTCTGACTAGACATAAGAATTGTCAATTTTGAGTTTTCATTTGGTCCTTTGATGAGGGACAGAATTCCAAACAATTTCTATACTAGGGACTAGGGCTAAGCCCAAAGACTTGATTTTGGATATGGTGACTAGGGCATCAATCCTCCAAGAAAGCATGAGTAAGAAGAATAATAAGGAGATCAAAGGGAAATGGAAGAAAGTTGGGCACAAGTCTGACTGGGAGCTATCACTAGTCTAGGCTCTCTTACACAAGAAAACTTGGTATGAAAGTACAATTCGGAGAATGTGTAATCAGGGAAGATTGTTTGGTATCATGTGTGTTTTGAGGGACACCAGGAAAGTCCTATCTAGTTTCCAAATATTTCTCTTATTGATTTTCCCAGCATCCTAGAGTTCCACTATCAAAGACTGAAGGGAGGAATAATACAGTGTATTTATTACATGAAAGAACTCAGATTTTCAAATCAGAGGATGTGGGTTTAAATCCCACCTCTGATAGTACCAATGTGACCTCATACAAGTCATTTAACCTCCATGGGCCTCAGTTTACAAAATTGTAAAATTATACGAATTGAGTTAGTTGGCCTTTAAACTCCTTTCCAGTTCTATGTCTATGTTCTTATAGCAAATTCATTTCTTTGGAAACATAAATAGCTCTGAGAATATATTCTGTATATAGTTTGCTTTAATAACAATATTCACTTTCAGTCTTTCTACCTGTCTGATCATGTCTTTTGGTATCTTTCCGTGGTTCAACATCTCTCAAAAATTCTAATCTTTTTTCTACTGTTTCTATCTTAAACATCTTTCACTCCCATGGTTTCAACTATTACCTCTCTATATATTTACATATATGTTTATGTATACATATCTATCTATCATCTATCTATATATCTATCTTCATCTAGCTGTATATGCCTCCTTGATATAAATATATAGCAATAGCTCTAACTTAGTCCCAGACTAGTTCCAGTCCCTTATTTTGTTTCTTTACTGGGTTCTCTTACCTGGATGTGTTGTCTCCATCTCAAATTCAGGATCTCCAAAACAGAGTTGATCTTCTTCCCAGTAGCTTTTGCTACTCCCTCCTTCTATCCAGTGTCCAGTGAGGATACCACCTTCCACCTAGTCATTCAAGCTTGTACTTGCAGAGCCATCTTTGTCTCCTCTCTCCCCCACCCTATGTATCCAATTAATTCTCAAATCTTGTTGATTTTACCTTCCATCCAGTATCTCTCAATCTCTTCCTTTCTCTCCATTCAAACTGCTACCACGTTAGTTCAAGTCTCCCACATTTCTTAGTTTCCTAAGAGTCAGTATTCATGCTTCTAACTTATACCCTCATCAATCCATTCCCCATTTAGCTGATAATTTTTCAAGGAACCAGTGACTATGATCATTCATCTACTTTAAAAAAACAACATCAGTGAACCCCCATTGATTCTAGGATAAGACACAAATTCTTGAGTCTCCCTTTTAAGACCTTTGACAATGTGACTCCAACTGGAGTTAGGAAAGAGCATGGTGTTTTCTATCTCTGTTGATGCTTAAGATAGATACAATCTAACTTAAATGGTAGAGGGAAGGTTTGAGCCTTGATTTGTGGAAGAAATTCTCAACCACATAGAGTTGTGAGATGACAGAACAAGTAACTGAGATAAATATAGGATAATATTCTTCCTTGGAGGTTTCTGAAAACAGGATGATTTGTTTGGATTGGAGGCAATAGGACTGACTAGTCCCTGGAGGATCTTATCTCCTAGAAAGCAGGCAGGGTTCACTATGGAACGGCAGAGGTGGAATCTTACTCCTTTTACCTACCCTTTTCTGGATTACTTATCTTCCATTTTCCCTAACCACAGAGACCTTTGGTCTTTTGCCAGTGAACTTCTTCCATGTTCTATGTTCACTGCTGTCTTGTCACTCTTTATTTAGGCAATGTTTCATGATTAGAATGTCCCCCTAACCATCCTTCCCTTGTTCTATTCCTGTCTATTCTTCAAGGGCCAGCTCTTGTCCTGCCTCTTCCAAGAAGTCTTCTGGGACTATTTTAATATTTATTGATCTTTGGTTCAATTCAACACCTATCCCATTTCAATCAAACTTCACACATTTAAGAAAATACTATTTGATATAGTTGGTTACCTTTTCAGGTGTGTTTATGTTACTCTGCAATTGAACCTTTAATTCCCTGGGGACACGGACTGAGATTTGGTAAACCCATCCAATTCCTTCTCTTTTAACATGGCAGAAGATGTTTATCGAGTGAAAGACACCTTGTGAGTATAAATACTCCATAAAAGTCCTCAACCTGAATTTCTTTTCTCCCTTCTCCACCTTTAACAAATCTCGATTCACCTTTGATACTAGTGCTAACTTTGATCCTTCGGTCTAATCATTTCCCTTTTTTGAGTTTCAGCTTTCTCCTTTATAAGGTGCCATCTCACCAAGGTGGGGTGAATTCACCCAAATAACACAAATTCCATTCAACAAGCATTCATTAAGTGAATATAAAAGAGAGATTGAACTAGGTTTAGGGAATTCAAAGACTAGAATGAAACATTTTTATCTTCAAGGGTAGGGATGAGACTAAAATCCCTATTTAAGGTTCTGTCCTGTTCCAAAAATTAGATGATTCTCTGATTACAAGTACTGCTTTTTTTCATTCTTCAAAATATAGTATGCAGGGATGACATTTGTATTAAAAGACAGAACTCATCCTTATACCTTTCTGGCCTGTTCAAAAGTTTATGAATCTATAATAACTGTGATCCCCTCCTTATTTGAGAGCCTGGAAGGCACTAGGTTTACTTCATGTCCCCAATCAATATTTTACTTGATAAAGGATTGGGGTGGAGTGGAGATGGGTCAGCCAAATCATACTTGAGCAGCAGGATTTGTTGGTCACTAGTTCTCAAGGTTTCTCTTGGTCTAACCCTGACAGATGGGAAGGAAATGGTCAGAGCTAAATGAGGACTGCACAGTCCCTGTAACTATCCCAAATTACACTCAGGCTCTGAGCCAAGAGGAAGATCAGATCCCCCACCCTTAGGCACTGGTCTCCAAGGGAACCAAACCTAGCAGTCCTTTGCTCAGGCCTGTTTTTCCATCTTAGTCTTCCATGCTGATACACCCATCCATCTGAAACAGAACCTCCAGGGGAGCAAACACTGATTTACAGATCCTTTTGATCCTTTAAGCAGAACCAGAGGGCAAAGGATGGAGAAGAGAAATGAGGAAAACTAGGAAAGAGAAGATAAACAGGCTACTTCACTTGGTGTGTGTCTGTGTCTCATTGTATATCTCAGTGGCTAAATTTTCATATATCCTATCTGTACACATGCATACATATGTGCCTGCATGTTCTCTGCATTATCTCTGAGTCAATATGTATCTGTCTACATATTTTGTGGGTCCTTTGATATGTATTTAATTATCCCCTTGCTGCATGTTTTTGTGTGAGTACATGCCTGTTTGTATATGGTCAGCCTATGCTTACAAGGATTGCATATGTGTTCCTGTGTGTTCCTAATATGCCTGAATGAATGGACATAGATATCACGCAATCACATGCCTAAGGATCCACGTTTCTCTTTTTTTGTTGTTTATCTGCATGAATGTGTATATTCTGGGCATTGGTAGTGACTTGCCTCTCATATTAAGCTCCTGGAATAATAATGCTTCAATGAATAATAAATAATTCATGATAATCATACTACTCAAATCTTCCAAGTCTTTCCTCACCACAGCTGTGAGGGAGGCAGTGCAGGTTATCACCTCTCTTTTCAAGAAGAGGAAAGCTGAGGCTTGGTGACTTCCTCTAAGGTCACTAGGATTCCATTTATCAGAATTTATTAAGCAGCTATTATGCATCAGATGCATGCTAGGTTTGGGGGAAACAAAGACAAGAATGAAAAAATTCCTGGCTTGCAAGGGTAGGGATTGATCCACAGGGCAGCAGTAGCCTAGGTCCCTATGCATCAAGGATATAATTCTAGCCCTCAAAAATTCTAGATTATGAGACAACAGATTAATAGCAGGAACAGGCTGTAGAGACCATCCAGTCTAGTCCCTTCATTTTAAATATAAGAAAACTGATGCCCCAAGAGGGTAAGTGACTTCTTCCAGGTCACCCAGGCAGAATTTGCACTCTGATTTCATAACTCTAATTTCAGTACTTTTCCCATGGCACCATACAGTTTTCCCATAGAAATATCTGCTGAGCATCAGGATGACCATATAAATGATCATTTTCAATGACAAGTTGGACTCTGAAGAGCTTAGAAGCAATGCTCCTAAAGGGCAGCACTCCATGTGGCCTCACAACCAACAGGAGCAAAATAAAAATTCTAACCCCCCTCCATTACACCCCATTAATCTAAAAGCACTTTTTATCCTGTGATAATTCAATTTGTTTATAATTTTGTGAAAACAGATAGGGGTGGGAGGAGGACAGTATTTACCCTGATTGGAAGAGAAAAATGTGGCAGATCTGACAGTTAATAAAAATGGCAATTTTCCCATAGAGGTAAGAGAGGCACTGGGTTTAAAGTCACAGCCCTTGGGTTCAAATCCTGGTCTGATTGCTTTTCAGCTGTCTGACCTTAGGTAAGTCACTTATATTCTCTTGGCTTCAACTTTTTCTTCTGTAAGATAAAGGAATTGAAGTAGTTGTCTCTAAGACCCCTCTCAGAGCTAAATACTATGATAGATGTAGACCTTGACAACACTCTTGTTCTGTACCCACCCCCACCCCAGTCATGTTAGATTTCTTATTGAATGTGATGTATAACCTGTGGTGCTGTACCCATGTGGTATCAGGGGTCACTTTAAAACCTGCAGCTCTAGGGACTGATTTTGGACCCTCTTTCTCTAAAGATTTTGTCACTGCAGACTGAGAAGAAGTGTTAAATCGGCCATAGGGACTTGGGGAACCTGTTAATTCCTTTATAGTGCCTTAGAGGAAGATGGCTCAGGAAACTACTCAGAATAAGCAGACCAATAATTTATCTAAAACAAACGTATTTTCCATAGACTTCTTTTTTTTTAGACATTCAACTAAACTAGGTAATTCCAAGCACTCAGAAGCAGAAGAATGGCAGCAGCTATTTCTAGATCTCTTCCAGATTTTCCAAGTGCTTTCCTCCCAACAACCTTTACCCTGTCAAATAAAAAGTACAATTATTATTGTTTCCATTTTATGGATGAATAAATCAAGATTCAGAGAGAGTACCACACCTTACACAAGGTGACAGGGTTAATAACTATCAGGGACAAAATCTAAACCCATATCTTTTGACATGTAAATCCATGGTGCTTTAACTCAGCTGTCATTGTCTCTCATAGTAACTTCTTAGCACTGGCAGTACCAAGGATAGCACCAAGGATAGTACACTATCTTTTCCCTCTTTGTGCAGAATAGAGGGCTTCTTGAACTCTAACTAGAACTTGGTGCCAGTGGAGCTCTGCCAAACAGTTAAGCTTACAAAAAATTGGATCTCTGGTAAGTATCTCCAACAATAAATAGGATCATCAAATCGTGTGTAGGAACACACATATATTCATATATGTATTTTACATATACATATCTGTACAGGTATCTGAAAATGGTACCCTCACTTTACAGATAAGAGAGCTAAGGTCCAGGAGGTTAATATGCCATAGGAAAATGATCCCAAGTTATCTAGCCTATCTGTTTTGTACCGAGTGTGTGTTATAATTTTTATTAATAGCTTCCATTTGAAAAGTGTTTTAAAGTTCACTAAGCATTTCACTTGTACTTTCTACTTTGACCCTCACAATAATCCTGGTTCAAGTTAGCAGTTTTTATTATCCCAATTTTACAGATGAGGAAATTGAAATCCCAAGAGGTCAAATGACTTGCTTAGAGTCATAGTCCTCTTAGGTATTTGGGGTAATGTTAGAACATAGATCTTCCTAGCTCTAAGCCTATGCATTTTGCCATGCTCTTTGAATGTTACAAAGATTGTAGATATACTAGCAGCTTTTCCAACCCTTATGCCTCTAAATGAATAGCCAGGGGGTATTGTATGTATTTTTCTCCCTCACTGGGTAGCACTAGGATTAGATAGGAAAGTTTGAAGAGCTCAAAGTCACAAGTGACCTTTTTCACCTAAAGATGAGGGCAGCTGAAGATGACAGCTGATAAAAGACACAATCGAGATAATGTTCTTACTGTCCTATCTTCCATGGCACTGAACCATAATCAAGATGGTAACAACAAATATAGGGATGGCTGAAGAGTCACGATTTTCCTTTTATCTGAATTTCATCTCACACTCTCTTAGGGCTCAGGAGAGAAGCAATTTACACTTTCCACAGTGGAGCTGAGCTTCCAAGGGGACCCTTCCCAATCTTGTTTCATAGCACAGGACAGCCAGGTGAACAGAGGGATTTCCATACAGAGAGCAGGAGTAGAGGGAAAAGACAGCCAGGGTGGGGCATGGAAAGAGGATTTGATGATTTACAACTTTCTTTCTAATGATCTAAATCAGGGCTGTTCAAAATATGCCCGTGGGAAGCCTGTGATCCTCAGTGCATTTTTAAGGGCCCACCTGTGAGTTTTAATTTTCACGAGTGAAAAAAGAAAACAATAATTTACATGGAATGTATATTAGATTTTTTAATTTCATCACTTTATGTAATCTCATTGATGTTAATTTTCTTTGGTGTTTTTAGGCAGTATTTACAGACAGAACATATCACATGGAATTTTCAACTGATCTGTGGGATGCATTCTGTATGTATGATACACACTAGTCAGTATGCACCTACCTTTATACAGTTCTGGTGCTTTTTTTTGGAGGGGTTGGGGTTTTTTGGTGTTTGTTATGTTTGACAGAAGGCAGATAGTGACAGAAATCTCAGGAAGAGCTAAACTCATGTGTACAACAGAGATATAAGGACCTATAAGGAGTTAGAACCTAAGAGCAACAGAGGAATAACGCTTTAAAGTTTTTATTTTAAAATACTGGCACCAAATGCAAGAGTGGATAAATCTAACCTACATCAAAAAAATAGCTGGGGAACATTATTCTTTAAGTGCAAAGTTGGTAAGAATGGGTGGGAATTCCCCTTCTCCTCACTCCCCAAAAGTATAAGTCCAGAGGAGGGTCTTAAAGATTCAGAAAACATACTCCTTTCCTCTACCTTCCTTTCCTCAAGAATCCATCAAGACAAGAGGAAGCCTATGTGAGATTTGAAAAGCTGGGCTTATAAACGATTACAGTTGCTGAAGAACTGAGAACTGAGAGAGGAAGACAGATAGACATGTGGCAGCTGGATGACAGGAAGATGGATAATTAATAGGTGAATGGATAAATAGAGGGGTGGGTAGAAGGATAGATGACTGGGTGGATGGTTGGATAGATGGATAGAGATTGGAGTAGATGGATGAAGCATTCCCGTGTCAAGGTTTTCCAAAAAAGTCAGCTCAGAAATTGAATGCTAAAATAAGGAAGAGTTTATTTCCTGTTTTTAATTCACACAGTGGGAAGCTTAAGATCTATCCGGAGACATCCAGAGAACAACAAGAGAAGGCTATAGTTATCAGTGATGTCAGCCAGCCTTGGATATTGGGGTATTTGAGCATGGAGAAGTGGAAAAGGATTCAACCAGGATTTGATTTTCAGTGGAAAGACTGATCCATAGCTGTGTTTTACCCATATTTATAAATTTCATCACTTCTTCACACGTATAGTTGTATGTTTACAAGAGGGCAATTCATGGTTACTGTATTAGGGAAAATAAGTTGAAGCTTCAAACTAGGCAAAATTCCCCTCCTCTCCCCTCCCCCAATAGGGTATTGTTCTGATACTTTTCATATAGGGTTGCTGGCCAATGCCAAACTGGTAAAAATCTACACATTAAAACAGCCCCCATAGTGGGGCATTTGCAAGCCGATAAGGGTCTTGGGTTTTATTGGGAGGAGTGGGCTCTCAGAAATGTGTATATGCTTGGTTTCCCATCTCTGATGTCACTGGCAAGGAAAAGATCATTGAATTGTATGCTGGGAAGTGGTCAATGAGATTCTCTATTTTACAGTCATGAAACCTGTAAGTTTCCAATACCTGGGGCATACATAGGGGCAGCTAGATGGTGCGGTGGATTGAATGCTATCCCTGAAGTCAGGAGGACTTTAGTTCAAATCTGGCCTCAGAAATTTACTAGCTGTGTGATCTTGGGCACACAGGAATCGTCTCACACCCAAGGTCATCTTCAGTTATCCTGATTCATATCTGGACACTGGACCCAGATGGCTCCAGAGAAGACAGTAAGATCAGTGACTTAGCACAATCCCCCCTCACTCAAATCTTGTTTGTCATGGCATCACCTTCCTGATGTTATGATCTTCTTTGAGAACAAAGGACAAACCTCTTCATACATAGGGAAAATTGTGAGTTTCTGTGTGTGTGTGTGTGTGTGTGTGTGTGTGTGTGTGTGTGTGTGTGTGTGTGGTGTAGAGGTAGCCTGCTACAAAAAAGATCAAGCCTCTAAAATCAAAGAGATATTTTGGTTTAGCCTAACTGGGAGAGTAGATGAGTGGGTAGATACATTGATGGATGAATGTGGATGGGTCAGGGGAGGAATAGATGAAGGGGAGACCTGAATGGATGAATGGGTAAAAGAAGAGAGTATATGAAGAAAAAAGAGGGAACTTCACAGACAAAGTATTTTTTTATGTTCAAGGATACTTGCCAAGATTCTACAAACACTAACATTATGGTGTAACACTGTATGATACACATTCATTATTTCTTATCAGGAAACATAGCTGTCAGGCCCCACCTGGCTCACTGGGTGAAGCAGACTATGTCTCTATAGCCCTTTGTAAGTAATTTGCCACTCACTTCTCTATCTCTTTGCTGTACTGATCTACTGCACCCCTCAGGATCTGCTTCCTTAAGGTCCTGATTTTTCCCTCTCAGATTTCTGCATCCCTAGATGAGTAGTTTTCCTCTTTCCATTCCAGTATTGCCCCGTGCCTTCCATACTCATGGCCAGCTACACTTGCTTAGACTTCTCAGACTCAGGTCTTTTTTATGTCTCTTACTTAGATGCTGAAACTTCTAAGGATGTTTAGACTGGAGAAAAAAAAAGACTTAGGGGGAGCATGACAGCTGTCTTTAGTAGTTGACAGGCTATCATATGAGAGGGGGTTTAGATTTGATCTGCATGGCAACAAGGAAAAGAACCAGGAGAAATGGATAAAAGTCACAAAGAGGAAAATTTAGTTTTGATGTTGGAAGTTCCAGAGTAATAGACCTCTCCAAAAGTTGAATGAGATGCCTCATGAGGTAGTGGGCTCCCCATCACTTAAGGAAGTATACAAGCAAAGACTGGATCATTTGTCAATGATATCATGGAGGGCATTATTTTCTTTTCTTTTCAGTTTTAAATTTTCTCCCTCTTCCCTCACTCATTGAGAAGGAAAGATATTCAATGCCCATTATATATATGAAGTCATACAAAGTGTATTTCATGGAGGGGATTCCTGCTCAAACATGTATTGATTATAGATTAGAGTTTCTTAATCCTTTTTGTTGTCATGGTCCTTTTGGCAGTTTGGTAAAACCCAAGGACCTCTTTTCATAATTATAGTTTTAAATGTAAAAAATAAGATATACAGGATTACAAAGGAATTCAAAATTTACTTTTTTAAAAAAGATTCATGCACCCTAGGTTAAGAAACCCTGGTTTCTAAAATCCCTTTTGTCTCTGAGATTCTGTGACTGCTGCCCAGACTCTGACATTGTTTCCTGACTCAAATATTCCATGATTCTTGTCTTTGGACAGACTGATTTTCAACTTACAAGCCCTTTTCCCAGTGGAAGCCAGCTATTATGGGATAGTGAGGAGGGACAATCACAGCTCTGACTGGGAGGTAGGTGTAATTATTTTCACCATTTTATATATGGAAAAATTGAGGCAGACAGAGATCATTCAGTTAGTAAGGGCCTAAGAGAAGACTTGAATTCAGATCTTTTGGACACAAGGTTTGATACTCTCTCTACCACACCACCTAGCTAACTCATGAGTGAGGCTTAGAATCATCAGACGTGAGATCCAAACCCAGGTCTCCCAAATGCAAAACCTTGCTCTTCTCAAGACATCACATAGATATCCCTCGGCTTCTTTGCATCTCCGTTGACTCTTATGTAAAATAAAGGGGATTGGATTCCCTGATAGACAAGGCCCCTTCAGTTCTGAATCCCAAGAAAACCCCCAAGCTCAAATAAGAGGGTGGGTGAATCTCTGACAAAAGGCTATTTCTGTCGAATATTTTGTCAATAAGCACCTTCTAAAAATGAGAGAAAAGTGAGCCATCTATTAATAGTCCCACTGGCAGGAAAAAGAGCTGGTGTGTTGGACAGCCCCTGGGTCTGGACCTCACCAGGTGGGAGATGGGTGGGGGTGGGGTAGTGTGAGGAGATAACAGAGAAAGTGGCCCTATTTAGCCACTGTGAGGAGTTGTCACCTAGCTTTCTCCCACTGCAGAGCAGGCTGGCTCTTAGCTTCTCATCATTGTTGTTTACACCCCCAGTGCCCCTCCATTCTATCTGAATTCCCTTGCAGCTGCCATAGTGAAAAAGAGCCAGGAACCAGGAGCCAGAATTTGCAATAGTGGCAAAAGTGAAAACAAAACTGAGAGAATGCACAATACTAGGTACTAATTGCTATAACATATTAGAATGTACAGTGGTAGGCACTAATTAGCAATTCAACAGATGGTAGGAGTAGGAAGGCCATGCCCTAGTCTATAGAAGGACAGAGACTAGGCTTACCAATGCCTCCTCTGGAAAATGGGAATAGATAGTGTGGCCTGTAGGGCCTCAGGAGACTGGTTTAAGAAAAGCAGAAACCCAGTGAGGGGGTTATGTAGGGGAGCAGAGGGATAGACAATATGGCTTTTAAGCACTGACTCTTTTCCTCTGTGGTTCTGCTATTGTAGAGAACAAAGAAAGCTTGACTCTATTGTGGGGCATCTCATTCACTCTCCCTGATTCAGGTCATTTGTTCCAATGGCACAGAGTCATTTAGTTCCTCAAACACAGAGGGTACATTGGTACCTGTGTTCCCTTCATGCCCACAGACAACAGCAGTCACTGAAAGTTGGGCACTTCACTAACCTTCCATTATTGGTGGATAAACCATTGCACTTATGGTCAGAAGAGACCTGGATTCAAATTCTGATTCTGCTGCTTATTTATGGAGAATTCACATAGGGCAAGCACTCACAAGAGGATCACAAGAAACTATACCCAGATACCCTGAAGTTCTCTCTTAAGAATTTTGGATGGGGGCAGCTAGGTGGCGCAGTGGACAGAGCACTGATCCTAGAGTCAGGAGGACCTGAGTTCAAATATGACCTCAGACACTTAATAATTACCTAGCTGTGTGACCTTGGGCAAGCCACTTAACCCCATTGCCTTGCAACACCCCCCCCCAAAAAAAAACCTTTGGAATTGATTGTGTAGCCTGGGAGACACTGGCACAGGACTGCCTTGCATGGCCTGCCCTCATCAGAGAGGTTGCTGCCCTCTATGAGTGAGGCAGAATTGAAGCAGATCAAAGGAAAGGAGAGACAAGTGAATTTAGAATACCTACCCCAGGTGTTCACATGGACTATTTGTGCTAGATCTGTGCCCATATGGTTTGATCAGCCACAGTTGTGCACACTGTAATTTGCCTCTAACACAGTGATGTCATTTTGGTCTTCTTCAATAAAGAAGGACAAGAACCAACCAACCAGCAGTCTCAGATTCCTTGACTTAACTTGAAATGGGTGCTTAGTTCATAAAACTGGTGTCCTAGTCAAATGAGATCTTGTATGGAATGCCTTTTGTAAAGTTTCAAATGCCATAGACAAGCTGGTTATTACTATCACATTCTTCTCTGGATAGATAACATGTGGAATATTGTGCTCAGATGGTGGGAGACACATTTTAGGTAAAACACTGCTAAGCTGAATAGCCTCTGGATGGTCCTAGATGATCCCTGAGTTCATGAAATGTGAGCCTCAGTGGAAGGAGCTGTGGAAGGAGCTGGGAGGGCAGAATGAGGAACAATGGTAGAAATTGCAAAGAAGCCTATTTAGGCTTGATGTCAGGAAAAACTTGTTAGTGTTTAGAGTTCCTCAAGAGAGGAATTATCTGCTCCACACTTCTCTTTAGAGTTTTCCAAGGTGAGTCTGAATGGTCACTTGTCAAGAATGTAGTAATTGGTATTATTTTTTTTGATATAGGTTGAACTAAATGACCATTTGGGTAGGGACTCTAACTCCAACATTTTGTAAACTTCAAATATTAACTTTGATTATTATTACAAGGCCACATATACTTCTCACCCAAATAGTTCCAATTCCCCACAAGTTTCACTGGCCTTTTCAAAGGCTATAGTTTACATTCTTCCCTCCCCTCCAGCAATTTATGTCTCACTCTGCCTCCAAAATGAATAAGGAGTTAAAAAAATACCTATATTGGCATTTGGGGTTATTCAGAAAGCTTTTCCCGGATAAAAACCTATACCTCAATACAGTTATTTTCTTTTTTCCTTCATTCCTTAAGTCCCTGTGGACTCTTGTACTCTACTGATCAATATTCAAAATATTGGCTAGAATACCCCCCTTCTCACTTCCATCTCTTAGCTTCTGTAACTTCCTTCCAATTTCATCTCACATCCCAACTTCTATAAGAAATCTTTTTAAGTCTCTCCCAGTGCTAATGTCTTTCCTCTGACATTACCTCCCACTTAAAATGTATATGCTACAAATATTATTTGCATATTGTATTCCTCATTAGAAAGAGAGTAATTTGAAGATGGGGACTGCTTTTGCCTTTTTTGTATGCTAGTGCATTGTCCATTAGTAAACACTTAATAATACTTGTTGATTGAAATATGACTGATAAACATAACCTCTGTTTCTCCACAGGACTTGAATCTCTCAGATAACAGAGATACTGACCTCCTTTTGGTTCAGAAAATTAAGTCCTACAGTTCTTTTTCCCATTCTTTCCAATAGGAACTTCTTTGAACCAGATTAGACAATACAGTTCCTCTACAATTGATTATTTGAACCTACATGTAAGATCTTCACATTTGTTCCTGACTGTGAAGATGTCACCACTAGACAAGACTGAGAAGGAAGAAGCTGAATTAGGCATTTTTCAAGGTTTAATTAGCATTCTATTCTAGGCATTGGAATGAATGAAATTACCCTTAGGTCGCTACTAAAGCTCTGAGCTAGATCTAGGGGCAAACTGTTCAATTGTAATCCTGAATTCCTTGTGACATTCTGTTTCTGGCCTTAGCTGATTGACTGACTAGCTAATTGGGGCTACCTAGAAGACAGCTATGGTTTTCAGACAGTCACCCAGAATCAGATAGTCAAGGCAACCAATAAAACAGGCAAGAAGCATGACCTCTGATGTAACAAGTGCCCTCTAAGCAGAAGGCACCTGTCAGGATGAGATGTCTCATGGGCTTTCACTGTGTAATTGGAAATGTAAACTGAGCTATGTGGGTGGAAAAAAGATTTTTGTGGGTCTTTATCTTAAATAGCTGACAGCTAATCATATTGCATTCTTAATCAAAATATTATTCAAGGTAAGAATGCATAGTAATCAGGGACACACAGATAAACACACGGTATATGAGCTCACTTCTGGAAATGGAGATAACGTTAATTAAATAGTCATTTAATTTGAATTAAGATGGATTCACTCCATTTAAGGTGATCAGAGCCTTGCAGGAAACACTCGCTATATGCCATATGTACATTTCAATGTAAGTTTTTTTTTGGCACAGGGTTACCTATGTTATTACAAATCTACCCTGCCCTACCCCTCTGTGCCATCTCTGATCTTATTTCCTGGCTCATTGAGAAATATAGAACCTAAAAAAATGGAAAGGAATTAAGATCCCAGAGAGTTTACCTTTCAACTAGAATATGATTCTCCTCTACAACATCCTTGATAATTAGTCATTCAGGCTCTTTTTGGATACTGCAAGGGACAAGAAACTTACTACTTCTTAAGGCAGTTCATTCCATTTTTAAATAGCTCCAACTATTAAAATGTTTTTCATTATATTGAGACAACATTACCTTCCCAGTAATGACATTAGCCCTACTTCCACCTTCTGGGTTTAAGCATTATACATCTCACTCTTCTTCCACTGAGTAGTCCCTTATGTGACATGATTGCCAATCTTTTCACCACCCTGATGGCCTTCCTCTGGACATGGTTTAGTTTGTTGGTCATAAAAAGTAGTGCCCAGAATACTCAATAGACATTTCTGAAGGCAAAATAGACAACTCCAGACACCTCTGGAGACCACCACATGCATAGGTCTGCACATTAAGACAAAATATCATAAAATCAGAGAGCATCAGATCTGGGAATGAGCCTTAAGGGCTTTAAAAACATTCTTAAGGTGTTCTTAAACTTTTTGGCATCTACAGCTTTTTCAGGCTAATTAAGCCTATAGGCCCTTTTTCAGAAAAAATGTTTTAAATAATTGAAGGAAATGCTCGGTTTTACTTAGAGGTAAGTAAAGAGAAAACTATATTTTTTCCCATCCAAAGTTACAAACCTTCTAAAATTGGTGTTGTAGACTCCAGATTAAAAGTTCCTGATCTAGTTTAAAGTCTTCATTTTATGTTGGCAAAAAAATGACAGACACAGAAGTTCCTAACCTGTATTTTCAGATGATTAAGGAAATGGAGAATAATCTTTATCACCTCCAACTATGGGACTTTGTGAGACATTGACTAAGATTATTATAGAAGTACTTGCAATCAAACTCTGAATTCTATGTTGACCTTTACCCATCCATCAGAGTTGCCAACCTGAGCCTTCAAAGTCACTAAGCTTGATAATGACAATTAAAAAATAAATGTGTTCTTGATAACCATCCCCAAACTTGGAAGTTTTGACTGAAGGAAATAGATCAGAAAGACAATGGAGAAGACAAGCACACATTTCCACAAATACTCAAAAAGAGAAGAGAATATATGCTTTGCACCTCCTCCTCCTCCTCCTCTTGGCACAGATGGTGGGCTATGGGTACAAAATTGCACATATAATGTTAATCTTCCTTGACATATTGATTAGATACACTGAAATGTTTTTTTCAACTTTCTTGTAAAACCTTTCTTATAAGGGGTAGTGCTATGAAAGGAGAGAAAGAAGAAAGAATGTAGATGATGTAAAACATATAGCAATAAAATTTATGTAATTATTTTTTTAAAGAAACAAAATTGGGGTGGAAGTGGACCTAATCTGTAGAGTTCATTGGATATACAAACCAGAGAGATCAGGAAGCAGTTGTTCTAATCCTGATACTTCTCTTCCTGTTAGAGGTGAGAAGGTAGTGAAAACAAAAACGGTCTCAGACTTGGAGCTAGATACAAGCTATCTATCAGAATTATGGGTATTACTACCAAGATGAGTTAAGTTGGAAGCAGAGAAGGATTTGAGGATATCAAAACAAGTTGATTCTGAGAACCATGTCATTTGATGAGATGGAAAGAGGTCAAATTCCTTTTCCAAATCATATTCTTGCTCCTAGTATGCCCCTGATCATTGAAAAAGGGAGCTCTAAACCCATAACTCCTTCCCATAGTTCTTTAAACAGCAGGGTAAAATACCAAGAGCAGGAGGAGATTTACATTTTGGGAAGGGATTATATATAGTTTTCTTATCTTTTTTTGACCTAGATAATAAAATCTATGTGGTCACTGGGTGGATTACCCGTGTAATAATAATAAAAATTAGTGAGGATTATAAATGCAAAGGTAAGACCCTCAAAAGGTAGAAAAGAGAGATAAAGAGCAGAGATGAGAAAATTGCTATTTTAGTAATTTTAGTTCTTATTCAGAATCCTGGGCAAGTAGGGTTTTATTCTTGTCCCACTTTTTCAAATTTGAGACTTGGCTGGGTTTGAGTTACTTGAGAATAGGCATGGAGAAAATCACCTTTAATGGAAATTAATTCATTTAAATTGGCAAAGTTGACAAAAAAGGAAAATGACAAATGCTGGAGGGCATGTGGGAGAACGGGTACATTAATGCTCTGTTACTAAGGCTATGAACTTGTCCTAGTCATTCTGGAAAGCAATTTAGAATTCTGTCCCAAACTATTAAACTCTATAGACCCTTTGACCCAGCAATGTCGTTATTAGGTCTATGTCACAAAAATATAAAAGAAAGAAGGAAAAGACTGAAGTGCACAAAAATATTTTTAGCAACTCTTTGTGATGGCAAAGAATTGGAAACTGAGGGGGGTGTCCATCAATTGGGGAATGGCTGAAGAAGTTATGGTATCTAAATGTAATGAAATGCTACTGTGCTGCTAAAAATGATGGAGAGATTTTCAGAGAAACCTGGAAAGATTTGTATGAACTAATACAGAGTGAGATGAGCAGTATCAGAAGAACAATTTATACAATAACATCAATATTATAAATATAAACATTTTTGAAAGATTTGGAATGTTGATCAATATATTGACATACCACAGTTCCAGAGGACTGGTGATGACAGAGTTGATAAACTCAGAGTGCAGTGTTAGATCACTGGTCAATATGGGAATTTGTTTTACTTGTTTATACACGTTTGGTACAGGGGTTTTGTTTTTCTTGCTTTCTACTAGGGGTTGTGAAGAGAAGAGAGAGGGAGATAAGATTGATCTTCATTTGAAAATAAAATAAAATTTGATTTAAAGATAGTATTTCTTTAAGATGACATCTTATTTCTTATCAGTTTGCAGAAAAGCAGAATGATGAGCCTGGTTCAAGTTGCCACTATCCAAGAAGGACTTGAAATGCCATGCAAGGAAACCCACCAAATACACACCTACCTAACACTATAATCACAAGAGTAATATGTGAGCTTTACACTGCAGTTTACTTAACAAAAAACTTTCTCACAACAACACCATGAATTAGATAGTGAAAACATTATTATTTTTACAAATGAGGAAACTGAGGCACAGATCCATTAAATAACTTCATAATATTTGAGAGGTCAGATTCAGAGGAATCCCAAAGATCAGTTAACCAAGGTCTAGACAGTTCATGCTATTTGAATTTTTAAAACTAATGAAAATAGACAAGATTTAAACCTAGGTCTTTTAACTCTAGATTTATTGTTATCTAACCCAATATAATACAATTAGTAAGTAAAAGTATCTGAAATTGAACCTAAGTACCCTGAATACAAGTCCAATAATCTTTCTATTAAACTACAATGCCCCTCAGTTAAATAAGAGATGTCTTTTGAGTATATATACAACTTTAAAGTAATTTTCTGCTCCCCACCATTGAAACTATAGACATAGATGGTACTTCTAACTCTTTTCTTATTGTCCTCATCAATAGTACATTACTTGAAGCTACTGACAGCTAGAAATGAATTGCATTTACTCATTCAATCAACAAACATTTATTGAAATGATGCTGTGTGTGAGGCCATTCACTGTAGGGGATATAATGATGATGATAACAGTTTATACTTGCATAACACAGTTTGCAAAGCACTTTGCATACATTATCTCATTTGATCCTTATACCATCCCTGGTAGGAAGGCATCTGTGGTGTCTACATCCAAGTGAGAGCTGTGGGGGTAGCCCATCAAAACTGGGAATTAATTTCTCCAGTTCTTGGAGGAATCCGGGTCTATATAAGTGTTGGTTTTTTTGCTCTCTTTTTTTTTTGACTTAACAAAACTCATTCTAAAATATTTCCATCACATCTAATAAGTTCATAAATGATAGCAGTTAGTTTTAAACTGTTTCTAGTTTTAAACCCCTTTTTACTTTTCACAAGAGGGCCCCAACTTGTTTTGGGTCCCATGGAGAGTCCAGAGAAAGGGGACAAGCATAATGTGATGACTGGAGACTACTTTATAGGGAATTGGTAACATTTAGTTTGATGAAGAAATTTCTCAATCATAGTTGGAACTGGGAAGAATTTAGACATAACATTTTTCAAGTATTTTAAAGATTATCTTATGGAAGAAAGACAAGAATTGTTATGGATAGGAAAAGCTCAGCTCAGTGTAAGAAAGAAAAAAAGATTTCTCACTATCAGAGCTGTCCAAAAGTGGCATGGGGTATCTCAGAAAGTAGTGAGTCATTAATCATTAAAGGTCTTCACAAAGTACTCAAATGGCCACTAATCAAGGACATTGTAAAGGAGAGTGGGTCACTTTTTCAGTGGCAACAACTCTCAAATATTGCTCTCACCCTAATGAGGCAAGAATTCCACCTTTTCACTCTTTCAGTTCTGCCATCAATGGGTGGACCCTGCACCACTATGCAGATTTTTGTGAAGACTGATGGGGAAGGCGATCACCCTTGAGGTCAAACCATCGGATAATTTTGAAAATGTCAAGGCCAAGATACAAGATAAGGAAGATATCCCCCGATCAACAGAGACTGATTTTTGTGGGCAAGCAACTGGAAGATGGACGTACTTTGACTACAACATTCAGAGCGAGTCTACCCTTCATTTTGTTCTGAGGCTTTGGGGTGGTGGTGCAAAGAAGAGTAAGAAGTCTTACACCATTACCAAAAAGAACAAACATAAGAGAAAGAAGGTTAAGCTTCCTGTTCTGAAATACTATAAGGTTGATGAGAATGGCAAGATTAGCTGCTGCCTTTGACAGGTATGCCCTTTTGATAAATGTAGTGCTGGAGTCTTTATGGCTAGCTATTTTGACAGACATTATTGTGGCAAGTGTTGTCTAAAATACTGCTTCAACAAACCAGAGCACATATAAATGTATATGTGTTAATAGAAAATTCAACTATTAAAAAAAAGAATCACACATTCTCTACCTGGGAAATAATAATACTTGTACCAACTATCTCCCAGGATTTTGGTTAAGGAAAGGACTTTTTAAATTTTAAAGTCATTTATGGATGGCCATCCTGTATTAGTTATCCTCTTAGCCTTAATTCATTTGCACATCTGATAATATTCCACTTCTGCCTTTTTCCAAGTCCCTAATAAAAAATGGTAAGTTGAGCAGGGTCAAGGAGAGATACCTGTAGAATTTTACAGTAGACCCCCCCTCCAGGGTGGTGTAAGTGTGTGTGTGTGTGTGTGTGTGTGTGTGTGTGTATGTACAATCAAAACTGTGATTACATCATTTGTCTGCCTCAGTTTCCTTATCTATAAAATGGAAATAATAATAGTAGCTACTTCACAATGTCACTATGAGGTCAAAATGAGAAAATCTTTGTAAAAGCACTGCGAAAATTATAGTGCTATAGAAATACTAACTACTAGTAGTTGTAGTAGTAGTGGTAGTAATAGTAGTAGTAGTAGTAGTAGTAGTAGTAGTAGTAGTAGTAACAGCAATAGCAATAGCATCAGTAGTAGCATTTCATTCATGAGAGGAATTTCCAAGGTAGAAACACCCCCCTCTCTGACAGGGAACTGAGGTAGGAAATGTGGTATGATAGAAAAGAGATCAGATTTGGAGTCAGGGTTTCAAATCTCAGTTGTTATTATTTATTTGTGACCTTGGGCAAAATCATTTTAAGTCTCTGAGTTTCCTCATATGTAAAATGAGTTGTTTGGACTAGATGGCCTATGAGGCCCCTTCCAGTTTGAAAACTATGATACTATGAACTATCCATAACTTAGTGAATTAATGGGTTACATGGGGACACTGAGAGATCCAGTGACTTGTCCACAGTCACGTACTGGAAATATGTCAATGAACTTGAATACAAAAGTTGACCCTCTCTCATTTGTATCATAATTTGTTTTCTAAGTTGATACACATCCATTGGTTAACTCTCTTGAGTCTCATCACCTACAAATCCACCAAACTCCACTGGCATCTAGCCGACATTTCTGTATTTATTCTACTAATATACCGAGATGCCTTAAAAAGTTTCTTAAAATCCAATAATGCTCTGCCCTGGTCTGGTAACCCTATCATTAAAGGAAATAAGGCTAGCCATGTCTAGCTCATAGTGGACTTAAACTATTTCCTTCCTACATAGATGATGCCAATACCCCCAATGACTTGTGATCACCTTTCTATTCTTGATCATCTCTAGAGGGTAGAAATACTTTGATTCCAACAAAAGCAAGCAGATGATAAAATGCTCTCTGGCTCTCTGGCTAAGTTTAACTTCCAACATGGTCATGAGAAGTAGGTAAGGCAAGGAAAGGGGACTACTGGTGCATTCATTGAGCAGGAGGTAAGTGTTGGGCCAGAGAGGAACTTTTTTTTTTCAATTTCCCACAGAGCTTGATCTCTCAAATCATCACCCATAATTGGCCCTGGGCTGCCCAAGTGAATCACACATGGCTGAAAATAACATCATCACCAGGCAATTTCATCTGAGGGCACTCAGCTGTCAGACGAGGAATAAGGGGGAATGCTCACTCCATTGGGAAGGTCACAGCAAACGGAAAGGCTGCCAGCCATGTCATGCCACAGTCTATCCTCTGTCACTAACCCTTCTGTGATGGGCAAAATATTTGCTTCTTGTGACCTGGGTAGCTCGGAAAATTTAGGAAAGATGAAGAAGAGTTGTTAATAACACTTACTTATGAAAAAAAGTGGGGCCCCTCTTTGCACAATCTCCTACCTACTACTCAGGAATTTATAATTGCACAATCTCCTACCTACTACTCAGGAATTTATAATTCGGTGTACCTACTAGGGCTACAAAAGCCAAAATGAAAAAGTTCCTATCCCCAAGGAGATTACAATCTATCAAACTTGACTATAATAACCATCATATATAAAAGAATACACACAATACATAGACTCTGAATACAATGTAATTTTGGTGAGTTAAGCAATAGCAGCCAGAGAAATTGTGAAGAGCTTCATGTAACAGGTCGTACTTGAGTTGAGGTTTGAAGAAAACGAAAGATTTTAAGAAATGGAGATGAGGATGAAGAGCATTCTAAGCTTGGGGGACTGACCACATACAGCAAAGGTAAATGGAAGGCCATGTATGAGGAAAACCAAGAAAGTTAGTTTGAATGGACCAAAGGGAAAAATGAGTAAGAAGTCTGAAAAGGTAAGATGGGGACCAGGTTGGAAAAGATTTTAAAACATCAGGGCAGCTAGATGGTATAGTGAATAGAGCAGACACTAGCTGCATGAACCTGGATGAATCACAAACCCAGTTGTCTCCAAAAAAAAGAAAAAAATCAGACATAAGAAGGTCATGGAAAAAAGACTTTCAGAAAGAGTTGGCTTTATATCATGCCTCTGACACATTCTGACTGTATGACCCTGGGAAGTTACTTTACTTCTCTATGCTACAGGCAATGATGTCCATAAGCTACATGTTACTTGCTGATCTACAGTGGTAGGGGAGTTTCTGCACTGGAAATTACTCACATTGCATAAATGAAATCACAATTCTCAATCAATCAACAAACAAATATAGTACTCTAGAAAATACTTCACTGGGAGTTTTCAGGTAATTGAATGATACAGCTCATAAAGATATTTCTGTAAGGATATAGTTAGTACATTACCATGTAATATTGGGCATCATGGTTACCTGTCAATGTGACATAAGTTTCGGAGGGCATTGATCATGTGTTCTCTAAATTTAAATCTCCCTTAGCACTTGGTTAAGTAATTTTCATTCAGTAGAATATAAGCTCCTAGAAGGCAAGGACTATTTCATTTTTATCTATATATTCTTTACATTTATATTTGTCTTTCTATTCCCATTACCTTGTATGATATCTTTATATTCCCAGTGCCTAGCATACCTTGTATATAGTAAGCACATTGAATTTTATTTAACTGAATTAATAACTGTTTGCAGAATGGAATTTAATCAAATTAAATAAAAGAGTTTTGATGTCTTGTGTGTCAACAGTGAAATTAGGGTGCTTAATTTCATGTTAAACAGACTCACATTCTACCATTGATATATGAGAGTCAGTAGGGCGCAGAGTGACCATCTGTCTTTACTTTTATTGCAAGGAATTTGATGACTTTTGGCATCAAAGGAGTTTGAAGTTGATTCTCTTTCCCAGCTCCTGTCCACAATCATTTCTACATCTCACAAGTCATTGTGTTTGAAAGGAATATTTCCGAGATCGAAGAACAGCTTCCCTTTGGTGTAAGTCAATTATGTCACTGTGACTGCCTGAGGGCTCTTTTCAATTGACTTTTCCAGTGAGTAATCAAACTTAATGCCCCAGCCCCTGACTCACTTCAACCACAGGGTCCCCATCCTCATTGGAGGTCACTTAGTTTAGTCATGAAACACCTACAAAGTCTTGAAAAAGTCGCTGTTGGGTAAGGGAATAAAAAGGAATAGGCTACATCTCAAATCTTTCTTACACCATACCTTAACCAATCAGTTACAAAGACAGGTCAGTAACACTGGAGAGATCTGACGAATATAGAAACAATAGAATTTAGTGGTATATTAGATATGGGGAGTAGTGTTAAGAGAGGGTTAGACATAGTCTTTGATTGGAAGCCTGACTGGGAGTCTGGAGGTACTCTCAACAGTAATAGAGGAGTGGAAAAAAAGGGGAGGCTTTGGGAGGCAAAATAATGAGTTCAGGTGATTGGCTATGACTTTTCACTTAGGCATGTTTTAGCTCCCCAATGCCACTATAAGTCCTGAAGGACAGGGATCCTATTCTTCACTTACTTATGAACTTTCTACACTAGAACCTTTTGACCTAGAACAGTAGTATGTAAAAATGGACACTCTATAAGTTCTTGTTGGAATAAAGATGACTTGATTTGTGTCTTAGCAGGCTTATGGTTTAACTAAGGAGACAAAAATAACATCTCAGAGAACAAACATTACAGAAATCACCAGGCAGCCAACCCTTATTTGTTCAGTTCTATCTGACATTTATCCCTTTAAGACCCAACATTTTGTTTTTATTTTAACTTATTTTCTGGAACAACTTTCTAAAATATACTACAGTTCTCTTTTGTTTGGGAAGACAGCATATTGTACTGAATGGAGAGTACAATACCTGGTTTGGAATCAAATCTCATCTCTGATACTTATCAGCTGAGTGACTCCATGCAAGTCACTTAACCTCTCTTTGCCTCATCTGTAAACTGGTGATTTTAATACTTATAATCCTTATTTAATAGAATTGGTTGTAAGGCAATATCTTTGTAGGCTTTAAAACACTATAGGAATATAAGAATTATTATTTCTTGATAGCTTAAGATAATCATTTTTTATAATGTTCTAATATACTTGACTATAATGTAATATGCCATCAGGAGGTTGTTAGCAGGAGGTAGGGGTATGGTTAGCAATGTTTATCCCTATACTGAGGGTGCCTAGGTGGATAGAGTGGGTCTATTTTTTTCATTAGGAGGTCATCTGCTGCTATCAACTTAACTTCCCCACCCCACCCCAGTACTATGTATTATAGCCACCAATGCGGTATAGGTTCTTATCATCTGTCACCTGAACAATTGTTATAACCTAATTTGTCTTCCTGCTTCAACTTTCACCCCACCCTAATCCAATCTCAATTTAACTGATAAAGTGAATTTTCTAAAGCTCAGTCTATTCATCTCACACTCCTACTCAAAAAACTACCTTAGCTTCCAATTCTCTTGCAGATCAAATATAAAATTGTTGAGGTCCTTCACCATTCTGCTTCTACCTATCTCCCAATCTTCTTAGATTTTTCTCCCCTTTAATACTCTAGGTGCAGGAGTCTCAGAAAGCACTCGAAATTCAATAAATCAAGGAGTATTTTAGGAAGGAAACAAACATTTGACCAAAAATTACAAGCAAGTGATGTTATACAAATAGTCCTCCACAAAAAAAAAAAAGATTCTCCACCTCTGCTATGAGCATCCGGCATTAAATTATGACTACATCTTCCAATACCTTTGCATGAGCTATTGCCCAGATTTGGCATGTTCCCCTTCCTCATTGCTTCTCTGGATTCCTTAAATAATCCAACTCAAATGCCACATTTGCACAAAGACTTTTTGGATACTCCCAGCTATTGGAAAGCCTTGCTTTCTTAGATGATATTTCCTCCACTCTATATAATTAATTCTCTATGAGTTGTCTCCCCCATCAAGATGTGAGCTCCTCAATAACAGCAGGGGCCAATTCTTATTTTCTTTGTATGCACACCTTTTAGCAGAGTTCCTATTGTATAACAAATACTTAATAAATGATTATTGTGAGTAAAAATGTGCAACCATCTGCCCCCCCCCCCCAAAAAAAAACACCAATAAATAGACTTTGAAGGAAAGAAGAGACATTTCAAGGCACAGGCTCCAAGAGCCTGGATGGGGGGCAGAGATAAATAATATAAATAAGTTCATAATCATCATCTCTAATTCATTTAAGAATCCTTGACTCAAAATCTACCACCTGCACTTAATGAATTGCTTTGGGATCGAGTTATTTGTTGAATTGAATAGAAAGCACAAATTCTTTCAATGGTCATTCTGATTTTGCTTAGGCCTCTCAGAAGGTATTGTTCTCTTTCTTCAGGGGTCTCAACTGTGGTCAAGATAGTCAAGTTTTCCAGATAGAAGTTTTTAAATGTGTGACAATATTGTGTACATATATGTATATGTGTATAATGTATGATAATAGAATCATGTTCTATTCCACACATATGTATAGTCTTTTCTATTCTAATCCATTCTATTTTGGTCTAGCCAAATTCATCATTACTTGACATCATAAATGTCAATCTACTGAATATTTTGTGTTCCTTTCTTCCACTTATGCCTAAATTAGACTTCTGGTTATTCTCATTGAGTTTTCAGTCTTCTAGTTAGTTGTCTATCAGCTCCATTCTTGAAGTACAGTGGTCCAGTCTTTCTCTGCCATTTTGGAATCATGAATCTGGGCAGTGTCTTTGATATAATGCATTGGATTTACTGTGAATATGTACTTTCCCCCGGGAAAGTGCTAATTTTCAGGTAGGGCAGCCCTGGTCAGGTTCAGAACACTTAGGTCATTCAATCTCAATGAAGTGTCAATGCAATTTGAAAGAAGGCTAGAAGCAATGCAAATTTAATTATATAGTATAATAAATAGATAATAGACAAACAGTTCAAGTCAGAGCTAATGACTCCAATCCTTTTAAATGGCCTAAATGATTCTCCACAGGTGGGCAGGTATAGCTAAAAGCAAAAAGGGAGAAGCTTTGGACCAGAGAATGTCAGAACTAGAAACTTGAGGACCTAATTCCAGCATTTTATAGATGGAAAAACTAAGACCCAGAAATAGCCAGGGAAACATGACATGACATAAATTGCATTTTTAGGTATATGTTTACAAAAGAGTTGTTGATGATGATGACGATGATGATGATGATGATGATGATAATGATGTTTGTCCTTCATTCTTGAAGAAGTTAATGACATCAGGGCAGTGATACCATGACATATACATGAATTGATTTGAGTGAGGAGGTACTAGGGTAATCACCAGTTTCACTTTCTCTTCCAGAGCCATCTGTATGCAGTAGCCAGATATGGATCAGGATGACTGGAGATAACCCTAGATGTGAAGCAATCAGGGTTGGGTGACTTGAAAAAGATGTGGAAGGAAAAGGAGGAGGGAAGAAAGGGAGAGAGTGGGAAAGAAGAGAATTTAGAGCTTCTACTAGCTTGGGGATGGGGATTAGTTTAAATAATGGAGAAAGGTATTGAAGAGATTAATAAGTATTAATTGCTTAATTAGTTGATAATAGATATTAATTACTAAACTTGTATCCCCAGCATCTAACACATTCCCTGACCAGTCCTAGGTGTTTAATAAATACTTGTTAATTGGTTGATTAATAATTAGTAAATCAGGTTATCAGTCTAAATTCATTCATTCATTTAATTCCGGCTATTCACTCAACACACACTTATCAAACGCCTACTGTGTGCATAACATTGAATTTCATAACAAGCGAGGCAGAAAAGATAATTTAGGTGTGATTGCTACCTTCATGGATCTTGAAGCATTGAAAAGACGATGATACAGACCAAACTGAGAAATCACAATATTTTACCACAAGGATCTAGAGTTGTAATTTCAAAAGGTCAGCAAGTCTTTTGAAGAAAGATTTTTAGGAACAGACATGTATTGGTGTCAGCTGTAAAAATGTAGAGGCAGGTATAGACAGTAGGCATTCAGACAAAGAGGCTAAGAAAAGGTATGCAAGTCTTCTGATCTGCATGAACAAAGGTACTCTGGTCTAGTGATAGATGTGGAAGTCAAGTCAACTTCAAGTAAAGTCTCCTCTCTGACATTTATAGACTTTAAGACCAGTAATTGAACTTCTTGGAGCCTTTATTTCTTCATCTGTAAAATGGGGATGACATGCCATTTTGAAAAATTTAGAGTACTATATAAATTCCAATTATCATTATCAATTATTATTACCATTAGCAATATGTGTTATCATGGGACAAGTGTAATTCATAGCTACAAGAAAGCCTTTTAATAGAAATAGCTAACATTTATATTGGGTGGTTAGGTGGTGTCACAGTGCAGAGAGTGCTGGGACTGCAGACAGGAAGACATAACAATCTGAGTTCAGATCTGCTCTCATATACTTACTAGCTGTGTGACTGTTGATAAGTCATTTCACCCTGTTTGCCTCAGTTTTCTCATCTGTAAAATGAGCTAAGAAAAACCCAACGGGTCACAAAGACTTGGACATAATTCAGCATCACAAATTAAAAAAAACATCGATAAATCATGTTCTATAGGCCAGACACTGTGCTAAGCCCTTCGCAAATAGCATCTCATTTGATCCTCACAACAACCCTGTGAGGTAGATACTGCTATTTCTCCAATGAGGAAACTGAGGTAAACAGAGGTTTAAATGACTTGCCCAGAATCTCACACTCAATTAGCAAATGGGATGAATTTGAACTCAGTTATTCCTGACACCAGGCCCAGCACTCTACCTACAACACCACCTAGTTGTCGAATACCATATATTTGAAAGATGCTCACTCAGTTGATATCAGGCTCATCTTCAAGAACTAAAGACAAATAACAGAAAATACCTAGTAAGAAAGAATCAATCACTTCCTAGGGCAGCCCATCCCACTTTTAGACAACTCTGACTCTTCAATTTATCTCTGCAGTTTCCACTCTTGTTCTGCCCTTTTTGGTTAACAGTGCTTGTCCTTCATTCTTGAAGAAGACCATGACATCATGTGAAGGTGATGCCAGGAGAAGTGCATAAATTGAATTATAGTGAAGGGGTGCTATACTAAGTCACCAGTCTCACCTTCTCCTCCAGAACAATCTGTGTTCAGTGGCTAGATTTAGATCAGATCAACTGGAGGCAGAGTTAAGTGACTTGCCCAAAGTCACACAGCTAATAGGTATCAAGTGTCTGAGGCTGGATTTGAACTTCCATCCTCCTGACTCCAAGGTCAGGGCTCTATCCACTGGACCACCTAGCTGCCCTTGGTATACAGTAGGTACTTAATAAATGCATGTTAACTTAAATCAACTTTTGTGGCATATCATATTTCTTCATAACTATTGTGCAGAAGAGAACATAATGGTAGTCTCCTAGGGTCTGACAGTGAAATTATTACCCTCATTCCTAATCCTCAACACTGGAGTCTCTTAAAATACAATCTGAGATCACATGACCTTTTTTGTTGTTGATTCACCTTAAGCTTGTTGTCCACTTAAAAACTATGGATCTTTTTCATGTGAAAAGTCATGATGGCTAAAAAAAAAAAAAAAAAAGAGGGGGCGGCTAGGTGGCATAATGGATAAAGCACCGGCCTTGGAGTCAGGAGTACCTGGGTTCAAATCTGGTCTGAGACACTTAATAATTACCTAGCTGTGTGGCCCTGGGCAAGCCACTTAACCCCCATTTGCCTTGCAAAAACCTAAAAAAAAAAAAAGTCATGATGGGAGTCATCTTTAAGAAAGGACTTATGGGGGCAGCTAGGTAGTGCAGTGAATAGAGCGCTGGCCCTGGAGTCAGGAGTACTTGAGTTCAAATCCCACCTCAGACACACCTAGCTGTGTGGTCTTGGGCAAGCCACTTCACCCCATTGCCTTGCAAAAACTAAAAAAAAAAAAAAAAAAAAAAAAGGTATTTGGCAATCCTAAAAATGAAACTGAAAGGTGGATGACAAAGCCTAGAGTTCCTTGGGGTTCAGTTGGCAGGTCAGAAACCAATGCTTGGAGTCTGAAGGAGAAGTAGAAGGTCAGATAGTAAGGCCTGGGAATCTTCCATAGCGATTCCATGTTCAACCAAGCAGTATCCATAACCATGTCCATTTGTTAGGAGAAGAAAGTGGAGTAGAGTCCCACTCCAGTGGGCAGTTAGGGCTCCACCCACCACTACTGGAAAAGGAGAGTGGGCTAAGGAAGCAGGGGTTGGAGTAGAACAAGATTTCTAGAGAAGTTGGCTGGAGGGTTGGGGCAGAGTCTTCACACTAGATTCCTTCCCTCAGAGGAGGAGAATAGAAGGTCAGAGTCCAATCAAGAGGTTAAAAAGGAGAAGGAATCATTGTTAAGAAAGTTAGGTGAGTAGAGAGCTTTCTTTGGGACCTGAGGATAGGATTTGGGTCTAGAAAACTGGTAGAATGGGTTAGAAAAAAGAAGTCAATATGTAGTGTTTCCTATCCTTATCCTCACCCCCTACCCTCCATAGCATCTGGACCAGGCAGACTGGAAGCTGGGTCAGGGTCGGGGGGGTGCAGTACCACCTAAGCATTTGACCTCTTCTTTGCCCCCAGTGGTACATATGGTTCTGCTTACCCTTTCCCTCAGATTCTACTTGAAGAAACAAACCAGTCATAGCCTTGTTTCACCTGTTGATCTGTGACGTCTCAGAAAAACTCAGAAAAAGTCAACCTTAGCCAACCTGCCTTGCTCAAAGGGAAACAAATGCTGCTAATTAGCTTTTGGGATGTTTCTGGGGACTTGTTGTCTTAGATATGTACCGCCATCGTGTGATAATCACTCGAACCCAATTAAACAGTATTTTTCTTCAGCAAAGTGACACGTCTGACTTCACACTATTGCTGAGATAGGAAGGCTCTGCTCAGACAGATGGTGTTTGAACAGGCAGAAGGTAGAGAGAGCTTCATCCAGAGATGGGGCAGCAGGCAAGTCCGTAGGAACTGCTCTAGGCTGTATTTCAGCAACTTTGATTGAATCAGGTCTGGGCAGGAGGTTTTCTGGGAGAAGATGCATAGAAAGCTTGGAATGGAATTAGGTGGCAGCAGCTGATAATGTTGGAAGTAGGATCTCTGAGGAATGGTAAAAAGAACAGGAATTTGCAAACTCCTTAAGAGTATAGAGTATAGAGTTAATGGTTCCATGCTTTTTTTTTTTCATTTTTATATCCCTAGCTCACAGTGTGGAACATTTGTTCATAGTAGTTACTTAATAAATATTCTTCCATCCAAGATAACTGGGCAGTGGAAAGAAGTCATTACCAGGAAGGGTAACCTAAACCTTTATCTCTCTCCTTTCCTTTTTACCCTCACTCAAGTAGCCTCAGAACCAACCCAGTATGTTTGAGCAGATAGATGCCACCAGTACCTTTACTTCTACCATTTGACTGCTCACAGGATTTGAATGAGTTGGAAACCAATAGTTCTACTCCTTCTGACAAGATGGAGGACCATAAGACCTTACCTCCTAAGGTCCTCCAGGAGTCACCACCATCTGTTCTGTTGTCCCCTAGTGCTGTTATCCTAACTATTTAAATAGCCTAAGGACCTAAGGTCTATCTTGCCACTTGCCTTGCCACACGGTACCCTTAGACTTCTGACTCTTTCCATCTACTCTACAGCTGGATTTTCTTCTGTGTTGTCTCCTTTAATAAGGCTATCAGCTCCTTGAGGGATAGTAGGACTGCATGATTTTCTCATTTGCATCTCCAGCATTTAGCACATTGCTAGGCACATAGTAAGGGCTTAATACTTTTTTCATTTGTTCATTCATTCATTCACTCACTCATTCATTCAGTCAGTCTAATTGTTTATCAGATTCAACAAACTAAGAAGAGGGGGAAACAATAAATGAGCAGAAAACGAGTGAATTCTAAAATAATGATACTCTGTAGGAAGAAAGACTTTTACACAATAAAGAGTAGTGAGCGCTTCCTCATGTCCAGTAAACTCTCTTTCACAGGAAAGCCCTTCTTCAGGTATTTGAATAGCTATAATGCTCTCCTAAGCCTTTTCACCTCCAGACTAAACATCCTCAGATCCTTGTTTGCCATGATTACAGACAGGTACAGTGGTACAGTGGATAGAATGCCCAGACTAGAGCCAGGAAAACTCATCTTCCTGAGTTCCACCTTTGTGACCCGGGCAAGCCATTTCATCTCCTTTGCCTATATTTCCTCATCTGTAAAGTGAACTGGCAAAGGAAATGCTTGCCAAGCAATCCCCCAATGGGGTCACGAAGAGGCAGACATGACTGAAAAGTGACTAAAAACAACTGAATAACTGAATAACAACAGTAACTATGGCATGATTGGCAATGCCGTGGCCATCTGGCCATTTTCCTCTGACCTAGCTCTGGTTTTTCCATGTCTTTCCTTAAAGGTTATTTACTCAGAATTGACCATAGCACTCCAGTTATTGTCTCACCAGGCACAGTAGAACAAAATTATCACCAGTTGGGTGGCAAAGTAGAAAACTGCACTTGAAGTCAGAAAGACCTGAATTCAAATATGACCTCAGAGACTTGTTGCATAATGCTGGGCAGTTCATGTAACATCTGTCTACTTTCCTCTCTTTAAGAATAAAATGAGGATCATCATAGCAACTATTTTACTAGGTTGTTGTGAAGCTCAAATGAAACACTATCTATAATGTGCTTCATACATAGTCTATCTGCCAGTCCTGGATTCCCAGTTATGCTGAATCCTGGCTATCCTCTTTCAAAACTTGTTCTGTTACTGTAACTATCCTGGATTTCTAAAGCCTGTACTTTAAAAGAACTGATATTGCTCAGCAATCAAACTCCAGAGAGTATCATTCATTTAGAATCCACCCCCTTTCTGCTTATTTATCCTTGTAACCCAATTCCTGCTTAGTAGGAATCTATTCCTGATAACTGGTAGCAGACTTCTGACTGCTTCACCCAGAGCATTTTTCTTTCCTGTTCACTACACACAAAGCCTATTCTCCTATCCCCACTCTCTACCCTTGGCTCTGAAAACAGAAATCAATGTCACCATTCTGTTCAGAGAATGTCAATTGATTGCCCTTGGGTTCCACTTACCCATTCTGCAACTTTGCAAATCAAATCACACTCCCCCTAGTCACCACTATCCAGCTTCTGTTATCTCCTATTAAAGCATTACTTCCCAAAGGGCAAGGACTCTCTTTTGTGGGCAATTGTAGGACCAGTCTTTCACATAGGTATATAGTCATAATTTAATTAATTTCTTAAATTTGTTAGTTTATTTGAGAGCACCATATTTCTACTAAAGAATACAATATAATGATTCCCAATTGTTTTTTAGTTGTTAGTCCACACCACTGACTCATACTAGATTTGCTGCATGCCCTCACCACCAAAATCTTGTGCAATTTGTTGTGTAGCTACATCTCCCTACTCTTTAATTTTTCCTGGAGTACATTTAAAAACAAAAACTTTTTGGTAAACTGTTCATAGAGATTAAAAAGTTGTTCTTAGAGGCAAAAAGACTACATTGAGATAATCCTTTTTTAAATGATAAGGTATTTTCTAGCTTAAAAGCTCTGTTATCTCATTAGCCATTATTTTATTTGATCAGAATAACAAGCCTATAGTTGGAAATCATTTTATCTAGGGTGGTGTAGTGGATAGAGCACAGGCCCTGGAGTCAGGATGACCTGAGTTCAAATCCAACCTCAGACACTTAATAATTATCTAGCTGTGTGACCTCGGGCAAGTCATTTAACCCCATTGCCTTGCCGGAAAAAAAACCCCAAAAACAAAACACTGAGTCAAAGACGAACTATTGCCTGGCATTTGCTATTTGGTAACAATGTAAACCATTTGTTTGATATGACAATAAAAAAACCAGAATACCAAAATACTATTATTTTAAAATGTTTGTTTCCATTCATTTTATCTGTATCTTACAGATGGATAAACTGACGTTTGGAGAGGTCTTGCCCAAAGTCATAAAGGTAATATAAGGGAAAACTGAGATTTGAACTTAGGTCTTTTGACTTGAAATTTAACTTTGTTTTCAATTTTTTACTATAAGTTTATTTTGATGGTCTTGGAGTTCATTTATATTCCCTAGGGTTGACAGGAGAGAGTATGAGCAGAAAAGGCAAGCCAGGGCCATAGAATGAATAAATATAAGAAAAAGCATTTTAAAATGCCTATTAAAATGCCACTCAAAAAACTTATGATACCAAAATGAGAGATAGAGAAATAATCCTTGACATTAAAAGTTTAGATTCTAATAGAAGCACACACATTGGGATGTGATAGAGAAGGTTGTTTCCTACTTAAAAGTTACAGAGAGGGTGGCTAGGTGGTGCAGTGGATAGAGCACTGGCCCTGGAGCCAGGAGTACTTGAGTTCAAATTAGGCCTCAGACACTTAGC